>NW_009953786.1:9431554-9489061 GCF_000747805.2 Chaetura pelagica
CACGCCCTGCTGAAATGTCAACAGTGCATCCACACTGCCAAGGGAGAGGCACGATTGCTCTAAAACAGGTCAAATGTGGCTTTGACAATCTGTTCCCTCACAGAATTGCCCATATGGGCCCACTGTTTACTGAAGCATGCATGACAGTCCTGTTCTATCTGGCCATCACGGTGTGCACCTGAATGCAGTGTGCAGGCTGAGATGCCTAAATAATGGTTTTATTCTTGATTTCTCCTCATCAAATACTTTCATTCTGTATCCATACACACACACAGTGGCAGTCTCCAGTTTCCTTTTGAGCTGCACACAAAGATTTTTTTATGCTTAATTAGCAGTATCAGGTGATCTGTACAACACCTTGCAGCATTAAATAGGATCTTTGCCTTGAAAGCCTTGGACTGTTGCTGGGTCTGGCACTTAAAAGAGCTCAATTTGGATCCTGTCTGCTAGAATCCAGATTTATTCATCTGGTTACTTGCTAAATAACTTTGTGTTGTGATTCCTTTTCTCTTCAGATAGGTAAGAAATTCCTTTTTCTTTAAAGAACAGTCGTGAGGATAAAATTTTACGTGTTTTGGAACTGTTTGGATGAGGTAATATAAATACAGACAGATGGCAGGGATCTGTCTGAGCCCACTTACATGAATATTTAACCGCCTGAATGGAAGAAAAAGGGGGTCCCAGTCCAAACATTCAATAACCAGCTTATCCACACTGTGAATTCCCAGTCTTTGGTGCTGTTTGAGTAGCTGAATCTGGCAGAAGGGCTGCTACCACTGAAGTTAACAGTCGAGAAGGGAAAGGTCTTTCTTCTCCTTTCTCCTATTTACCTTCTACTTAATCAGGAAAGTAGAGACATACTCTTTTTCCTTTTACATTAAGCAAAAATATTCTGTTGAGTGGCCATGGTCTTTCCTTCTCACTTTTCTCTCTCATCTTTACAATCCGCTACTGGTGACTGACTTGACATTTTCAATCTTATAGCACTTCTGTTACTGTTTCTAAATTATTATTTTTTCTGCATCTCCTTGATACTGGAGGAAGCATTCATCCACCTGCCCTATATTCCTCTAACTGGTAGATCCAACTATGCCACTTGAGACAGATCACTAATGTAATAGTCCTCCTTGAGTTATACAGACTTGGCAGAGATTTTAGTCTGACAGATCAGTTATCCAAAAAAGGGAAATCGTAGACAAAACTTGCCCATAGTAAAATCTTCCTGAAATAGTAATTTCACCCCCTAACCATACCTACTACAGCTCATCTGCCCTGTTCACCACTGATCCACAAGCTTCATCTGCTCCAGTTCAGCTTGAATCACAGGCACCTGTTGGATTTTTCTGGGGTCTATGCAGACACTAATCTCCCAAGAGATGTTGCTCTGTGCATGTGCTCATGAGGAAAAGTGTCAACTTTCACTAGGAATTGCATCCTGGGCACAGTGGGGGTCATTCCTTCCCTGTGTGGGGCAGGGAATGCTTGGGATTGTCACAATCTGAGTACCATTCGATGATTATAAATATGAAAAAGAAGCCTATGGGTTTTTACATCCCTAACATGGAAGAAAAATTGCCAGCAGGATGAATGTAAATCAGGCACATGGACTGTAGAAAAAAGGGAAAAGCCCTAAATCATTGTATGGAGACAGGGAAAAGGTGAAGTCTTCCACTTACTCCATCCACCCTTTCATCTGTTTTTAAAAGGTTGAAACCTATTCATTACAGCTAATCCAAAATGCAAATCTTTGGAGAGCCTTCCCATCTCTGTGCATATGCTGATAATACCTGCTGTGCTCACATCCCTGTCAGGGATTTAAACAGGTTTTTGCTTGATGCCCAGAAAGCTTTCATACTCTATCAAAGCTCATGCAGGTGTTTTCAGCATGGCACTTCTCAGCACTTGAGTCTGTGCATGCTACAGATCTTCATCTTCACTGTAGCTACAAATCTGCAAGCAGGCACATTAGCTTTCTCAAAGCTGAGAAAGAACACGAAAGATTCGCTTAATTGCATTTAAAGAAACTCTCTGGTGTGTTGATGCAACTAGATTAAGAAACAGGAGGATCGAAACACCCCAGTTTTTTACTCTCTCCCCTCTGCTCCCTTCTCAAAAAGAGAAGTACAAAAGGCACCTTCCCTTTGAGCTGTTCCCTAAAGAAGTGACGAGCAGAGGGCAGCGTGCAAGGAAAGCCTCCCTTCCCAGCAATCCCAGTCCTGCTTACTTTTACTGCAGGTGCTGCAGGGTGATTCTCTGGGACCTGACCCTGTTCTCCTGGCTCAGGGTTATGGTTTAATCCTGCCCACTTTTGGACAAGAGTCTTTAAGAAAGGATGAAGTGTTGCCACTTGTCATCTATCAGTGTGTTTTGCCATTTCACATATCTTTGGAAATCACAGCACAGCAGACAGCAAAAGCTTCATTAATTACATAAAAGCAAGGAAGGGGAGACAGCTTGTTTCAGCAAGAAAGTGCAGTGTATTTGTCAATGGTGATAAGCAACGGAGTATGAAAGGATGCATGAAGAAATATGGTCTGCAATGCTGCAATTCTCAATCATACAGCTTCTGAGCATAGATTTCTCGAGTTCTTAGGTTAAATGAATAAGAAAGAGGATTTAAGTAGATGTTGTTCTTTTTGAGGGCTCTGCACAGCCTTCACCCCAGTCTCTCTGCTTGGCTATGCTTCAAAAAGAGACAAAGCAGTGCCAGCCAGGCAGGACTGTGACGTGATGTGGGATTTCTCTGACCTGGCAGGGAGGAGGGGAGGGCTCACTGCAGCCAGCTTGAGTCCAAAGCTGAAGTCAGGCACTGCATCTCCCAGCAAAGATCTCAGGAGTGCCAGTTGTCTCTATGAATTCCACCCACAGTTGCCAGGCAGAGCTTCAGCCTGGGACCCACTCCATTGACCCACTGTTCCAGGCACAGAGATCCAAAACAACAACAACCTGGATTAACTGTCACTGTGCCATGGTGTTGGTGAGCCACTTGTACCCACAAGTGTGGGGCCATAAGGTGGCAAACACATTAGACCCAACAGTTCTGCTTCCCTGAACAACTCTATCTTCTCCCTCCAGAAGGAAAACTGGAAGAAACAAATAATGGTGTAGCTGGAAGATGTCCATAAATGAGACAGACCAGATCCCTACGGCAACAACTTAGGTATAACTTGCTCTAGCTGCCCTTAAAAATGTGAAAAGAACATGAGTTTGAGCAAAATGACAGAAGAGAATTTGAATTCTAGGTTTGGTTGCTGAAGACTAAAAGACAGAAACATCTGACAACTGCTTCATTCCTCTTTAAAATGAACCAAAGTTTCCAGAGCAAGTCCACATCAGAAAACCACCACTAACACCAGTGTCTTCTCACTTCTCAGTGTTTCACAAGGAAGGTTAAGAGCTGAGTGGTTCGTCTTGACTATTCTTTATCTCCCAGGATGCATATATCCCCCAAGCCAAACCGTAACAATTTAGATACTAACCTGCATTTATTTTAAGAAGGTTATTTACAAACACTGATCTTTTTTGAAGAAGTTGATGTCTAACCTACTCTCTAGAAGCACCTGAGCAAATAGAAATAAATTGTCTATGCTATCATTGGTGCTGTCATTTATTTGAGTAAAGATTTCTCCAGCACCTTATGCTGGAAAGTCAAATTGCAATCATGATCTAATAGCTTCTCACCCATCTCACAGTAATTATTTTGCTAGGAAGTCATGTGATTTATTTGCAAACCACAGCCTTCATTTTAGAAAAAGGAAACTCTGTAGTGTGGAGATAATTTTGAAAGCCAAACAGCCTAGAAGTGAGTGTTAAGAAAATACAGCCCAAGGTAGTAGTATTTACATTTTTTTCCATGTAAATATGCGGGAAGAATAAACAGGGTAAGATTTTGAAATGCCTAGAATTTGCAGCTCTTCGTTTTACTGAAGGCTCTATCCAGCTCCTACCCGTAGCCTAGATTTCTTTGTCCCTGTAACATCCTTGCACTGCACAGTCAAACAATGAGCAAAACTCCTAGGCCCACAGCACAAGGAGAACAGAGTGGTTTTAATGAGCACAGGCTTTATCAGTTCTGGAGCCTGCAACGTCAGCCTTTTTCCCAGAAACATTTTCACAGAAAACAAACAAACAAAAACTGGAGAAAGACTGTTTTCTATCTATTTGGCTCAGGACATGAGACCCCAACACAGTGTTTTTCTCCTCCTCCTATTCACAAGAAAATAAAAAAAGGGCTCTATTTGGAGTCTGGGCATATAATCAAAACCTTCACTGGCACCAGATAGATTCATTAGTTAGTAATAGCTACCTATTGGTCTTGGTCAGGAGGGGGATGAGAGAAAGGGCAAAACAAGGTTTTGGTGCATGACACTATAAATTGGTGGGCAAAAAAAATACATTTCCTAAAGAGGAACTGTCAACACCCAAGGAATGGTCTGAGACCTTCAATAAATAAAGGAGGAATGGAAGAGCATGATTACTAGGTTATTTCAAACGGATTATTTTAAATGTTTATATAATAGTATCTTCTTTAAACACTATTTTATTTTTTTAAAGAGAAGCTAATACAAAATTACATTCCAAATTGTAACAATCCACATTATTATGAATAGTGTTACAATAAGTAAATATGGGCACATTTTTCTTCTTAGATTTTGACCACTGCAGCTGTTCTTGTTGCCTTTGTATCCTACAGAGTCAGAGGGGACATCATCTTTGACACTCAGTTCTGCTCACAGCTTGTAAGACATGTTGCACTGATATATGCTGTATTACTAGCACATGTATTGTTAGTTACTAGTTAGACCAGGTCATGGTCTTCATGCTAATGCAGTTTGCCATGGTTTCGAAATACAAAATAGTATCATCTAACACATGAATGAGGAATATTTTGTTCACAATTTTACAGTATTGTAGCACCAAAAAAGTAAGCTGAGATATTCAGCACTTCTATAAATAAGATATACAGCTACTCTTATAAATGTACTCAAGTCAATGAACAAAAAGCAGACAGTTAAGGTAAAAGGCCATACTACTGCAAAGCAGTCATTTTGATCATATTGACAAAAGACCTTTCCTTGGGAATATATCCAAATGGCTTATATCAAAAGTCACTGCTTCTCAGTTAAATAGTTGATTTATGGCAATTTGCTTTTCTGCACGGATGTACACAGAGTTGTCAATTCCATGGTTTTGCACAGAAGCCATTTCAGAAACTACTTGAGGCACCAGGAGCCAGCATCTGGTTCCCTACAGCTAAAGATGTTTGATACAACTCCAGTATCAGTAGACCTGGGTATTTTGCACATTCCCACACTAGTCAGAGATCTAGTGTGTCTGATTAGTGTGACACTAATCATGTTAGCACATGATACTACTGAAACCCCACTGAATATTCAGAAAATGTCTTTCCATTTCTATGAATTCAGGTGTATACCTGTATGCAAAAACATACAGAATTGTTTCCCTTAGTAATAAGGACTTCAGAAATCCTCACAGCTATTTGAACCATTCCCTTCTATCCCTTTCTTTCAAATCTGCAAAAGATTCAACATTGAAAAACTGTGATTTAGCCAGGACCTCAAGAAAAATCTGTTACCTGCACTGAGTCATGGCAATATTTGAAGACTAAACAAAACCAGGAGCTGGTAATGAAATTATCTGATCCTTCCAAATTCATCACTCCCTAAAAAACCCAGAAGAAAATATAAGTGATCTGAGCTGTAACTGATCTGAGCTGTAAATGTCAGGGGAGACCCACAGAACTAAAAGCAGATTTTTGTGAAACTGCAAAAAGCTCTATTTTGCTCTATTTCAGAACTGTCTTCATTATAACCTCACCATCACGGTCCTTCTTGTATGGAGCTGGAACAAACCCTTAATATTATTCTCTATTTCTAGCAGACATGTACCAATGAGACACACAAAACACTGAGAACGCCGCTCGGAATTTGTATGCAAATGCAGAACTTGAAGGCAGTAGCTCATACAGCCACAGTTCATTTATTTTAAGTTTTGATAGCTGGGATGCCTCTTCAGTCTCTCAAGAGACACAACAGTAGTACAGTCAGTCTAGCCTGCTACATGCATGCTAAGCCATCCATCATGATTTTCTGATCTGCTCTTCAATCAGTGCAGCATTAGCTGGTGAGCAGTACCCCCTCTTAACTACAACTCTGCAAACAGCTCCTTCCCACTCAGCTGCAGAGGATGACTAACTGTAGGGGAACTTTGGCCCCTTGCTTTTAGCAGCAGGCAATGCCCAGGCCTGGTTTCCAAACAGTTGTCTTAACAAAAAGTGCTTCCTTTGCTTGGCTGTCTCACCAGGACACCGCTGTAAGGGCCTAGAGGGATATTGTGCTCATTAATACGAAGCTCCTCTGGGTGCAGGAGCAATGGGAAGGGACTGGCAACCTGGTCGTCTCTCCAGAGGACCCAGGTGAAGCTCACAGTTCTGCTCCCCTCCTGGGGCTCCCAGGGAACGTGAGGCAGCCAGGGAGGTTTCTGAAGCTGCTCCAGATTAGCAAGCAGTGGCAGGGGCTGCAGCAGAGAAGAGCAACAAGGTGGCTGAGGCAACAGGGAAGGGGAGAAGAGAAGGAACAAGAATGAAAAATGCTACAAGGAGCAAAAGGGGACACTGGGAGGGGCAGGTACACACAGACCAGAGGAGCTCCTGCCACTCCAGGAGCTGCACAACAAGCCCTAATAATATCAGCAACATCCCCTGTCCTCAGAGGCTCATTCTAAAATGCTCTCTTGCAGACCATTTGTGTGAGCCCTGCTAGCATTTTTTCTGCAGAAAAAAAAAAAAAAAAGAATGATAGAGGAGAAAGAAATAGATTCAGAGAACAGGAGCACACTTCTGTGCCCAGAGACTGGACAAGAGGAAGGGATGATGAAGAAGCATCTGCATTAAAACAGTGATATCTGTGTGAGCTAAGCTATTGCCCAATATGCACATCAGGATGGAAAAACAGAATACGGGGATGGGCTATTCTGTGGGGCTGATATTTTCTGATGCACATGGAGATATGTATGCATCACATATTGCATAGTGTTTAAAAGCTTTTGAATCCCTCAGAAAATGGTCTAAATAAATATTGATCTGTACATTTCTAGCAAGAAGAGCTGTAAATCTGATCAAAGGCTACTCTGCTCTGGGAAATGAGGAGCTCCTTCTGGGCCACCTCATCAAAAAAATCTCTCAGATGGCTGGAAAACCTAATCACACAGGAGAAGTATTTTTTACTACTATATAGACGCATCTGCTATTATTAGATCCTGCAACTGATATTGCAATACAGTAATAATTATAGTAACAAGAAGAACAATGGTTGTATTTTTCATTTTCAGTGTGTGATTTGTCGCTCATGAGAAATGCATTTATTTCAATCAATACATCTGCCAGGGGAAAAGTGATGGCAAGACAATGTTTCTTTGAAGAAACCTTGTTTAACAAAACTTTTGACAAGGAGATAAATCTGGATGACGAATGCCTAACGAGATTGGCATTAGTCACAACTCCAACATTGGCCAAGGCAATCTTTGTTAATCACAGATATGCATAGCTGTTGCAAAAAAGTTACTACAGCATAATGAGTCATAGCTCCTGAACTGATTCATATTAACAGGGCATGTGTGTATTCCTAGTCTGCTGTAAGTGTGAAGGAAAATAACACTGACTGAAGGAACATATTTTCCTTTGCAGCTGAAAGAGACGACGGATGCACAAAGGGAGTAACACACCACCCTGCTGACAAGCAACAGCTCATTTGGCCACAGCAAATCAATGGCTTACACAGGTTTTACAAACCCTACATCTCTTTCTCTGCTTCAAAATATTACGAGGTAAAAGAACACCTGCACTGTTAATATTTTATAGTCAACTGGGATGATACGCACTTTGCAAACGTTAGAGGAAAAATTCAATACAGTAAACATGCATATGCCCACACTGTGCACACCACCAGCAAAGTGAGGGGCCCAGCTCACACACCTACTTCTGGCCCTGGTGCATCACACGGTGATTCCAGTTCTTAGGCTGGTTTATCCTCACTGATGTAACCTCTTCTCCACAAAACTGCTTTGAAAACAAAACCTTGAACACTCAAAGACTAAAACCTAATATTCAAATACCAAAAAAAGTTGTGACTGCCTCTGTCTTGGCTGCCCTGTAACCACAGGCTAAGCAAAGTGGACTCAAGGGACTACCTGCACGATGAAAAGAAACCCTGCAAAGACACCCTGCTGCTAATCACATATGAGTGGCATCTCCATCAACAGTTTAGGTGTCACCCAGTTGACAAGACACGTGCAGCTCACACAAACAGTACAAGAACTGCAAGCAGGCTCAAGGAGTAAGAAGGTTGAGGAGAGCTGTGAGCTTACAGAAGCAATTTCAGCTGAGTTAACAGTCTGTAAAACCATTCAAGGAAACAGAAAAACAGGGAGCTGGTTTGTCCTGAAATAATAAAAAGAAGGGATGCTGGGTTCTTTCTAGATAGCTACTGAGGTGTGGTGCCTAGGCTGGGAAAATACCACTGCTGACTCCAAAAGAACATAATGATGCCTACAGGCAAAAAAGTGCCATCTAAACAGAACCAGGATGGTTCATCAGGATGAGAGAAGCCTGTAATAATGATATCAATTTTCATTATGTATTAATATTGTCACTAACTTTTATTTGCACAGGGCAGTCATTAGGGTTATGGACTGGGGCCATGTCTGTGCATGTTACTGTTGCTGCAGGTATAAATGCTGCTGTAGCAGTATTCAAGGCACTTTGAAGTAGATGCTGTCCTTTTGTGCTTGACATTGGACTCAGCTGCTTCATGAAGTTTCAAGTAGTCCTGCAAGGAGCAGGGAGTTGGACACAATGATCCTTATGCATCCCTTTCAACTTGAGATATCCTATAATTCTATGATATTATTTTATTCTATGATTTATGACCTCTTCTGCAAAGACCATACGATTTTGACAACGTGCTGACTTGCAGGTAACATTTCTAGTAAGTGAATTTTTGATTGCTTATTCTGTTAGTTTGGCTAGCTGGGGCCTTTGATTTGAGAGTATAAAGCATCTGCATCACTGAATTCATCCGTGATGTGCTCGAGAGCAAGGAAAGCAACCAAGTATTTAATTACTATGTATGCCAGCAAATGGCATGTATGCTTTGCAAAGCAAAGCAAAATTCTCTAGCCCTTTTCTAACATGAGCAAGAGCTCGATGCTTGGTTTATAGCCCACCTGGCATGTCATTCTGATCTCTTCTCTGTAGGCACTTATGCAAATAACAACACTGGAGACTGAAATACATTAAGCACTTAGTACTTTAACTATTTAAAAACCTTTTACTGCTGGGAAACCAGAGAAAGTGCAAATACACCCTGACAAACCAGCTACCTGCAACACCACAAGGAAATGCTCCAGGGGTCCCAGCTTGAGATTATCTGTTCAGGCATCTGAAACATGCTCAGACTTACATTCCCTGAGCCTTACTTGGATGCTTTTCATGTTCTCATATGCACCTGGGAAAAATATATGGGACAAACCATGTTGGCTTTCCCAGATTTATATTAAATTTTTATATCTTCAGCTCCCCATCAAAATTATAGAGTCACATCCCCACTGAGTACTTACTTCCCCCTGCAAGAAAAAAAAAACAAAACAAACAACAAAACAAAACCGAAATTTCCTGTCAGAAACCTAGGTAGAACTTTTTAAAAAAAATCACCAGAGCTGATCTTTGGCTTTGCAAACTTGAAGGAGGAATTCAGCTTTCCAAAAGTGTTTATAAAGTCCTAGATTAGCCCCACTGGGGTTTGCCTTGCACTAGCCTTCCAGAATTACCCATACCTCCTCATGGGCATTAATGGAGATGATTCAATGATGCTGTCAGTAATGGTTCCAGCAGGACAGTCTGGCTTAGCACCATCTGTGGAGAGACAAAGATGTAAGTTTCTGAATTCTTTTGCTAAAAGAGAAATAAATCAGTCTCTGGAATCCAGCATATGCACTTACTGCTCCTTATTTTTTAATGCTCTGTGCTTCTTTCTGTCCTCTGCTCACTGCCACCAAGAACCGAAAGACTCACGCTGTGTACTCAGAGAAACAGAGAAAAGAAAACCGTTCTACTTAGACCTTATTCAAGAAAACACTCATTAATTTCAATGAATTTCTAATTGGTTTAGGACTAAATGAAAAACTCAGGGAAAATCTCTGTATTTGGCCCTTCATTTGTTCCAATTACTCTCACTCCCTCTATTCAACTTCTGGAGCGAAATGTATGCTACCTTGCTTTTCCACAGTAATGAAATCACAAAGCAATCACAATCTATAGTCAATCTCTAGTCTCCTGGGGCATTATTATCTGTATTTAAATATGTTTCTTTTTGTGTTAGCTGACAACAACTAAATGCCCAGCTGTTGCAAAGGCTTTGGGAAGATTAGGAAATCAGGCAGTTCAATTTTCTTTCGGCTTGCCTTTCCATCACAGAATTGTTTATGCTTACTGAGTCAGATAAATTTACAGCTGATAATCAGAGTTAATTTTCTTTATGTTTCTCCTGCCTACCCTTTCAATTCCCATTAAAACTAGCAAGCTGTAATTGGGTACTAAATAAAAAAACTGACAAAAGATAAACATCAGACTAATGCCAGCAAGTATCTAATGCAGCTGTTATTTCGGCAGATTTGCACAGGATTCATGAAGCTTTATGAACACTGAAAAATTACACCTCACCAGCCAAGTGACAGGAAACCCAAGTCTTATAAAAACCCCAGTCCAACAAGTTGCAGTGTCAGATGCATATCTGCCTCTCACATGGCATCACTGTGTAGAGCAGCAAATCTGTACTCTCCCTGCACTTTTTATTTCAGGATTGTTTTTCTTCAGTAAACATTCAGCGATACCATCTGTTTGTGTGAGGTGCACTGAAGTTTCTAGCGTGATCTTTTTAGCATCAGCTTTGCTACCTACTTAGCCCAGACTGCTCCAAACATTTTTCCTGATCTTCATTCTCTACAATAGTTTCAGCTGGAGTATTTCCATTTCTTTTCCTGCCTAGTGAAGTTTGAAGAATCTGAAGAAAATGTGTGTCAGCCCTGCAGTGCTGGATGAGCAGAGCATGCATTTGACCCAATTATCTGATACAAGCAGTTAAGAGAAATTCTAAAATCATTACTCAGGTTCCCAAATACTCTACTGACATGAAAGCACCCCAACTAGGAACCTGGATGCACTACCATAACGCTGCATTTGAAAACTGCACCCACACACGATTTTGACTTTAGTATATAAGCACATACAGACAGATACACACACGCAGAGAAAGGAACATGAGGGTCCCTTTTGCGTGCATAAATACAAGTACACGGCAGGTGGAGGTGAGCAGTGTTGTTCCTTTCATTTGGAAGTGATTGTATGCACACTCTACATGTGCCTGTGTGCATCTGCGTGTACAGGCTTGCACCATAAATCACATATCTTTCAAACATACAACTGCAGAAGTTGAAAATACCCATTTGTAAGTACTGGGCAAACACTACTAGAGCCCATAAGGCTGTGCCTAGCAGCAGAACCAGATTTTCCAGAGCAATGTGAAGTTACTACACAGGGATGGACAAATGCCAGTGAGGCTGGCATGACTGCTCCACTCTAAAGAAAGGCTGCAGCAGAGAGGAAAAGTCAGGAAGCAAAAGAGGTCAAGATGAAACAGGTCAGCTGGACCAACCTCCCAACTTCACCCAAAGGGCTCAAGGTTGCCCCTTCTATCTACTCATTTCTGGTGTGTCATTTCACCACAATCTGGGAGACTACAAAATCATATACACAGCAGTCAGTCTGCAGGACAGTATTTTTCCCCCTGCCTATGTCATCAAAGTTTGTCTAACATTTATAGATGAGACCATGGCTTGATTCTTCATGGCTTCTCATTTCCACTTCCCAATCTAAGTCCTCTAATCAGGCCAGTGGTGTTTCTTTCATCTTGCCAAGAACAGCAAAGATTAGGACTGCAGAACACACAAGAAAGAGAGCTTGGCCCACATAAGAAAAATCAAACCAGTTTAATTAAAATGCTGATTCTAATGAAATCCCTTTGTTGGAACTCTGTCAAGGCAAAATACATTCTCAGAGAAGACCCCCCCCGTCTCTGAGTCCATGTTGAGTAGCTCAACTCTGCCCCAGCCATTACTGGGTCTGGTTCTGCCAGTCCAGCCCTGCTCTTATTTTGAAGTTAATGATAATTTTGATAAAGGAGTTTTAGAGAGAGTTGGCATCAGGCCTTAGCAAGTTCCAGGTCAAATTTACCTCAGCTGTAAGTCCATTAATTAATCACACTGGCCATTAGTCCCGTTCTTCAAGCAAGACAGTGAATGGAACAACAGTGAATAGATGACATGCAAGCTTTGGTTTAAACTAACTGCCCTTGATTAACTTCTCATCCAACACTACTTCACAATTCTCAGGTTCTTTGACAAACTTCTAAATAAATTATAAAGCTCCCCCAATTCCAAAGGCAGTAGCCTTAGAATTGCTGTACTTTCTCAGGTAATATTTTATTCCTGTCAGCAAGAGCTAAATACTGCTAAAGAGGAGCCATAAACTCATTCTGAAAAGCAGCAGTGAGAATGGATCAAAGTGAATCAGCAATTCTAACTATGTGAGAAGCTGACATCGTGCTTCCCTGGCTCCAACCCTGGGTCCATAAGAAAGATGGATGCTTGATTAATCACTCTCCAGACTGCAGAGCTCACACAAGAGCCAAGGACTCCGCAGCAGCCCAACCATCTGACTCAGACAGCAATAACTCATCAGGTGCAATCTGCCTGCATGCCAGATTTCCCTGTCTGCAGTCAATCTGCAGACTAATAATCTCAGAAAGGTTTCTTGGAAAACACCTTTCATGTTCACGCTGGCTGAGTGTGCACTGGACAAGACACAGCTATGCTACAGTAGCAGCTGAAGCTGTTTCACTGCGCTTTTCCATGGCTTGCTCTAATGGACACTGGGAACTCTTCCCCATCACTGAAAATCTGCCAAAAACACCAACACTGGAACATTTCCCCATTACATTTAATAGCCTGCACTTATTTGGTTCTGCTAGGCCAACGTGATATGTCCTTCACCAACCTCAATGCCTGGTTTCATGCATTTGTATTGTAATTCCAGCACCCTCTTGTGCTAGATGCTCCATAAGCACACAATGGTAAAAGACTCTATTCCCAGCTGGCTTTGTTTTACCATATACATGCTGGATACCTGGACCAGATAGATGGGTCAAAATGGGTAGTTCCTCTTGCTGTGCCATCTTCAGACAGACCTTCTGCTACAGGACCACTACACCAGCCCAGGTTGCTGTACCTTATGATGCCCTGAGCTCACCGCTAGCCTGTATTTGGACCCCATCCTACTGAAGCCCCAGAAGAGCTTGAAGTACTATTCCAGAAGTAGAAACTTAAAAGGGGAGAGCTCTCCTGCACTTGACCTGTGCCACAGTGGGTGAAAGAAATTTAATTTTTATCCACCTACACTCTTGCAGGCACCTGATTCAATGAAGAATAAAATACCTGTAAAATAGGTCAGTAATTCTTAGAAAGCACTTGTACTTACTTTTCCTTTCAGAAGCTGTAGTAGCACACTGATCACCAAGAAAAAGGAGGGCACAAAGGGCGAGGCATTTTCAAGATAATAATTGCTTTATTTCTGAATAACAGTGTGCAGCTAGAAGCCTAACGCCCTTCAGCTACTGCATTTTTCAGTCACAGATTTGGCTCAGATTCCCATGCAAAACAGTCCTAGAAACATTTTTTTCAGCATAATAATATTGTTTTCTCCAAATATATTCTATTTCCTTCCTGTAGACCCTACAGAAGAAGAATGAACAAGAACTCATGAAGAGAAATCTCACAGTGGGCACAGAGTTTTTCCTGTAAGTCTTATTGAGATGTTAACTCTGATTGATCTTCTCACAGAGCACCTCTCCACTAAAACACAGTGACTCAGGAGGCCCAGGATTGGGGTGCTAGAAAGAAACTTAGGTTAATTAGCTGCATTTCTTCTTCTGACAGCAGTGTTTTTCTGCCCTGCTGGATACTCAGAGGCCAGCACTGGTTCCTCTGATTAACAGTACCTCATCATGAAATCAAAAGAAAAGCTGCAGGCTAAATAAAACTGATTTTTTTTTCAGCAAGGAATTGCTCTTGGCAAGTAATTATAATTGCCAATGTTAAAAGGAGATTGTGAATTAACTACAGCAAACATAAAAAATAAATTTGGAAAAAAGCTTTCAATAATTACAGTGCATATGTCAAATGGAAATTACTCCAATTTGCATAGCTCTGCAGTCACATTGTACGATATCTCAGGTGGCTTCATAACAACAAGCTTGTATCTTTAAAATCACATTTAATTTTAAAGGGTTTCAGTAATCCAAAAGTCACTTCAGTAAGTACAGATGGAAAGCTAGTCTGGAACTCTTAATTTTTTTAGGCCATGCCTAGATACCGTTAATTATCGTTTCATAATGATACATTAAAAAACATACCATCCCTACCCCCAAGCACACACATGGTTTTAGTGATAAAAAGTACTTTATAGTGGTTTGCCTCATTATAGGTCATCTTTATTCCAGTATAAGCAGCCACAATAGAAGCTACACCACTGCAACACTCTATGTAAAACATCGTGTCCCACATCTTACACCAGGACTCATTTCCACGCAGGTCAGTCAGACAGTTCCTTGGGAGTATTTGCAATGTGCTGGATGAAGTTTCCGGTTAGAAACCCAAACGTGACACCATGTGGGTAGATTCAGACAAGAGCTTTGCACTCCAGGTGAGGAGCTTACGGACCATCAAAGAGGACCCCCACTTGACGAGTCACACAGGGATGACACACAAAGGTCTCGTGTGTCAAGGCCCTGATTCCAAATTCATGTGTTTGTTGCTGCTTAGGAACAGGGAAATCTATTAAAACCACCCTCTTATTTTCCTGTTCATTTTTATTACTCCAGCCTATCTGAACTCTGAGTACCCTCACATTCCAAACAGAAGGCTTCCTAGAACACAAAGCTGAGTGCTTTGACCCTTTAGTGTCCTCACCTACTTCCACCTTAACTGAAAGTTTGTACCTACACCTGACACAGAAGAAACTGGGAGTCCGACTATTCTAGAGCAGGAACAAGAATAACCAACAGGAAACCACAGTATGATTGAAAGCAACCATGTCTCATTTATGGCCCACAGTTCACTTAGAGATCTCAAAGCACTTGACAAAGCCAAGGAGGTACCATCCTCCCATTGCACAGAGGGAAGAGGAATCAAGAAATTTGATGATTTCTCCTGGTACAGATAGCGTGAAAATGGCAAAAGCAGCCATCGTATCTGGCCTCTTCCTCCCCTAGTAACCTTCCTGCACCTGCAGGAATTATGCAGTCCTTTCAGTTTTTCCATCCAGTTTTGCCATCCATTTCTGCTTTTCTTCAAAAAACACCACATTTGCACTTAACAGATTGTTGAAATAGCTCAACTTTCTGTGTTACAAGCAAGTGCTGATTAGCTGGAACTGAAAGACCAAACCTCAGCAGCAGAAGCGTTGGTCTAACTGCCTAAGGGCAGAGATTTTGCATGCAGCACAACTAGCAGGCTCTTGTCCTCCTGCCTTCACACACTTGACTGCAGGTGCCTAAGGAGAGAGGGAAGCACTAGCTTTTGGCTAGATTCATCCCTGGCTATTTTTCTGTACACCAGCATGTAGAGGTAAGTTGGGAGGGTCCTGAGACATGCAGTGTTTATCCACATCAGTAAGTCATGCAGGCCTTTTGGAGGGGTAGGCACTAGGGGTAAGACATTATTTGTATTATGTATCTTTTATTATTCTTTCTCCAGCTAAGGATTAATATTTACCCCACCTAACTAGAAAGTAACAGAGTGCCAAACATGGCAAGAGGCTGATTTCTCCACAGGCAACTTGCTGCCAGCAGCAGCTCACCCCCACGACTCTGTGTACCAAGAGGGTACAAACAAAGTGTGCCAAAACAACACTTGGTGGTTTCTCCTGAGGTAAGCCAGGTTCGAATGCAGCACTGCAGGATGCCCAGCTGCTCAGGGGAACCGCTGCAGTAAAGTTTCCCCTACAAGCCCAAACTGGGCCCAGTAATGGCCAACTATGTATTGTTACACCTGCCAAAAGCTTAACAACCTGGGTGAAATGAGAGGCTGGCCCTGCCTCCAGATGCCAGTCACCAAGCATCACAGTCATCAAAACCACTCTTGACAAGAGCAGTGTCTCCCCTCAGGGGTCTCCCAGCAGGATGGCTGGGGCAAAAGCAAAGCTTAGCAGCCTGCTCCAGGCTCGAGGCATATCCTGGAACCTCATGCTGCCATACCTTGCACCACATGGGCTGTCTTCATCACCAGCATTTTGGTTTCCCACATTTATCAGTCTACTTGCAAACTTTTTACAAGTAGTAGCATGCACTGAAAACGTGTTTCTGTTGCAGCAGAAAGCACATCCTACCAAACAAAGCACTGCCCCACAAACTTATGTTTCTGTCAGGGACATAACAATAGCTGGCTTCACCCCTGAGGCAGAAGTTAAGGGAAGCACCCAAACCAGTTACAGTTAGTTTCCCAGGACCTAGACACCTGAGCTATTTTACTGAATGCATCCCTACCTTTCAACAATACATCAGTGCAAAACAGTATGTATGTGTTCCTTTCCTCCCCTTCCTTGATCAAGTATCTGCACATAGGTTTCCCATTTACTTGAAGATGATCTAAGAACACATGGGCAAGATCAGATCATAGAATGAGTTGGAAAGGATCTTAAAAATTACCTAGTTCCAACCCCCCTGCATGGGCAGGGACACCTCCCACTAGACCAAATTGCTCCGAGCCCCATCCAACCTGTCCTTGAACACTGCCAGGGATGGAACATCAACAAGTCCCCTGGGCAACCTGTGCCAGTGTCTCACCACCCTCACAGGAAATAATTTCTTCCTAATATCTAATCTAAATCTACCCTTTCAGTTTGAGTTCCTCCTCATCCTATCAAATACAGCTACAGTACCACATCCAGCAGGTGGATGATCCTTTGCCTCAGGAATACAGCCAGCACACCTCTGTACAGCACTATGTGTGCCAAGTGCTGCTTGCATTGCTGGCACTGCTGCTGTGGAAGAGACAGGACTCGGTGGATCTGTGCAGAGAGACTGTCCTGTTCCAGGGGTCGGGTGGGGCTACAGCAGAGGCTGTAGCAAGCTGCTCACATCTCCAGAAGCTCAGAGAACCATGAGAAAGCAGGCTTCTTGATCTTCAGGGATTTCTTACATGTGCTGTAAAAATACTGAATGCATTTAGTATGCTGACTGGGTATTTAGATTCCTTAAGCGAGCTTTCATTTACTGCAAACGTGTTTAGTTTTAAAAGTGTTTTTTTCTAAACTACACAGCTAGTATTTGTCCTTGAAGCCTGACAGGACATAAAATGTGGCAACATGCTGGAGCAGCCTCTCGACTGCACGCTCTGTTTTGCACTATAGCATCACATTTATCAGAGGAGGTTTTCAATTCTATAGGATGTCATCACAACAGAGCACATTTCTTCAGTTGGACAAGACTTAACTTTACTATTATGTTATAGGTGTGGTTTCCTTTTAATACTATTTTTAATGCTACAATACTTAAGGGTGAACAAAGCACATGCATGTGCTGATGCCAGTGTTTTCACAATAGAACAGGTCTCAGTTGGCTCTGTGACACTGAAAAGAAGCTGGCCTGCACAGAAATTTGGATGGTTCCCTTCTGAGTCACATCCAGTTGGGCTATTGTTCGGAAAAAAAATGTTGTTTGTTCCCAAAAAAACTGGCTCTCCTAAGTATACAGAGAATATTTTGTTCTCCAACTGTATGGTTTGGAGCTTCTGTAGTCATTATTCATTTGGCACATCCAAAGTTGTCTCTTCCACAGTGAGAGTTTATAAATCACAGAAATATGGTCACCTGGTCATAATAATCTGCAGAGGGAAAGCGATGCCAATGCCAGCTCATCTCTTGCTCTTTTGTTTCTCTTTCAGAAAATATTCGAATGCATCCCTTCATTAAAAGAAAGTAAATATTCCCAGTGTGCATGTTCACTGCATTACTGAAGAGTTTTCCTTGCAATGCAAATAATCCTCCAAAACAAGCAATGAATACACCCAGACAAAATACCAGGCTGCAACATGTCTTCATTCATCCACATCTGGTACACCTAGCCAAGCCAGTTGCCCAGAAAAATGCGATGTTAGGCAACAAAACATCCGTCTCAGAGAAAGGAAGAAGGCAAAAAGAAGCTGGTTCTCTGGCTTATTATTTTGTACAAAGCCAGGAAAAAGGTGACAATAGTACACAGAATGTAGAAAATTAAGAAAGGATCTACTGGAAGAAAGGAAAAGTTTAATTTAATACAATCGGTAACTTCCATAGGTTTGTTTTTATTCCCAAAAAGCCTCAGACTATTTCACTAATCACTGAAAAAAAAGCTAAAAATAGGCAAACAAGCCCTGTCATTCACAACAAGTATCTACCACAGGCTTGGCTTTCCAGGACATCCTTTACCAGTGACAAGGACAGAGCAGCAAACCTCCAGTTCACATATGGAAGCAATTATTAGCGTGAAAACATCCCCTCCTAGGAGGAAACAAATGAAACTCATGCACAGTTTGATTAATGACTACTCCCATGCAGATATGTAAATAGCCACATTGTTGCTACCTTAGCTTAGCAAAATTTTAAAGTTATGTGATTTTTACTCACTTGTTTACACTGTTCTGCCAAGCACTGCATTTTTGGATGGGCTCCCAGTTACAGGACAGAGGGTGGCTGCAGAAATTAAGAGCACAGAGCTCTACTGTTCAGGTCTCCCTTCTAGCTGTATGAAAATGCAGTCTCTTTGCGGTTTCTTTTCCACTTGATAGATGTAACCAGTTAAATACCAACTCTAGCCTAAATAATATCTAAGATTTTACTCTCTATGGAGAATATGCCAGACAAGGTTGGTGGCTTCTGCCTCAGTCATGCCTCAAAACACCCCAAGTGCCTTTCAAAAAGAAACACAAAACATTAAAAATCACTGACTATGGCTAGAGGAGAGAGCTCTGCCAGGACTGTGTCCTGCTCACCCCCAGCCAGCTTTATACATAGATGTTCTTGTGCATAGGTGGAGGCACCACAATTTGTCCACCCCAGAAGTACAACAGGAAAGGCCTGATCAGGTACCTGACAGGTGGGAACCGAGTGTAATCCTCTACTCTCAGAAGGATATCAGAACTTCAGAATGCAAAGCATCCCTTTCATTGTCCCAAAGGGTAGCTATAGGCACCTACATTACATATTGTAAGGAGTTTTAATCTCAGCTCTCTCCCCCTCCATCAGGAAAGACCTTTCTGCTCAGATGTAGAAGCATGTGGTAGGACACATGGCTGGTGACTTTGGTTAGAGCCTTCACTCTATACAGTCCCTTCAGCCAGAACACAGCAAAGGGATCAGAAAGACCATTATCCAACACCTGCCCCTGAAATGCCTCCACAGAAAACAAATTCAGCCCCAGTTGCCATCACTGGCCAGAAAAGACCTCGGCGTGTAGCAGCGTGAGGAGTGTGGGCTGCGCCCGCGTTACAAAAGGGTGCTCACGTCAGTAAGTCAGGCACAGCCAGCCTGGCACAGCTTTGCTGCAGGAATGTTTCCACACAGGCTGACGCCTGGGTCCGAGTGCCAGACTTCTGTGTCAGCCACACAACACCGGCAAAACATCACAGCCAGGCTGCAAATGCAGGAGCCCCCAAAGGAAGGGAAGAGGAACACCATATCCAATTAAAACTAAAATGGCTTTGACTGTCTCCTGAATGACCAGAGACAACTTCTCACCAACCGAGTTCAGCTGAGGCTTCTCAGCCAATCTGCAGTCCCTTTAGGTGACTGGATCTGCAGTGGAAGCACTTTTGATTTCACCCAAAGTTACACAATTAACTCCTGTCTTCAGAACTAAGCTTTGTCTCCCTATGAAACACTTCACTAGGATGAGGCAGTTTTAGCAAAGAGAGGCTGGGCAGTCCCTGCCAGTCCGTGGCTATTCATCTGTCACAACCAGCCACTGCAACTTGTCTGATATTTCCACTGAAGCTCACGAGGGAGACCACCTTTATGTAACACACTCAGAATATATTCAGGAAGAACAGGAGCTCCAGCATGATAAGGCAGGGGAGCAGGGGGTGCTGGCTTCCCCCTCTATGGGCAAGACCCTGCTCTAGTTGCCACACTAGGGTTTAATTTAATTTTCCAGACAAACTCACCCACAGCTTCTTCACTTCCGTGCACAAAAACCGCTTGTCCTCATTTGCCCCTCTCCACTGTCACTTCACAGAGGGATCAAAATGTGGCACCAACACAGAGAAAATCTGATGCACACAAACACGAATTTTGGCTGGGCATGGCTTCTGTGCAGCCATTTGAGAGGGGCTAAAGCCTTTTTTATTCACTATTTCAGTGCATACAAATGCACGAGTGCAGGAAGGAGACAAAGCTTTTACCCCGAGTTATCAAGCAGAGCAAAGAAAGCCTGCAGCTGCCTCTCTGCCACCTCAATGACTCTGAAAGAGCTAGAGGAGAACTGCGTGGGCACAGACACATGAGGAACACCTAGGTGTGCCTTGCCCACCATGAGAAGGTGCTTCATCAAACACAGGTTTGTCTTGGAAGTCAGATCTTGTCAATATTTTTTATCATGGCATACAATTATCACTGATATAATGTTAGGCTTCTAGGCACGTTTTAAGCACATGAAACCCAGATCTCTTTATTATAAAACATTACATTCGAGCATTTTTCATGTTGGAGCACTAGAAACAGTGAAGTTGGCCAGCTCCACTGCTGAAGCTGTATTCCAACTTGATAGCTGCAACTGGAGACAGGATGCAGCATCTTGAACCTGTGCCTGCACACATCTACACATGTGTGACACATCTGCAATGATTCATCCTAGAAATGGTTTCAACTTACAGGGAAAGTGAGCTTTACAGTATGTGGTATACGTTTTTTTGGTGAGTTTTTTGTTTGGGTGGGAGTGTTTGTTGGTTTTGATCTGTTGGCTGTTTTTTTTTTTTTTACTTACAAATCCTACCTGGAACACTCAGTATAACATATTTATGCATCTATTATTGAGTTATCTGGCAGATTTTTTAGTAAGTTTTGTTCCTTTAAATCATTGAGAGTCAGCCAGGAAAGATGTAAAACAGAGACTAAAGGAACTAACAGAATAGGATAGGAGAGGGGATGAAGGTCCCATTTCTTAACAGCTTGCAAACAACCTGAAAACTAGCTTAACCATGAGAAAACTTCAGAGGTTCAGACTGGCCATAGAATTGTTTTTAGGCTAATTTCCTAAGGGAAAATAGCTCATGGGATCACACACTGTGTACATTTCTTTGTAGGCCAGTATGTTTGACCATGTGAGTCCTGATTACTTTTTTACATGTTCAACAATTCCACATGGGAAAAAAGAGAAAATCAGGTTTCATTAGTTCTGCTTTTCACAGAACTGTTTGAATCCAGCTCAAGTGCTTATCAAAACTGCCCGTGACTTGAAAGCTATGACTGTAGAGTGACACATGCTTTTACCTTAGCAGGCAAAGCATATGACAAACACAGTGTACCACAATGATAAAGTAGACATCCCAGCATGGAGAAAAAACAAAAGACAAAAAAGGAGCAGGGTGGGGGCTGGTGTTATACTCTCATCTACCAAATGCAGCTGTGCTGACTGGGAAAGGATTTAGATTCCAACTGCAGAGGTGCTGATCCACACACAAGGTGCTGAGCAGAGAAGACAAGCTACATAAGTAGGAAAAACAACGATGCTAGCACATTGACCTTTCCCTGACCCATCCTGAGAAACACAAGAACAGCTTAAGAGTATCCCAGCCAGCAAAGAAAAGCTTGTCAGAGGAAGTCAGTGTATACAGTCTGGCTGTGAGGAGCTGGACTATCATCTGGGTAGGATACTCAAACGCTGCTGACAGACATGGTGGAAAGCCAAGCCCGGTAAGATGAAAAGAAACAATTGGCAACCTCTGTCTGCTGGCAAGGTAGCCCACACAATCAGCTAATACAAGACACTAACCCTTGAGTCATAGATGAAATAGTGTCACTGAATATTTACAGAAGGACTTAAAAAAAGTCCTAGTTATACAAAGCAAAAATCAATTACATTTAATAGCAACTTCTTTCAGCTTGACCTAAATTGTCTTTCAAAAACCCTTGTCTCCTTATATATCACTGCATTAACAGTACAATAAACAATAAAACAAAAAAAAGACGATCAGAAGCCAAACTCTAGGGCTGATTTATGCAGTCACAAGGTCACAGCAGGCCACAGAGGGTTTCAGTCTGTAGCCAAAAGACAAAATGTGAGATCTGTGAGCATTCAGGCAGAGAAATGAGAGGAAATCTCAGGGCTCAGAGTTCAGGTTCACCAGCTCCCCACTCCAGATAAGGAAAACCCAGTGCTGTAGTAATAAAATACAATGAAACAGATAAATGTAATTGCAGTACAGGCACACCAAGATCAGACCAGGTCATAATCTGTAACTGCAGCGAACAAAGGAGTCTAAGGTGCCACTCACACCTCTGAGGCACTGTCTGAAAACAATTTCACTAGTCTGGGGAAAAACAGTTTGTTTCTTCTAGTGTGAGATATGGTGTGGAAGGATCAATGTTTTTTTTTTGCTTACTCTATCCTGCTCTACTTTCATCACAAAGATTATTTTTTAAAAAGTTTTCTGGTTGGCTGTAAAAGCCACCCAAGGGCTCAGACTTTCATATTTGCACAGCTCTAACCCCAGCAGGACATGATTCACGGGTAATAGGAACTGCTGGAAACATCTTCCTACTCCCTTTGTGTCTGTGGTTATTGAGGAAACAGAGGAATGAAGTTAAGATGTCTTCAAGGGCTTTTCCATAGCAACCTGCTATGCTGGCTTTCAGCTGTGCTGTCCTCAATCCCCTTAGCAATACTGCCCTACTCAGCATGGGCAGGAGACATGACAGTTCTCATTTACTCTGAAGTACATTCCTGGTGGAATCTAGAATCTGATCTAGAAGGAAAAACCTACTAGTTGTGACTAAATAGGTCTTATCACACAAATCATCACACGGCAACTTCCTTGAAGCCTTTCCAGGTTGTCAGGTGTCACGAAGCACATAGCCAAAACCCATCAGGCAATACTCTAATGCCTTCACACTCCCTTCACAGGTGGGTACTGAGCTAAACCACCTGGTGGTTTGTTTTCATCGCCACCTCACTGGACTGAATGAAGCCAAACGTGAAGCAGCCCAAGAATCTCATGACTCCCACCACTGTGCAGGACACATCAAGTTCTCAGAATCCTGCACAGCAACTCGCTCTCTACTCACATGGCCAGCTCCAACCATGGAGATACCCAGGTGACTGGGCCCAATGAACTGGACCACACTTCCCCAAGACAGAAAGACACCAGTGTCTTTTTCACAAAACCCCAGAAGATGGGGGTGTGAGATCCTCTAACAAGGAGGATTATTATGATCCCAAAAGGGTAGGATGCACGCAGCACTTTTGCCTATCAATCTATTCTATTAACAGACAGGGACTGCTCCAACCCTAAAAGCAGTTGCTACCTGCTTTCTGCCTGGAAGGTGACCCAAAGACCAAAAGAGCAACTGTTGCTTCATTTGGGTCACCTCTGCCTACAAGGGGGCAGGTTTCCCTTCTGCACAACTTAGTCACTTATAAAGTGTCTGGTCACTTTCATCATTACCAACCACAACATCCTGTGAAACAGCAGATAATCATTGATTGTGAAAAGAGGCATAGAGAGACTACAAGCCCTGCATTCATTTCTGCTGCTTTCTGCCATCACAAAGTTAAGCATCTAGTCTGAACTAATAATCTGGGATTTCTCTGGACTCAACAAACAGAATATACACTGCCAGAAGGCTATTTACCTTATCTAATTTAGGATGGTGCCTGTCTTTTGACCACCTACAAAGAGCCTCGGTAACCATCTGAGAGTAGATACATAACTTTTAGACCAGATGCCAGAACAGAGATCATCTAAAGTGAATTGAGACAGGCATCCACTATAAAGGAGGCAGAAAATAAGCAGCAGGGCAGAAAAGTTAATTTGCACCTCCCACATCTCAGGCTAATAAGCAAACTATTGAACAATCCTTCCTACACTGCATTATTTCGTAACACCTCATTTGACCCATTTGTACCTGGTAACAGAGGACATCTGTAAGAGAAGCACTGCTGAATGTCATTTATACTGGGTCTGTTTATAAAAAAGCAGGTTTTTCACTCTGGCTAAGCAGCCTATGAGATGCCTACATTTCAAGGCACAGAGCATTGGTGTCAGTCCCTCAAGCCATATGACAGTGACTGTGGGTCTCAGCACTGCTGGGGTGCTACAAATGGGGCAGCTCAGAATTGCAGTGGTTCTGCAGAATGCTCACTTGGACAGTTGAAAGGCAGATGCCTGGCAAGTCTAATGATAAACAGAGATTATCAGTTCAAGATGAAGCCTAAAATGAGAACTCGTACATGCAAATCCATGTGAATCAGTGAATTTCTGTATCTTTGCCAATGTTTTAATCTCAGTCAGCCAAGACAAGCTAAAAACACATCTTAGCAGAAGGATGCTCACTGTAAGTGGAGGCAATGAGAAAGGCATCTGCTCTGAGCTACCGCATGACTTGCCTCTCTGGCTGGAGACAGTTCAGCAAGAAATCTGAAGGGTGGATCTGGCAGAGAGAGCAACGGGTATTTCATTAATTAGGGAGATGATGTACTGGCAGAATGAGCTGAAGGCAACGACAGCACTGCAGTCAGGCTCTGCTGTTCTCTGTGACAGCCCCGCATCTGACTTATTATCAACGGGCAGCTGCTGCAGAAATTGAAGCAATGCTGAAATGACAACTCTATTAAAGGGGCAGATGGTCCTATGAGCAAATGTTTCACCAAGGACTGGGTAGATATCATCAAACTCATTTCTCAAT
The DNA here is from genome assembly GCF_000747805.2 of Chaetura pelagica. NCBI lineage: Eukaryota > Metazoa > Chordata > Aves > Apodiformes > Apodidae > Chaetura > Chaetura pelagica. The sequence continues at coordinate 9,456,621 of NW_009953786.1, forward strand.
GACTCAAAAATGACAGCTGATATCCCACGAGATGAAATTTCAAAGTGTTACTGTACTGTGTAGCCAGGGGCCAGGAATATTCTTGAATATGACCTGACAAAAATATAATTAAGCTGGTGCAAACACAAGTCTATTAGCATGGTTAGAATCCTTGGTAGCAGCTTTTATGAGAGTCATGGTTGAAATGTGCCATTTTGGGAAGGCAGCCAAACTGCTTATACATGGAGTACAGCTGCACAGTAAAACCACTGCAGCTTTTTGGATGGATTAACATCCATAATTAAGTTGGAAAAGGCAAAAAAAGTAATGAAAGAGATGCCAAAGTAAACCATATTTATCATAGAAAGTATGCTGCTCTTTTTAACTGGAAATCAGATTCTTAAGACAAATTCACAAGACTAAATATTGACTGTAAATTACTTCTCCTGTTACCTTAATAGAAAACTTTGAGATTCAAACTAAATATTAATGTATAATGTCACTCCTCCCTATACAAAAAGGATTGAGAATGCCAACAAGTAATGCAATGCCTTTCTTCCAGTTTTGTCTTTGCCAATTAGTAAACCAAACTTGATACATTCAATTGTTTATAACTACCAGTAAAACACACGGATATCCTTGAAGCATAAGTCAATAGGGTGAAACTTCACAGCTGATCTCTGGCAAGAGTGGTGGTCTCTAAGGCTTTCAGGAAACCATCCACCAAAACCCAGACCAGCTAACCAGGTTCAAAGCCTGCAGACAACATTCAGAGGATGTAGGGGTTAAAATTCACATGAAACTGATCACATAGCAAAAATATGGGATATCCCTTCATTGCTCCAGTGGGTAATGCCAAAAAGTGATAGTCCTTACTACAAAACAAAACCCTTCCAGGGTTAACCCTCTATCTGAAGGGAACAATGATACAACAAAGCTTGGCAAAAATAATTCTCACTACAAACTGCATAACCAGATTTAACAGTCTTTACCCATATGGTCAAGTTTAGGGACCTTCAGATCCACTCCTAATCTTAAACTGCATAAAACATTATCTCAGTCAAGCTATCAATTTTGTACACACAGGGAAAATTCCTACAATCGTTCCATGCAACTAAGTCAACGTTTACTCTGCCTTTTTATTAAAGCACTAACAATTACATTGGCAAAATACATTAAGGCTTAAAAAAAAGACCTTACCAATATACGCCTACATGTACATGCACACCTAAGCATCATGGGTTCAGAGGCAAAAATGCTGCTTACTACCATGAATAGTCCCTGCAACTTCATATGATTGTTCTTGAGAAAATGACAGCTGGAAATGCTTACAGGGTTGGGACCATGTGTTAAACCATTTTGTTCAAAGTGTGAAGTGCTGCTATGTTATTTCAACTCACACTCTGTTTTTCTGTAACATGCCATTCATATTTACAGTATGAAATGTCACATATATTATCAACTGATGCTATTAGTGTTTTACAAATTTATTTCTACCTCTGTGCCCAGTGAATATTTGAACTGGCAGCTGTGATGGTTCTTCTGCATGGTAAATACTACAGGGCTTTGGTTCCACCTCCAAGTTCAATCTCCAAGAAGCCTACAGGCCTCCCAAGTACTGAGGGCATTTCTGGTTTTTGCATTTCAAGGACAAAGTGGAAACAGAAAAGGTACATAGAATGACAACGGCAATGATCAAGGGGATAGAGAAGCTGCTTTACCAAGGCAGACTGAAAAGGCTGGAGGGGTCTCCAGCTCAAAAGGGAAAAGTTTAACAGGGGTTATGAGCAAGATTTACAAAATTATGAAGACAGTGGATAAAATACTCATAGGACTGTTTTTCACTAAATTCAGTATTAGTAGATATGAGAGGCATTCAATGAAACTAGCAGTAAATCCTTTTTAATTTATTAAAGAAGGTACATTTCTACCGAAGCTGGTCAGAATTAGTGGAATTTGTTGCCACAGTGATGACCTGTAACGTATGTCACAGGCAGACAGTATCAGCAGGTTCAAAAAGGGATTATCCAAGGGCAACAGGTCCATAAACAAACAGTACAAGGCAGAGGCAAGGATGCTCTTCCTTACCTGATTGCTAAGTGACTGCTAGTTTGGGGCATCTAATTTGGGATTTATTTCCAGTGTGCACTACCTCACTTGCAGCTGTGAGTACTCTGAAAGTCTCCAGTAATAGGCATCCAAAAAAAGGTAGCAGCCAATATTCATGAGTCCTACTGAAAAAGAGAGCTATAAACATCTTCTCCCTTTACACTGTCCCAAGGGAATGAACTCCCCAGGAGATGAGCAGTCTTTTATACAATCCTCTATTTGTAGTTATTTCGCTTTCAAATCAGTAAGAATCCTGGTAAACTCCCTCTGTGGGTGCCCCGACAGGCTGATGCACTTCCCTCTTCAAGCCTGCTTTTACCTTGAGAATCCCAGCTCACTCACTTCTCCACCAAGGCTTGCTTTCAGTATTCTGCACAGAGACAGGCTCACAGTGCAGAAGCCTGATGAAAGTTCAGTGCTACCCTTGAGGGGTCCCCTCATGACAACCCAGCTTCATGGGAACACATGCTCTCTCCATGGCACAGCAACCAGCAGCAGGATGACATTGGGAACATTAATTACAAACATGCCTGCCAGGCCTAGAGCTCACATGCTCTGAACAATAAGAGTAGAAGAACATGGAGAAAGGACTTCAACAGATGTCAGAGGACACGGAGGAATAGTTCTTTTGCTGACTCCATCTCTGTTGTTTTTCCATTGTAATCATTATCTGGCATGCAAAGCCTTTGTACATGCACTGCATGAACCTAATGTTTTCCATCTATAAAGGAGCTACCATCTAGTGATGACTGACATCAGTGACAGGAAGAATTTAGTTTGGCTCTTCTCTCTCTTGCTTTAGCTGTCCTTCACCTGCATCTAGTATTTTGGCACACTGCTAAGAGCATAGAAATAGGTTAGCAGAAGGTCCAGCAAAAACAAAACAAAACAAGTAAATCAAACTTCAGCTTAAATATTAGAGGGACGGAAAAAAAAGAAATCACCTTTGAGTCTTTCTTCTTGTTTTCTATCTAGATACTAAAGAGATCTTAAAACTTCAGCTCCGCATGTCATTTGGTCATATGAACACTCAGCTGATGCTGATTGTTCATGCTGATGAACTTTACTGTCAAATCCAGTAAGATCTCAAGTCTCAAAGGATGAGACTGACTTCTGAGTCACCAGTAAAAAGGATATGACCTACAAAACTTGAGAACTCTGATTCATCCAAGCTTGGGGCATCTTAAACCTCCAAGGATTACTGGCTAGTATTTCTTTTCATGTGTTACAATAAGATTCAATAAAGAAACACCTCATTGTTTCAGGGAATAGAGAAGGTTATTTAAAATGGAACCACCAGCCTTGTGCTGTTGTGTGGGAACATTCCTAAAACCAGGACAGCATCCTAACCTAAACTTAAGAAAGTTTGTAACTTACTACACAGCTAAAACATCCCTCAGTCAGCTCAAATCCACTCACAAAGTTAGTAATTTTAACAAAACAACTGATGTTTCAAGACTTTTGGCACTTTCAGTACCCAAACCAAGGCCAAGTCCCTTTCTTTCATTGTTTCCACGGTCACACCACTGCACCTTCCCTGGTGTCACACTGGCAAAGATGATGAGAATTATGCTACTCCCTTCAAGAGCAAGTTAAAATACCTAACACCTTTTGTAATCAGCCCCTTAGGCTCCCTAAGATCCTTGGACACCAGGGAAATACCAATTACTTCCTTGGGATTACTCCTGATTTCACTAAAGAGTAAAGGCCTAGTGTAGCTTTGTACTGTCAGTAGGAAAATTAGCCAAGTACTACCAGAGAATAAGGTAAAAATAAGGGACTGGGTATATGTTTACATTTAAAACCTTTTTTACTTTGCTCTAGGCAGAGAAACATCAGGGTTTCCAAAATACATCCATACGAGGTCTCTTTGCAGCAAGCATAGTTACTCTTAAGCTAGTTTTATCCAACCTAGTGAGTGAGGCAGAACAGTTAAGAAACTTTCCCCTGCCTGTCCCATTACTGCTGCTCCAGCCTTTCTACTACCACCACACCTGTCTCCTGATGTGTCTACACAGCACACAAAAGTGTAACTGGACTTCAGGCAGTCACTTCCAGGTAGACTTTGAATTCACCAGGTGCAGAAGACATAGCAGGCTTCATCACAGGTAGCAAGAGCAAGGGTACCAGCCTACTTAAGTGCCCAGGCATTTATCCACTGCCTGCAACCCTGGGACAAACAAAGCCCTCACCACTGTCTTCATTGGTGTTACTACCTGCACTGACTGCATTAGGGCCAGCATGGATGCGCTGACCAGTCACACAGCATCAGCAGATCCTGTTCAGAGAACCAGCACTGCACATCCTTGGGCTTGCCTACAAAATCCTGCCCTCACTGGCAGCTTCCCACAGCAGAGGACCCGGGGCAGGACTGCTACAAAGGCCACACTTTTAGAAATTCCATCCATACAGAAAGGTACCACTTCTGCCTGAAGAAGTGGTGACCCACTGCTTTCCTCACTGATAGCTGAAACCTCCTGTGCTATACTTGGGGGAGGGAGGGGGAAAGAAAAAAACAACAAATTTTTCCCTCTCTCTTTCTCTTCTTTCCTATTTGCTGTTTCTGCATCTGAAGCCACCACATACATTATCAGTCTGTCTCCCAAACACTTGGGCAGGCTTTTCACACAGAAACACTGGCAAGAAAACCACCTTAAAACCAACACAAAAATGTGACAAATAAGATTGTGAGCTGTCTCAGGCAGGAGTTACTTTCTTGCTCTGTATTTAAAGGGTACACCAAGTTCACATTGGGCTGTCATGTGCTAACACAGTGCAAGGTGATTACCCAAAACCAGCAGCCATGGGCAAGCCTTTTAACTTGTTTTTGTACAACTTGACCCAATTCCAAGGAGTTCATGCCCTTCAGCAACAGGATGAGACCCTTCTCCTTCCCTTCAGAGCACTGTCAAGGTGTAAAGCAAGCTGCCACCCTCTCACACCATGTAAAGGTTGTCACCAGCTACTCTTCCCATCTCACAGCTACTCAAAGTCACTATTTTTTATTCCCAGAATATATCTTCCAGACAGAAACAAGAGTGATTTACATAAGATTGTGAGCTGTCTCAGGCAGGAGTTACTTTCTTGCTCTGTATTTAAAGGGTACACCAAGTTCACATTGGGCTGTCATGTGCTAACACAGTGCAAGGTGATTACCCAAAACCAGCAGCCATGGGCAAGCCTTTTAACTTGTTTTTGTACAACTTGACCCAATTCCAAGGAGTTCATGCCCTTCAGCAACAGGATGAGACCCTTCTCCTTCCCTTCAGAGCACTGTCAAGGTGTAAAGCAAGCTGCCACCCTCTCACACCATGTAAAGGTTGTCACCAGCCACTCTTCCCATCTCACAGCTACTCAAAGTCACTATTTTTTATTCCCAGAATATATCTTCCAGACAGAATCAAGAGTGATTTACATCTCAGCAGAAAGCCAGTATTCTTCCAGGCACTACTGGCTTTGGTCCTTTTGTTTAAACAAAAAAATTTCCCCAAAAGCTGCATGGAGACTTTAGCTGTTTTGTTCTGTGGTTTGCTTGCAGAAGTCTCTTGCTGGAAGTGTGGAGGGCTCATACTGCAGCTGCTTTGGTTGGAAATACAGGCAAGAAGATATGATTTAGCAAGTATTGTCTGCAGGGATGTGAGGTGATAAGTAATTTAGTTCTGCTTCACAAACTCTTCTGAACGTACTGCCTCAAAAATGCTTTAATGATAAAACTATGCTACAGGAATGGCTGGGAATTTTCCTGCTATTACTTTCTTTCAGCACCAGGATACGTGCTCCTGTCCTAAAATTTATTTACAATTTACTTTTGTTTAACTTAGATTTCCTCCTGGCCTGTCTTTGTGACCAACAAGGTCATAAGCTGTCAGAGAAAAGTGTATGTTTACACACCTCAAATACAGTTCTTCTGGTCTTGAAAGGAGCCTACAGATGCTACTGGAAAATAAACAACAAACTTGTTTAGATCACTGTCCTGAATCTGGCCTGATCTGTGGCAAATCTCCCTGCTTCTTACAGCCAGAGGAGGTAAGAGAATGAATGCCACTCAAGGCTAAAACGCTTTACAAAAGACACCATCATACAGGGCTGATCACATCCTATGCTTCTACATTCTACCAGTCCCTGCATCCTCCAAAAGCTTCTAAAGAACAAACACCAAAAGAAACAGGGCTAACTATGAGAGTTCTAAATATCCCTGTTCCCTGAGCTCACACCAGGTGCTGTCTCCTTTTACGAGTGATATCTTGGAAACAGAGAAGGTATGTACCAGGGGGACTCCCACACACCAAAACAGGCAAGCTGGTAAGCTAAATCAGGCTGTGCTTACAAGATAGAAGAAATTAACACTAACCCCTCCCAAAAAAAACCGCTTCTGGACACAGATCATACATCAGTGTAAAGCAGCCAGTCAGTTATGGTGTTACCTGAGTCAAAGGTCAGCGCACTGGCAAGGGAGCAATTAAAGTTTCTTCCCTGCAAGACAGAGCTGAACACATCAATGCTGAATTTACACTAAAGTTAATGTCCCTGTTTAGTTATTATAGCAGAGTATTTCTTGGCACTTCACAAGAAGCTTTTGTTGTTTGTTTTCCAGTCTCTCTGCATCTGAAGTGCTAAGCTGATGCCTCACACACAGTAGATCTTTTCAGGCAGTGCAAAGACAGGTCACTGCTAAAGACCATGAAGGGCACCATGAAGGCAGAGGAGGAGGATGTTTTCACTTCAACACCCCAAGACTGGTAAGGCTTTTTCAAGTGAGAATGGGAACTGCAGGCAGACACTCCTGTGTTTGCTTTTTCCAAATTTGTTTCATTCTGGATATCAGAGAGAGCAAATCACTATGCCTGGTAATACCTCTACAGTCTTTTTGTTCCACAAGAAGAATAAATACATTTTATGGTGCCAAATTCTGGTTTTTGAAGATTACCATTTACCTACCTACCCATGAACTTCCCCATAATGACAGCAAGTATACAACTCCTTTCCTTGGCTCAGCTAGCATGGGCAGCACTTCTTTGTGCTGCTTGACAAGTGACACCTTTCAGCACTGAAAAGCCACCGTTACAGAGTTTGGTGAATGAACTCCTGCTGTCTGTGGAAAAAAAAAATAATTTAAAAAAATCAGGGACCATAAATGCCCTCGTAAATCAAAATATATGCTTTTCAAAATATGTATTTGCCAGATCCAAATGAATTATAAGCAGGATTCATACAGAAAGTGTGAACTGTAACCGCAGGATGTTGTGCATCAACTGCACAACTGCAGTTGTGGCTGGAAAGACTTCAGCATCTGCCAGGTTTTTTTTCCACAAATATTTGTCCTTTCATCTACAAGCTATGGTACAAAACTTCAGAAGCAGCCTTGCATTTCAATATATACAGAATATCTGACCATATCATTAGAAGAGTACAGCCTTCTGGTATAGAAACAAAACAGGGCAGTGGTTTTCTCTAGTTCTGATTAGAAGCTTTTGGTGGTGTACCCCACTCTATACTGCCAGGCACAACTCACTTGGGGCCACTTAGGATCTCTGGCTCGACTTCATGAGGCAACTAGAAAATGTGCTGGAAGGAAGAAATGCTCCTTTTGAGGTTTACAGGTGAATTGAGTTATATTTTTTTCCCCATGTTTTCTTCTTAAAACTTCAGATTTCTTGGGGCTTTTAAAAAATTTATCCTCTAAAAATACCAGCCAAAATCATGCAGTTAACTACTATTTAGAAATCTGTAGAAGTCATGCATTAAGAGACCTTGGTATTCCTATTTGGAAAGCATATGACCAAGAAACCTGTTCTCCATTAACCTTATATGCTTTTTTTTTTCCCCTGACAGTTCAAACACCAGCAGAAAAGGCAGCAGAGTAGAAAAGCATTTTGGGTATCAAGAGGTAAACGAGCACAGTAATTAGTTTAGTCTGATTATTTTATGCCAGAACTGGAAGTTCTTTTTTTACTTTCTCCTCCTTTCATAGGTAAAAAATTATCTCTACACCCTTCCTTGGTCAAGACAAAGGGATGTTAGAAAGCCCAAAGGGAGGTTAGAAAGCCCCGTGTTGGAGCAAGGCATCTCTCCCCACGTTACAGTGCTGGTGCAGCCAGTGCTGCAGAGCTCTCACCTCTCCAGGTTATCAGCTCACCCAGCCATCTGGCAAATTACAGGCCTAAACAGTGATGTTTCTTTCTACATTTCTAGGCCCAAAGATTGGCAGGGAACCATCCCCTTCATTTTAGAAGAAAGCCTATGTCCAGTGGCTATCGTTTGCCTTCTGAGACTGGACTGCATTATAAAACTGGCTAACAAGACTCCATCATAAGTAATGATAGAAAAATTAAGGTAGGGGGATGAGCAGCTAGAATCCTGGGAAGGTCAGGTATTAGGATGATAGTTCATATACACAATCTCCCCATAGCTCTTCTAATCTAATTAAATGCTGCTGGCTTTTGTACAGAGCCCAATGCTTATTTTTCACTTGCTCCTTACCTGATGCCTTTTTTTCAAGTGAACAGGAAACTGTTAAACATCAATGCTTTCAGAAGCAGCCATTTTTTGCTATTCTGAATCTCAAAACATACTATGGAAGCCTGCAGCACAGCTGCTTTGGGTGTTTTGAGTGATTAAACGAGTGCACATGTTCAGCAATCACAGAAATCAGGCCCAAAGGATCCCTCCTCTTCCTTATTGTTCCCTGCAAGTGGGAACACAACCACCAGTGGACCTCACCTTGTAAAAGTGGAAGTTACCAGAAATGCCACAAAGCTACCTGAGGACTCTGCAACCTCCTCCAGATGACAGGTATCCAGATGTCCCAGTGATGGGCAGGCATTTTGTAAGTCTAAAGATCAACAGACAGACAGTCACCACTGCAAGCCCAGTCTGTAGGTAACAGAACTACTGACCTCCAGACTCACACTTGAACTTGAAGAACACGTGTCCCTTTTTCACTAATTACAATTAAGCCATCCCATATTACTGTCAGTGGAGTATGATACAGCATATTCTCTCTGATTCTCCAAGGTCTTAAATGACTCAACCACTTTAGTTTATATGCACAGAGACACTTTCTATGACTATATTTAGTTTTAGAGAGGGTCTGGAAAAGTGATATCACCACTGGAATGAGGAAGTATATATCCCCCGACTGGAAACACATGATGATGATGTAAAGGCACTATTTGGAGAGCTCTATTTATATTGCAGTTTCCTGAATCTTAACATGACTCAGAGAATCTCGGGACGTAATGTAGTGTCACCACTGTAGTCTGCGGGAATCATGGCCAAAGTTTCACAAAAGCTTGACTAACAGTAAGTTACCACAGCACTGTGAAGCAAGGCTGGGCCATGGATGCTGAAATTTAATGACCCGACCAGTTTGTTACCAATGGATTTAAACTGCATTATTTATGGTAGACCAGTGACAGAACTACGTGGGAAATAGCCAACAACTGCAGTATAATAAATATGCAAGAGCAGTTGGTGTAGAGTGAAGTTTGATTCCACTAATTACTGCTTCTTGAAATTATTCTGCTTTCACAGAGCAATAAGTGTCTTCCCAAAGCCAATTCCCTCCTGCTGCTTGACCAGTGAGGAATTCCTGTGACAATCAGTTGTTTAGAGGCACTTTCTGTAAGGTTTACAAAAGCAGAGAAGATCCAGCTGCACAGCAAGCTCCCAGGCACAAATCTTAAGGACTCAGTCTGAATGTTTCCCAAAAAGACTGAAAACCATTTCCCTCAGACCAGAACATGTCTCCAGTAAAGGAAAGGCATTCAACCACTTCCCTTTCTTTTTACTTTTAAAAACTAAAAATAAACTAGAACATAACTCTGAACTCTGAGAGAAAAATAGGCAGAAGCCCCATGACTGTGACCAATCTGTTTGGCATAGCAGGCTGAGGAAGAACATGGCAAAGGTTATTAGAAAGAGGAAGGAGAAAAGGAGTCAAAATGTCACACCTTTGAGTGCCAGTGATCCCACTGAATTATGCCAAGCTCATTAGAAACAAGAGTAAGGAAACCTGGCATTAGCATTCCTAACTTGGTATTAATACACCTAACATCTTGATCACTCTTGCAAAGCCAAGATGAAATCCAGCAACAAACACAGGAATATCCAAGACAAGAGGTTTCTCGTGCAAATCATCACCTAATGACTTTGATGTGCTATATGGATCTGTAAATAGGACCCTCTGTTTCTGCTCCAGCCTTATTTCTGGAACTCATCCATATCAGTCTTTAACAACTGGCTTATACAATATACTCTCCTGGTCTGCATAGCAGGACATAGATCAAGCAGAGCACAAACTGCTATCTTGTCAAAATGGCAGCAGCCAAGAGGAACAGTGAATAATTCATATTTACAGTTCACATTTGACTGACTATTCACTTATTGGAAAGTTTAATATTTACTGAAATCACAGGGTAACACAATGGGGCTACATGGCTCAGTTCTGAAAGGCAGAGACTCCCCCTGACAACAGGAGCAGGTGGGATGCCCAAATACAAGAGAGCAGAAAAGGGGGCTGGGGAGGACTCAGAAATTTCACACATGAAGGTACAAGCCCTCCCTGCAGACTGCATCACAAGCACCACCAGCACCATACTACTTAACTTAGAAAAAGAAATAGAGCCAAGCTTGTAGTTTAATTTGGTGTAGACTGATAGAAAATGGGTTTTTCAAAATGTCTGCTTATTTACTTCTTCAGCATAAAATATGGGTTTTACACTAGAACTGTATTTCCCTAACAAAAGGCTAATATCAGTAAAAAAGTTTAGAGGTTTACATTGTGAAAAAGCTATGTATGTTCAGTCTTCAGGAAACACCTTTCCTTGCTCCTGCCCCCCTTCCTCACTCTTTTTAAGTTTTGGCAACTCAAAACCTAGCTAGTTTCAACTCAAAAAAAGCTAGTTTCAAGACATCTGCAATATAATCAGAACCAAAAGTTTGGTTGCTGAATTTCCTGCCCAAAATACTTAAGTTAAGGAGGCTTAAAAAAAAAAATAAAAAATTTTAAAAATCTACAATATCAAACCCACTTATGTCACCACTGAAGTCTTCACAGAATTTTAAAAAATTGCAGTCTTCCATAATTAAGCAGTGGTGCTTGCACTGAGAAATTAAACATTATATAAAGTTCTTGTCTCATTACTGTCACACACAATGTTAATTTAATTGTTTGCCAAGATTCGAATGCTAATATAACCATTGATTGCTTATATTCCTTACTACACAAACACTGTAACAATACTAATCTTACAGTACTCAGCATTGCTAATGTGACCTTGCAATACTACAACAGTATTGATGCAATTTTTCAGGTTGTCAGGAATACACAAAAGCCACCATTTTTATCAACTCTGTCCAAACCCGATTTCTCCTGCTTTACTCAGAGCCTCCTTAACATGCTCTCCTATGTTCTGTGGCTTTTCTGCCCCTTTGCATCTTATCTCTGGCTAACCTTTATCAAAGGGCAGTTTCAACTGTGTTATCTGATGACACACAGGTGTGGGACCAGTTCCAGGCTTCTCACTTTCAGCACTCAGTAAATTCTTGGCCTGTCTTTTGGACAGCACATCCACAACATCTAGCCTTCAGCTCAAACACAACATGGTTAAACGGAGTGTTTCATTTCCTATGAAATTTTGCCACCTCTTGCTTTTCAGCCTAGGGACAACACAACTCAGCCCTGTATCACTGGCCACAATCTTGGATATGCGCTTCTTTCAGGTCTACATATTTGGATTATGCTGGAGGTCTTGCTGAAACAAGAGCTTCCCCTAATAGCTGCTCCTGATGTTTCTCAACTCTGCAGGACACTTCCAGATCAGAAACATGTCTCTTTGCAGTTCCACTTGAACTTGAGGTTCAGCTAAAAAGAAAACTTTTGTTCCCATAGAGCCACCTGCAAGCAAAGTGGTTATTAAGAGAAAACACACTTTGAATTCACAACTTACTTTAGCCCATGTTAACACAGAGGGGTAGACAGGATGTCCTGCACGTAGCTTTGTCACAGCACCTGTGCACTACTTCCTTTCTCAGGCATCCGTCACCACACATCTAAGTGACCCCAACATCATTTCCCCAAGTCCCAGTTAACAGAAGCTTGTTATCTCTCACCCAGAGTGCTCCAGCAAAGATCACAGTCCAAGTCTATCACTAGCACCTCACTCACCACTTCACCAACTCTCTCCACACATTCTTGAATCCCTATCACTAGCACCTCACTCACCACCGTCTTCACCAACTCTCTCCACACATTCTTGAATCAAACTTATCTCTGGTTTAAAGGCTTTCAGCATAAGCTTATCTTTGGTTTCAAGGCTATCTCACACTACCTATCATTCCACACTCACTACCAAGGCATCAATTCCTTCTTCTGATCATCCTGTGAAACCTCCTGCTATCACCCAGCTACCAGATCTTCCAAGAATTTTCATGCTTTCCCTGATTCCACCTTTACTGCCATTATTGCTATTCCCCTTTTGTGTGTCAACTTTTCAGTGTCACTTACATCAGAAATGCCATCTGGCATCAAAAAAATATTATGCCATTGTCTTCTCTGTGCTCTCTCATGTACCTTCTATATCCATCTATATCCATTGATTTCTATTAAGATGAAAAGCTTTTCAGACAGAAGCAGTTTTCTGCTCTGTTCCAATACAGTACCTAGCGCAGTGGTGTCCTCATGTGCCACATATGGCCTATGGTTTGGTAACATGTAACATGATAACACGTTGTATGTATGTACCAAGCAACATATGGTAACAGAGTTTGGATCTAATACATGGCCACATGCATCTTCACTTGTTCTGAATACAAGCAGTCTGTGTACCAAAAAGAGCCAAGAGACAGAAACAAGCAAACAAAACACACCACTACTTCTGCTATTTTTGCTATTTGAATGTAAAACTGAAATTTTAAAGATAAACATTTTAGAATACAAGTATCCTAATTTACTTGATTAGTAGCCACCCACAGAATTATAGTCTAAACTCTGGAGTATTTTGTGAAACCTTTCCCAAGCACTCACTGATTCCTCAGTATGTCCATTGTGAAAAGAGTTCTATCTGTATCGTGCTTTATTTTAGCATAGCTTATTCCACTCTTCTTACAGGAAGAAACAACACTGTTGTAAACCATCTTTATAACTATACAGCTGCACCAACATTGTTTTTGTTAGTACACCTATTTCAGGTTTCATAATAGCTTAATAAGTAGAAGTCAAGCCTGAGCGCAGCCCATTGAGTCATAAACCCATACATAGTATCACCATATGGAAACAACACCATCAACAAGGAAAATCAAGTAAGCCCGCAGGAGTATTCCCACCTTTAATCTGCCCCCTTTTTTTGTCTCCATTTTTAAGATGAGCAGTTTCAACACATTCTGGAGTCAGGCTTTATGTTTCTGTCAGACCTTACCACAGCTCTCTGGGGTCATGCCTACCCTGCAAGCAGAATGTGACTGCCACACATACTGACACACTCAAATGAGTTTTACTCTAGCAGGAATAGCAAGGAAATCACACCAGCATGGGCTGTCACCGACCAGAGGAAGCAGGGTGACTTTGCCCAGGGTGTGCTGATCTTCGTGATTCTCCAGCTTCACTTCTGCTGATTGCCAGCCTGGCTAAGCTAGGTTATGCAGGGCACCAACTAGACATCTTTGTATGTGGGGACAGTTCTAAGCTGCCACAGCAGAAAACTATGACTCACTGTTTCTGTTCCTGTTGACTCTAACCTTCTGTACTTGAAACCCAGAAGCTATGCTGCTATAGCCCTGAATGTGTGAGATGTGAGAGCCATCTGTCCTGCCTGAGGTATGGAGAAAATCTTTGCCTTCTGCAAGTATTGGAAGGATGGAACCACATTCAAAGATGGTTAAATCTACAGTCAAAAAACAACGCAATGGCACACGAGTTAAAAGCATCACCAATCATCAATGAGAACTTTCCGCTTGTCCAGACTAATAAAGCAAGCACAGACTAACCAGCTCTGACTGTGCAAGATTTTTTTTAATCCAGCCTTTTAGGTGGCTTAGCATTTGCAAAAGCCTGAATGGCAAAAAGGGTCGGAAGAGAATTTTATTGCAGTGTCTGCTCAAAACTACATAAGCTCTCAGTTACACTTTTCCGGCAGGCACCAGTGAAGTGGAAAGAGCTTTAGCACGGTTCACTGCCCAGAATGCAAAATAAAATTAAACAATAGAAAGGCTGCTGAAGTTCCTGTGTGTCTATCTCACTCATTAAGGCTCCTGTAACAGACAAATAAAATATATAAAAAAGGTCTGTGTGCATGAAAGCTTTTTTTTTCCCCCAACTTCACCAGTTCAAAGAGAAGATATTGTGTCTTTCTATAGACCTTAGATCACCTTCAACCACCATAATTCCACACTGCAAATACAACAAAACATTTGCAGTAAAATGGTTTAAAATACACTCAAAAGGTGCATGCAGTTCTTAAAGGGTGATGCTCTCCCTTTTTCTATACACAAATGTGTATTTATATTTTCTAGAGAGAGATCACAAAGTTCCTTCTTTTATAAAATACCTTTTTATCAACCCTATTAGACCAACTGTAGTTTAGAATCACTCCTTTGATGCAGCATGGAGCCCTGAAGAAGCTACATGTGTAATGAAACTGCCAATATGCATATTATTAAACATTTAATTCTTGTGTTTAACCAGGAAAGAGGGTTTATTTGCTGAGGTTCATTAGCATGTGGGACACATGGTGTAATTCCACTTGAACTAATCAATAGCAGAAAGGACAGTAATGCTGAAAGGATCTAAAATTGATCTACAAAAAAAAAAATAAAAATCTGGGCTTTGCCAAAGTCTCTCATGTGTCTCTTGGTAGCCAGACAGCAGCAGAGGTGGGGAGAGGTCACACATTCCATCTACAAGCATTGAATGATGACCCTATCTCTGTACCAAAAGTTCACCCAGTTGACAGAGTTAACCTTGCAAAGCTAATTGAAGAACAGATTCCCCATAAATTGGAACATATTATCAGATGCCAATAGAACAAGCCCCTTCAGAGATATTAAGTATAACAAGCCTAATTCTTAAGACCCCAGAGACCACTTCATTCCCTTAAGTCTAAAACATCTTTAAAGCATTTATATACCTACTACAGGAACATTTTTCAGTATTTTTACAATAGAAGTGCAGTAGCATAGATGAGATTCATAGCCTTACATTCTACCAGTAAAATCACTGGGTGTTTTATACAAAAACTGCTAACAAGCAAAGACTTCAAGACCAAAATATCTGATCATAAGCCATCCTACAGAGCTCAATATTGGCACTGATGGAGACATTAGTTTCAAACAGCAATCAAAAGTTTCACATTATAGCATTGCTAAGGTTTGTGGACTCTAGCAGAAGCCCAAGTGAAGGCAACAATAGCATGCCTGTCTGTCTCTGACAAGAAATATATCTGGAGTTCTCCATGGGGAAAAAGTAGGAAGATACATGGGACATCAAAAAGGCAACCTTACTGTTTCATGAAATGTAAAAGGCTTAAACTTGCAAACCTAAATAGCCAAAGTAATTAGCCACCTCATTTTATCAAATGCACATAAAACCTGGATTACTCTGATTATAAACATTTTTGAGGGACTTTCACATAAGGCTTTTGACAAGTCACTTGCCTACAGGGAATCACCTACACAGGCTCAAAACTGTTGTTTTTTTCCCCAGTTCTGATTCTTGTGTGCATCTTGTGTGATTTTTCTCCTTGCTACTCTATAGTTTAATAGTATTTCTTCATTAGGTTCACATGCTGCTGTTATTGCTTATTTCACAGCAACCATGAACAGCAGCAGATTCCTGTCACCCAAAACCTCTGCTGTACACATCTGCACCTCTGACAACCTCCCTATCTAGGCCTCTTCTGAGAGGCAACACAATACTTGTTTCAGTTTGTGGTGGCATTTACTCCCAGTCTTGAAGTCAGAAGTGAATCTCAGACTACACTCTTGAGAAATAAATCCATATAAATGCCAAAACTGCTTACAAAAGAGCAGTACTCACTGTTTCAGCCCAGACTGTAGAGACTATACACATCTTTCAAGCTCCAGAAGCACAGAGGTTGGAAGGACTATCAGGAGATTTGAGACAGGAAGGGGAATTGTTCTGCTATCCCACCACCACCAGTTTATAATTCAACCCAACTCACACAGCAAGACCTGCAGGATTCTGTATTATTCAGTACAGTAATGAGCATAGTAACACCCTCTCTATTATCCTTGCCTACACAAATCCCAGAACATTTTAACTACACAGTAACCTAAGTGGACACACCTAAACATTTAAACGTGGATGCCCTCTTCCTAGTAGTGTTCAAGGTCAGGTTAGATGGGCTTTGAGCAACCTAATCTAGCAAAAGATGTGCCTGTCCACGGCAGGAGGGTTGAACTAGGTGATCTTTCCCACCCTTCCAACCCAAACCCTTGTGAGATTCCATGAAACAGGATAAGCTGTCTTCCATGTATTGTCAAATATGTGATATTCTGATAAACAGGGCAAAGCTATAGCTGGCAAGTAAGACTGAGAACTTGTAATAATTTAGGTTTTAAATTTATTTTTTTTCTGTGCTCATTACTTTAAATGCTAGTCTTGTTTTCTTGAGCCTGACATTTCCATGCTTGAGGCCACGTCAGTCCTCAAGATAAAAAAAATATCATTGCACTCAGAACAAAAGGTCACTTTTTACCACTTCATGATGATAATGCATGCACTTCCATGCCAAACCCAGCTAGTTTGCTCCAAGGGGCACTTCTGAAAATTAGGTCATTTTTTTGTGGTTCATCAAGTCCATTGTTTCCAAAAGTAAATAGCTATTATCCTTAAGGATTGAGTAATCACTCCCCTTCCTTAAATCAAGGGCTCTGAAGGTGAGAGGGGAAAGGCTGCTTAGTTCAGATAGCCCCAGTGGGAAAGAGCAGCCAGCTTTTGTGCTGTTGTATTTGCAGGAAGACTTGGTGTTGTTTTTATTATAGATAGGTTTTGTTTTGTTTCCCAATGAGAGGAATTAAAGGAATTCAAGAGAGAATAAAGAACTACCATGAAACCCTACAACAGGCCACACAACTTCCACTGGCTGTTAGAGTGATAAATGGCAGAACACAAGAAGAACACAAAAGAAATCAGAACTCAGGCAAAGGAGTTTAAGGAAAGATGTGACATGGGAGAGCTTCAGATATTGAAATCTCTTGCTCTAGATCACTTCCCATAGACAACCATTAAGTTTTCCCCAAGAGGATTCCAAGCTCCAGGCAAAAAGCTCTGCTCAGCTATGCAGACTCACCTCTCACTGCCCCTGGTTTGGCACCTCTGTGTCCTGATTTCACCCAGGATGAAGCAAATTTTCTTTTTACTGATTTTTTTTTTCCTTCAGTGAACTCTTTTAAGCAGTACACTAGCTGAAAGTAGCAGCAGGTTTTTCAAGTGGTGGACTGGTAACACTCAGTGTTTATAGTTACTGCCGAGAGACCAAGGGCACTTTGCTCTCCTTGTCAGATTTGCTACTTCAGACACTAAAGGAGCAGATCAGTTGTATCTGCAACCCTCCTGCAGGGAGGAGCAGAAGAGACAGATGGCAAAATTGGCAAACCAAAGTATTCTAGCCATATATCTAGGTGGGTCTCAGTATAAAATCAGGGATCGTGGAAGTCAAGCCTTCTTCTTCCATCCATGATCGGTATCTGAGGACAACTCCATCTATCCATCATCATTGATCCCCAGGCTCATGCATTCCTGACCCTCATCACTCTGCCCTCAGCTCCTGTCTGCTCTGCTGCTCTCAGGCAGCTCTGGGACATTTTGGGACTGTTCACAGCTCAGGAGATGCCAGGGGAGTTGCTGGGGGCGCAGGGAGGCAATAGGGTTTTGCACATTCCTGCACACATTTGTATGTATTTGTACATATTTTCTTTTATCATTAGTATTTAATTAAAGCTGTCTAGTTTAGTTTTCAATCTGGAAAGTCTCTCTCCTTGTTCTCTCTCTCCCTTCCCCACGTAGGTGGGAGGGGATCAAGAGCATTGTTGTCACTGGTTTAATTGCCAGTCCTGAAGTAAACCATGACAGTCTGGGTGCAGGAATATAATTCACATAAGCCACATGGTAAAGAGAGTGTAAGTCACTTGTAAAAACAGCTCTCAAGAGAATATTTCATGTATCTGGCTTGGGAATGCGTCTTATTTTTTATCCCCTCAGTGCTTTTAAGCCCCTCAAAGACTGTGTTAAATCTAGCAGGCCACGAAAGTTCAGCCCTGTGTTCTCCGCTCCCATTAGAGTTAAGATCAATGTAGTTGAGAACTTCTGACTGCCTCTGAAAAATCTCATTCAAGGACCCAGACCAAAGTAGACTAAATTCACTGGACAACTCCTTTAGATTTCTGCAGACTATGGCTCCAGCCCAGGTGACATTAGCATCCTGCAGAACAGCATGGTTTAGCAATTTACTACCCAACACATCTCAAAGTTCTCAGCATCTCTGACTGAGCCAGAGTAAAACTTGTTATTTAACACTGTTTTCATAGTGCCTGTGGTACATTTGGGAAATTATAGTTTTCTCCTCCAAGTAGCTGTGATGGAACCAAGCTGTTATTTTCTACAGACTACCTAAAAGACTAATGCTTTCACTTAAAACAAGTGCTTACAAACACCAAACACACAAGATCAGGCACCCTTATGGGCTTTACATCAGTGCAGCTACATTTGTCCACAGAACACAGGCAATTCAGTTAATAAAAAGCAGACACTCATCATACCAGTCACCAAGAGCCTTGTGGTATGGCACATCACTGTCACATAATAGTAAGGGACTCAGAAGCCTGCATGTAAGCTACAGTCTGAAGGAAAAGACACATGCTTGAATGTACTTGACATAAATGAATGTCTGAAAGAACTATCAGATGGCTAACAACTTCAGTCCACCAACACCAAGAAATGGTAGGCAACGTGTTGCTGGGAAGGATAACCAAAGCTCGGTACTGATGTACAGGCCTAGATATAATCCCACTCTACTAAAAAGTAAAGGGTTTCTCCAGATTTAAAATTTACAATTAATAACTTCAAAAAATTACTTTTATTGTAAGAATTTTCTTTTTTAATTCAACACTAATTGTTATTCACTGATTTTCAGAGTCCAGCACCAGTTGTCACACAATTCAGGGTCCAGCTTCAGAAACTGTCAGGTCTGACTAACCCAAGGGAGAAAGAGCCTTGCTGATAGGTGCCAGAGAGGCATTAAGCTGACATATTTACAAAGACTGTGAATTATATATGAGTTCCTGTATGAACCAGACTGATTTAATGCACCTCATATACTTCATGCGTTACATTTGGATCTCATAACACAACAATTGCATTTCGTTGTTCTGTGAATTTAAGGCCAGTGGAAGCATGAGACAGATGTCCCTAGAGCCTCATATCCTGCTCCTGAACAGAACAGCAGCTACAAATTTTTGCCACAGCACTTGCATCAGTGCATCCAATCCTGAAGGGGCTAAACACCTGAAAGCACAGGGGTTTGGATTTCCATGCTCATTGAGCCCTCAGCCATCTTTCTGAGAGGACAGCAGTTGCCAGCTGAGGTCATTGACATGAGATGGGCAACCTACCTTAGTTAAGTTACAAGACTGGTCTCCTACAGCATCTTAAGAGACAGGAGAGGCTCTCCCACAAAGATCAGCAGAGCACCCTTGGGGGGCTGAGGAAAACTCACTTCTTGTGCACAACTTTCCATATATTTTATAATGGGGAGCACACCCACATATCCCCAGGGTCTAATGCTGCCATACATATGCTGTTAATATAACCCCAGGCACTCTATCTGTATTTCTGTTACACCCTCCAAATGCTCTAACAAGATCCCCACATTCAAACGTCTGTGTCCATCCCTGGGTTTCTTGCATAGAAAAAATCCACTCATTTATTAGTACAGGCCTTCTATATTTAGATATGTCCAGTATTTAATTAAGTTTTCCAAAATGCCACAATCCCTGTGTGAAACTGTTCTGCCTTGATGCGGTAGAATTTCAGCTTCAGCTCAGGATACAGAACAAATGATCCTGTAAAGCATATGCTAGTTTTTAACTGACTACATCTGATCATCACCCTTTTCTGCCAGCTCTTAGATACTGCTAGAACATCACCCACTTGAATGGTAAGAGCTGCTGTCAGGTTTGCAATGAATAAACCGAGTTGCTCATTGAAGGGCTGAAAAATAAAAATCACAGCTACTGTCTACCTGACATGGCTGTGATCAAGGCATGCCAGATCCATCATCATCACACACACTGCCTTCCTACAGTGCAGCGTGAAAGCACATCACATCCTGCACACCACTTGTAGCAGAACAGAGTGAAAACACAACCCCTTCATAACACATTCATTCCAAGAGGTCTGAGAAAACACATTACAATTTTCTCTGATCCATCCAGCTCTATCATTGCAGTCACTGACACATTCAGTCTTGTCTTTGGAGGCTTTAAACATTTTAGATCCTCGGAAGGGTCAACTTTGACCACACATCAGAACACAGACTGCAATCACAGCACCATAAAACCAGCTCTTCTGGTTTTATTACACCATTTGGATATGACTTAAACCGGAAATCAATCTGGGTGATTATCCACGTTCAAGCATTTGTATCCCAATGGTCTAACCCTCCAACCTGTTTTAATGATATTTGAAGACAGCTCAAAATATCATGCAAGTCCTTAGTACACTGAGATAATCTCATCAATCACACTGAAAGACAGGTATGACATATTAATGCAGAAATCTCTAATAGAGGTAGATGTGAGTCTGAAGAATGGGACGAAGGACTGAAAGGAACTTGTTAAGGTATTAAGAGTTGGAGTTGTATAGGTATTACATGACTAAATTAAGAAAGGACAATATAGTCTTACTACAAAGGTACCTTCTCCAGCAGAGACCCCAGCCTTAACTACAGCCTGCTGAGGAAGGCAGCATCTTCAATAGGGAAAATATTTAATATTAGATATATCACAAAAATGCACTGTAGAGAAAACTCTGCTACATGCAGGAGATTGCCTAGGTGACCTCAACAGCTTTGTCTGTCTCAAACGGCTATGAATGTATGACACAATAAAAGAGTTTGTCTGTCAGAGACAAATCTGAACCTGAATAGCTGTTTTTATGATTAATCCACAGCAGATTATCCCAAAGATGCAATATAACCAGTTCTTCCAGATTTCAACATCTGTCTCTCTGAACACGCTTATTTCTTCATAACAAACTGTTACTATTTACAAGAAAGGGCAGTCCTGGGACTAACAACATTATTGCACATCTGTGCCAGCCAAGATATCCACTGTACACATGTAATACTAAATAAAACTTGGTAGAATACATTTAAGTGACAGCATTAACCTGCCCTCTATCTGATCATAGTGGTTTTAGTAGCTTTTGCTCATGTTATGTTAACATTACAACTGTTGTAGCTTCAGTGCTGAGTTGGTAAAGCAGCAGAGGGTGGGAAAGGAAGAAAACATCTTAGCATTGTGGATGGATTAAAACCAGAGGAGAACAGCTGCTTCCAGCCAGAAGTAGAGCTTGCAGGAAGAAAAAACACAGCATGAGGGAAACAGCAGTGGTCCCCAACCAGTATCTTTTTTTGTGACAACTTCAGCTGCTCCAAGTCCACGTTTCTGTGTCTACTTAACTCCCTGGTGACAAGATGCTTCAAGAAGAAACCACACATGATACCCAGTTCTTCCACAAACACATCCCATATGAACATCTTAATTGTTGGTATGAAGAAGGAGAGCTCTTTGCTCTCGGGCCAGGTTATAGTCAGTTGAGCTGAAACACCTCACCCCAGATCCAGCCTCATGAGCCTTTCATTGGATTTGCTGAATTCCTGCTAAGTGAGGTACACTTTCTACAAGGTTATGATTCAGAAATACACTGAAGGAGGCCATGATCAACAGCTTCTAATAAAATTACTGTCATTTTTGTTTTCTGGAAGTGAGATACAGGATGTGCAAGGATGAGACACGTTGAAGCCCATGGAGTTAGTGCACAGGTGCACTTGTGCCTAGGCAGTCCTTCCCTTTGTGTGCCGCAAACTTTTGATCCCCATTAACTACTGTCTGGCAAACAGTATTAAAAAGTCGTAAGTGAATTCATACGGGCTTCCTGTAACTGCTCCTCAGTCATAGTGAAAAATCAGCCTAATTGTATCAGCAGCCTTCCTTGCTCTCCACTCTGCAAAGGGTAGACCCTTCCCAGAGGGCCAGTCCAGTAGGTGAAGAGAATAAGCACATTGCTATGTGTCCCAGTCAGATGGAGGAAGGCAAATGCTGAGCTAGCTCATGAATAATGCACTGTCTGTTTATGCAGCACCAGGGGACCCACTTCAAATCAGCTTGTGGTCCCTGAAATTATTTTTGGTATACTTGGCCAGTCTCTTTGGTAGGCAAATCAAAAAGCTGCTTTTGAAATTCTCTCTGCTCACTTGAGTCTTTCACTCCTCTCTGCTACACATAATCCGGAAGAAAGGAGACGTGATTTTCTGGTCACTCCAGTTTCATGCTGGTACTACTTGACTGACTTCAGCTTTACTCCTCATGTATACTGCTGTGACACAGTGAGGCTCAAAGATGGTTTAACAACATACAGGGATGTACCAGCGTTTCAGAAATGAGTCAGAAGGAGATCAAGCTGCATGTAGTACCATCAATGCATTTAAAGCGATGGTTAAGCCTGAGGTATCACAATATGGGCTAAACCAGCCTTTTCTTCCAAGCTGTAAAGGTGGCATCTGAAATAATGAACAAGCAGTGCAAACAGGAAAAGGTGAAATCACAAAATATTCCTCCACCCTGCAAAAAAAAAAAAATATTAAAAAAATCTTCTTTAAACACTGGCACTCAGCCCAGAGGTCTGACCCCAGGGGATATGATGTCAGTAAGCCAATGCAATAGCAGAAGAAAACTTTGAAATGTAACGTCAGCTCCTCCTTGTAAATCTCATCTAATCCAAAATATTTCACATGAGAAAAACTTGGATTAAAAAAAAAAAAGGCAGGAGAAGAACACAGCTCAACTATACAAAGTCATGCAAACTCTAGAAATAGCCATGTTAGGAAAAGGCTATGCTGTTCATTGGGCCAAATCAAGTAAGTCATGGTGACTCTCTGTTCCAAGCTTGATGTTCGGAAATGTGCTGATGTGGACCCTGAACCAGTGAGAGATGGACAGCAATTTACAAGTTACAAAACAAAGGCTCTATAAATATTATTCAATCCAAGGATGATCACTCTTCTCTTTTAAAAAAATAATTAAGAAGTACTGTCTTGTACCCTGGTCCCCCATTTGTATCATTTGCAAAGGTATAAACATTAACTTAAGCCTGAAATACTAATTCATTGCATTTTTCCTCTTTGCAGATTGTCTGTGCCTAGAGGAAGGTACGTATCTGCAGGCTTCCAACCTTAATGATTCAATGATTCTAATAATAAGGAATTATCTTAAGCATTGCCTGACCCAGAAGAAACAACACTGAGCAGACAGTGCCACTCAGTTTGCTCTCCCTCTCTACCTGGGCCTGGCAGAGCCACAGATCAATCTGAGGATGCCCATATGCAATCCGCTGCCCACAAGCCACTGGCTAAAGACTTCTGGGGTGGCAGGAACACACTCAGGTATTACATTAGGGAAGTTCAGCCTGTGTCTCAACAATAAGAAATGCTGAAGGAATGCTCCTGGCAGCAGCTTTTTGTCACTGGAGTATTTAGCTCCACTCAAATAGGACAACAAATAAGTTTGAGCTCACCTAATCATAATGCTTGCTGCATGACTGAAATACACTGCAGATGAACCACTGCCACAGCCAGACAGCATCAAAGTGCAGGTGGGGTTAATACATGCCTATCTTTACAGGCCATCACTAACAGGAGCTGGGTAGCATCAGCAAAATAAGGCCAATGGCTGGGTTGTGACATAAAATTAAATGCAGCAACCAAGAGCAAACCCTGACAGCTCTGACCAGCACTGTCTGCTTCCCAGAACACAAGGAAAGCTTTGTCCTGGAGGCCCTCGCCAAAATCACCTAAGTCCATATTTTTAAGCAGACTTTTACCCATTTTCCACACACAGATTGCATTCAGGCTAGGTGACACTGGCTGCCTCTCTACAGTGTGTTTCAGCAACCAACTTGGGAAGAATACAGCTCGCATACTTGAAAAGTATGTGAGGCCTTATGATACGCAGACACATCTCAGGTCACTTCAAACAGACCTTACTGCGCTTGGCAGAAACTTCTGAAGTTATTCAACAAGGATCTTATCAAATGTCTCATGACTTATTGATGCTGAGACAGCTACTCACCACCTCTGTTTAATAAACGAAAAACTTTTAACTGTACTTAACTTCTCCTTGTCTTCCTTTTCTTCTAAAAAAAAAAGGCTAACTTTCCATCCTTCACCATAACAGTGATGTTCTCAGTAAAATGCCACATTTGGTGCCCAAAGCATTTTCTGCCTGACCAGAATAGTGCTTGGTAACTCAGTGTGGAGTCAGTGGTGCCAGACAGGTTGCTTTGCTTCTCTACTCAAGAGTCTTTGTCTATGAAGTTCATCCCCACAGGGAGAACACCTTGACAGTGTCCTTCTCTGTGAAGTTTAAGCTCTCTTGAAGAAAAGATAGTAAAGGAAACACACTACTTTGTTTAACCTTTTTCACCACGAAAGGGTACGTCTAGCACTTTAACATCCAGGAAGGGTTCATTAATTCACTGCATCTGAGTGTTACAGCTCACACTGAAGCCAGCGATGTCTTCTCCCTGTCCCCATTCCCACCCCCCTCCCCAGCATCCCTCCTGGTCGACCCTTTCGGGTGCAATTCGAACCTCACACCAGGTCCTGCCTCAGCCCTCTCCTCTCTCTGCCAGCAACCCCACCACCCACAGCAGACCCTGCAGCACGTAATGGGAGCCAACGCTGCCCAAAAAAAAAGAGCCCACAGCCTGGCAGAGGGAGGGAGATGGGGAATGCAGACCACAGCTGGTAAAAGGGGTGGCAGGCAGGGAGTTTGAGAGTCACAAGCACATAGCTACACCCTCTTTCCCCTTCCGTTTGTTTCACAGGCCCAGTCCCTGCAGCACAGCCGGCTGCCTTAAACACACACTCCCTCCTGCTCTGGCTCCCTCCCATCCCCACCCCTCCCGGCCTTTATTCAGCCGGTTTCCTCAGGCCACATCTGTCAGCATCACGCATGCTTTTCCACTTTCTGTATTCATCTATTTTTATTTAATTTTTTTTTTGCCGTTTCTACCAAGGGAGGTGTCTCCTGCTCAGTGTCCCTCACAAGAGCAGTCCCTCCCTTATCACTTCACTGAAAACACATCCTCCTCTCCCAGGCAAGCGTTATCGGGGGCTTCTGAGCATCCGTTTTCAGAGACAAGAAATACCAGAGAACACTACACCTCTTCAGCACGAGGCTTTGCACAAAGCTGGGCACGGCTTGCCAAAGTGCTGCTACAGCCAAGGAACCTGCAGCAAGTGTCTGGCTCCTGCAAAGGGGAACGGAGGCACGACTGAGGGGGTTTCCACCCCTTCGCCAGAACTCCAACCACCCAACAGCCCATGCTATCTACTGCCCAGTAAGTCTCCGTCTTTAGCACTGCTTCCAAATTAAGCTAACAAACCAAACAAAAGCCAGCAAATCAGCCACACAGAAAGCAATATAATATTCTGCAGTTTGCCTAACGCTTGGCACTGGGCAGACAGCAGCGACACAGCACATCTTTAGCCCGCTGCACATTTCCATCATCTCTTTATCCCACTCCCAGTGTTTACAGCTCAACCATAAAAACTTCAAGATGAAGCTGGCAACAAGGCATCAGCCATAAAGCAAACTCACTACACTGTAAACAAACAAAAATAAGGTATTTGTTTAAAAACCTTGCTCTAGTCGCTTTTTTCGATCTCTCAGAAGTGCCGGGACAACGCAACCAAATGGATTTGGCTTTCCATTTCTTTTAAGGCTGTGTTCACCAGAAGATGAGTTTCCTTGGAAGATTTGGGCAAAACAATAACTGCTAGACAGAAAGAAGCCTCAAAGAGATCACTTTCTGCCAGTCGCAAACCAGAAGGCTTTGAAGTCTCTAGGTTTTAGACACCCTGAAGTTAATTTAGGATATTATCACTAGGGTAATGCCTGGCAGCACTGACAGATGCCTAATACTGATCAAACTCATGTGTCAAATTTGGGAGACACTGAACGAGTAAAAATGTCAAAGTCAGTGAGTTCTTTAGGGCTGTGCATTTTTAGCACTTGACCTTGAAAGCAAATCTGCTCCAGTCTTCCCAGGTGCCTCCCACCAAGTAAGTCACCTCCACACTCATGGCTAACTGATTGCTCACAGCACACCTACATCTATCCCACTTCACCAACAGAGAGAGGGATGAGCTACCCAGGGGTCCTACCCTGCCCTGGTGGATAACCTCCTTCCTACACTTAACCCAAAACAACTGAGGCAGCCCACAGGGACAAGAACATGCAGTGTGCCTGAGGTGTGGACTGACAAGACTTTTCAGCACATCCACCTCCCTTCTCCTCCCCTAATCCATGTGACATCTCACCTTCTGGAAGAGACCTGCAGCCTAATGCTGCCTCTAGTCACTCACCACTCTTGATGTGCTTCAAATCAATGGGCTATCATGGATACCCACAGTTATCAACAGCACTGAGAGTTTTCCCATCACTGTAAAACTTCTCATGGGAGAAGTGAAAAAGCACCAGAGAAAAGCATTTCCACAGCTGTGCTAAGGATCTGTGAAACTGGGAAGCAGGGACACGTGGTGGACTCCTGTCCCCAGCTGCCTAAACTGTTCTTTGCCTGCTCCACCTCTGCATAATTTAATCCCCAGGAGGAATGAAAAATGACTGAATCCATATTTCCATGCCTGAGTGCACAGGGAGATACAGGTATGAACACTGATGATTAAATTGTTCTAGTAAATCTAGAGATAAATCTGAGATTACTCCACACAGGTCTTGTTTCTGGCATGTCTGAAAACCAAAAAGCCAGCTGAAAGTAGTTTAGTCCTACCCAAATTAACATCTGATTATACATAACTTGAGTTATGGCTCCATATTTTCACTGTCTTGCACCCTGTGAAGAAATTTACAGTTGCTTGAACATTCAAAAGAAGAATAAGAAGAAACAAGAAGATTGACAACTCATGGCATTTTGAATTAATTATTCTCTAGTTCCTTTAAATAAAGCATGTAAAGCATATTGTTCCCCACATCATCCATGGTATTTTAATTAATTTCCTCACTACTGTCCACATCAATCCATCTCTCTGTCTTGTAATTACAGGTTTAGAGACTGGGACAGCACAGCTGTATTAAATCAGAACAGAGGCTCATGGTATGCAGTTCTCCAGTCAGAGCTACAGAGGCTGTCTTAATCTGAAGTTAATTTTTTGAGTTGTCTTTCTCTGTGGCCATTTTTTTTTTTTTTTTTCAAGAAACTACACCCCAACAGAAAGAAGCCTCAAAGAGATCACTTTCTGCCAGTCGCAAACCAGAAGGCTTTGAAGTCTCTAGGTTTTAGACACCCTGAAGTTAATTTAGGATATTATCACTAGGGTAATGCCTGGCAGCACTGACAGATGCCTAATACTGATCAAACTCATGTGTCAAATTTGGGAGACACTGAACGAGTAAAAATGTCAAAGTCAGTGAGTTCTTTAGGGCTGTGCATTTTTAGCACTTGACCTTGAAAGCAAATCTGCTCCAGTCTTCCCAGGTGCCTCCCACCAAGTAAGTCACCTCCACACTCATGGCTAACTGATTGCTCACAGCACACCTACATCTATCCCACTTCACCAACAGAGAGAGGGATGAGCTACCCAGGGGTCCTACCCTGCCCTGGTGGATAACCTCCTTCCTACACTTAACCCAAAACAACTGAGGCAGCCCACAGGGACAAGAACATGCAGTGTGCCTGAGGTGTGGACTGACAAGACTTTTCAGCACATCCACCTCCCTTCTCCTCCCCTAATCCATGTGACATCTCACCTTCTGGAAGAGACCTGCAGCCTAATGCTGCCTCTAGTCACTCACCACTCTTGATGTGCTTCAAATCAATGGGCTATCATGGATACCCACAGTTATCAACAGCACTGAGAGTTTTCCCATCACTGTAAAACTTCTCATGGGAGAAGTGAAAAAGCACCAGAGAAAAGCATTTCCACAGCTGTGCTAAGGATCTGTGAAACTGGGAAGCAGGGACACGTGGTGGACTCCTGTCCCCAGCTGCCTAAACTGTTCTTTGCCTGCTCCACCTCTGCATAATTTAATCCCCAGGAGGAATGAAAAATGACTGAATCCATATTTCCATGCCTGAGTGCACAGGGAGATACAGGTATGAACACTGATGATTAAATTGTTCTAGTAAATCTAGAGATAAATCTGAGATTACTCCACACAGGTCTTGTTTCTGGCATGTCTGAAAACCAAAAAGCCAGCTGAAAGTAGTTTAGTCCTACCCAAATTAACATCTGATTATACATAACTTGAGTTATGGCTCCATATTTTCACTGTCTTGCACCCTGTGAAGAAATTTACAGTTGCTTGAACATTCAAAAGAAGAATAAGAAGAAACAAGAAGATTGACAACTCATGGCATTTTGAATTAATTATTCTCTAGTTCCTTTAAATAAAGCATGTAAAGCATATTGTTCCCCACATCATCCATGGTATTTTAATTAATTTCCTCACTACTGTCCACATCAATCCATCTCTCTGTCTTGTAATTACAGGTTTAGAGACTGGGACAGCACAGCTGTATTAAATCAGAACAGAGGCTCATGGTATGCAGTTCTCCAGTCAGAGCTACAGAGGCTGTCTTAATCTGAAGTTAATTTTTTGAGTTGTCTTTCTCTGTGGCCATTTTTTTTTTTTTTTTTTTTCCAAGAAACTACGTACACTATTTGCTACAAGCAAACTGAAGCAGCACAATTACCCATGTTTTTAATTTCCCTAATATTAGTTTCAGGCCCTAATAAGCTTCTCAGTGCTAGGCAAGCCTAGGGTAAAACATTAGACAGACTGAGAAAGAAAGGAGAGACTGAAGAGGTAATCTTATTACTAAATATAAGTATTCCATTAACAATACTCAATTGCAAATTCATATTTTTTTATTTGCTGGCAGGTCTTGAAGAATATGATTATCATACTCTCAGTATTACCATTAACAGTTGTAGCAACTTCACAAACCCTATTCCTGCAGCACAAGCCCATCCAAAGCTTGTCCTACAGAACACAGAGACAAACAATATATACATATATTTGCACTCATTGCAATCACAAGAATATAATCCGTATCACCTGCTTGGTTCCTACACTCAGATTCCCCAGCTGTAAGCACCACATAATCCACACAGATTTAGGCTGATGTACTCAGACCAGACAGACAGTTATAAAAGTGTGGAAACATCCATCATCCTTGCCCTGGTCCAGAGCTGCACCTGACACCTGCGACCAGGAAACTTTATTAGTGCAAGTACTGTCTGCTAGGAGGACCCCAGAAACACACAGTCCTCTCAGATACAGAGCCAAAGCCATGCCCTGTCAGCACCTTGGTAAAGTATATATTCTTTAGGAGTAAAAAAAAAAAAAAGTATCTTATACTTCTGTGCTATTAAATTCACCTTACAGAAGAGACATCTCCCATGCTGTTAATTCTTTGATGTGTACTCTTCAGTGAAAGGAGATATAATTCCTCCCCAAAGTAAGCAAAAGCCTCAAAATCCACTCCTTGTTCCGAAGAGCTCACAAGGCCAGTTAACATCACATTTGTTGCATTCCATTTAAGACTCTTCAAGGGAACCTTTAATGATTTGCCAAAATCCAATTCAGCAGATAGAGCGTCACCCCACAATTTGCTTTTGAGCACCAAGCAAAGGAAATTTTTTCAAATACTCTGCCAATTTACCAGCTTGGTGAAATGCACTAAAAGGCAGATGTAGCTGAGAGAGCACACGACAAGCTCCAGCAGCTGCCAGCACCCACCAGCACCCTACCTGCCTTCACTCAGTGCTCTCAAATGATTCTGCCCCACACAAGAGGCCCTAGGCAAGCACTCTACAGGGCTGAAAAAAAATGCCCAGACCTGAAATCAAGTACCTTTTTACACCTGAGCACCTCCTAACAGCAGCTGCAAATCTGAACTTGCTCACATTGGCTTCAGGTGATGTTCAAGGTTGTCTTTGCAACCAACGTTACATACGTGTGCTATTGTCTGTCTTCTAAAAAGGCAGCTGCTCCTGGCATTGCAGAAAGGCCTGCCCACTTGTGAAAGAAAGGGGTTTCCCACTGTGCAGAGGGCAGAACATATACTTTATTAAAAACAAATACACAAGGCTCCCAAGCTGATGAGCCATCACTGCTCTTAGCAATCTGGCTTCATGAGATATTTTTTTTTTAGCATCTGTTAAATAAAGCTCCATCACTGGTAAGATGATTACTGGCATTAATTACCCACAAAATATTTAGTGCCAGCTACAAGCTTCAAACTCGACACAGCCATGGATCACTCAATCCCATGAATCTTCCCTGGAGAAGGGAGTCCCTCCAGCACTCCTTGCAATTCCTTTACAAACTGTCCTGTACCCATTAAAAAGGGACACCAATTAGAGGAATGTAGAGCTTATTTTCAACTGGGAATCATGTTCGCCTGCACTGTCCCCACACCCCTCTCTTCTCACCATGGTTCCAGACCACCTGCACAGCTACCCAGGGAAAAGCCCCAGACACAGTGGCAGAGATCAGTCCTCTTCCAGCAGCTCACACACTTTTTTCATTCTCACCATCCACTCTGACAGCGTTCAGCCACAGCAGGTGCCACAGTGAAACAGAAGAGCATACATGAGAGGACCCAGCTCCTGCCCCTGTCACCAGTGTGCTGCACAAGCTTTATCAAGTCTCTTAACTGCTCTCTGCTCCCCATTCCATAGTTTTGGAAATCCTGAAAGATGTAAACAGCTTCAGGAAGGCAGATGACTGCAATCTAATTAAGATACACAATCTACATTACAGAAAATGAAAGCTCAGGACAGAAATCCTCAAGCTTATTCTCATCATGCCACTGTTCCTCAGAGCAGATAAGGTGTCTCATCAAACACACCCCTAAGTGTAATATAATAATTTTGTCCCCACCTGTCACTTCAGAGGTCAGGTGTCTCTGCACACAGATGGTAGCAGTTGTGGTTTCAGCAGCTGCCAAACATCAGTGCACATCAGGCCTTGTGAAGGATCACCTTCACCTATGTGAACAAATCTGCAATTTCAAATAACCACCACAGCACCAACACAATTAAATTTATATGAAGAGCTGTGAGACAGCACTATAATAAGAGGCATAAATAAGGCTGCTAGCTAGCATCAAATCTCACAAGCAAACAGATCAGCATGCATGAAATAGAAGTGAGGTGACTGTGAACATAGACTTCCCTCATTTTAGGCATACAATGCATCAAAGTATTTTTTCCTAATGGTTAGAGGGT
The DNA here is from genome assembly GCF_000747805.2 of Chaetura pelagica. Lineage (NCBI taxonomy): Eukaryota > Metazoa > Chordata > Aves > Apodiformes > Apodidae > Chaetura > Chaetura pelagica. The sequence continues at coordinate 9,488,264 of NW_009953786.1, forward strand.
GAGGTCCAGTAAAAATTATAGCCAGAAATATATTTCAGGCCCATGGTTCTTTCAGGCTATGCCAATAGTCACTGACCATGTCCAAACGTACTTGGGCTAGCTTAGCAAAGACATCACCCCTGCATCTCATGGCACAGGTTTTTAAACAATTCTTCAGCAACATGAATGAGTCCTGCCTTTTAATCAAGGATACAGAATTCAGGACACCTTCTCATGTATTTAGATGAGGCTGTTATCTTGTTTCCACAAGCTAGTCTCAGGGTGTGCTCAAAAATAAGAGTCTTTGTCAAGGCATCTTATACTGTTTAACCACAAAATATCTTTCACAACACTGAATTGTCAAGTTCTGCCAAAGCAAGCAGCAAGTCACAAGAGTTCTGCAAGCTACGTCTCACTCATTCTGGCCATAGACTTTCCCAGGCTATGGCTAATGTTTCTAAGCACCCCTGCTCCAAATATTTTCCATTTTATTTTTCATTCCTGCAGACAGACTGCTGTAACATGCTATAGAAGCACAACTGTATTGAGATATAGAATTGCAAAGAAATAGCTGTATCTTTGGAATTTTTTTATGAACTCATACAGAAGCAGTTTGCAAGCAAATTCCTACTTACATGAATTATTGCACCTGACAAATATTCCCTGTAAGGAATCAGGGATTTGGCCCTCAAGGAGACTACTGAAGTAAGCAAAGGTTTGCAGAACTATGTCCCAAGACTCCCACCAATCATTTCCTAAATTGACTGAGATGTCTTTGCCAGGAGGACACAGATCTGCAAGAACAGGATCCTTTCCCTA
>NW_009953786.1:9489186-9499062 GCF_000747805.2 Chaetura pelagica
TTCCCTACAGCACAGTTAGTTTTTTTCTTTCAGGCCACAATGTGTCCTCAGTAACATCTTTATAAATTTCAACTATTTCCTTTGATCCAGTAGAGCTTTACTTGCATTTACAGTGGAGCAAGTGAGCTCAGAATCTGAGCTTTTCCATTCATATTTCAGGCACATTTCTGGAATTTATTTTAACATGCATGAGCTTGGCTGCAACTGTTTCAGGTGCTATCCAAACTATTCTCTCTCCCCTTTCCTAACCCCACACAGAACAGTAATAGTTGCATTGTCTTTTATGGGCTGAGGAAGTAAAGGAAGGGGAGGAACTTCCAGGAATTTTTAATTTATATATTTTTCACCATAATGTTGTTTGGTTTTAATTTTTATACATATACATAATGCATATGTATAGACACCAAGAGAAGGAATTCTGAATGCCCAGTCTAACCTTCATTTTCACATTTTTAAACAACATCATTCCAGCACAGCAAGGGTAACTGCTATTTTACTGTTCTCTCTCCTTGCTTGACTCTACTTGGATTTTGAAAAGCTCTCTATATTAAGGCTTCTCATTAGCCATGTGAAGCCCAGTACCCTAGAGACAGTATTTAATTCAACCATGACCTCCCTTTTGGGCATTTCCTGGCAAAAAATGGCCAGATGGAATAGCTGAAGACTGCCAAACATTCACTGCAAGGAAGTGCCAGAACAAGGGTCTTTATTGCTGATAAAAACCATGGAAACATCAGAATGCAAAACAAAGTTGCTACCTTTTTTTCACCACCATCTGCTTCATTAAAGCTGTGAGCACTGCTTCAATGGAATTGAAGGCACTAGTTTTCACCCCGAGGTTAAACTCTAGCACAGTGGCAAATGATGAAAGTAATTTTACTCCCTGTGTTAAATCGTTAGGTTTATTCTCATAGGACTACCAACTAAGTTGCTCACACCATGTTCTCATTTTCTGTGCTCTTCACCATGCTCATACTTAGGAGGTAGGCTTCATAAACAACAATTTCCATCATTAGCCCTGGCTGGGCTAAAATGAAGGATGCTGTTATCTCTTTCCAAAGGAGAAGAGAGGATAAACTCATTACTGACAATTCCCCAAAACTCCTGCTACCCTGTGGGTCAGACCTGTGTATTAATAAAATCTGGTATTTACACTATCCCGGATGCCAGTTTCACCATCTGGAAGTGCAGGTACAAGAAGCATCCACAGTACTCAAGGATAATAATGCTTATACTTGCCAGGTGCATGAATCTTGTCTGACATTGGTGTTCAGTGCCAGCTGTGTGGTGCAGCAAGGCCCAGCCTCCTCTGCTCTTTACCACCACATTTTTAGCATAGCCAGCTCCTGAAGAAGCACAGAAACACTCTTTAGACCTCTTTGGGACTTTTGTTCAAAGGCTTATAAATTCACAGTGACCCAAAAGTCAAACAGGATTCCTCCACAATAAGCCACCTAAATTAATATACATCAACGACCTTCACACAGAATGCAGGTGTACAAATATCTCTGGATCTGGACTACATTAGTGACACGGACACATTTATACCAGCTCAATGCTCTAAATATACATGCAACAGACAATTATATCTGCAAAGGAGGGAGAATAACCTCTACCAAATACAAACACTACTACACAACTCTGTTAAACAGAGTTGAGGTTGCTCAGCCTGGAGAAGGCTCAGGGATGACCTTACAGCAGCCTTACAGTACTTGAAGAAGCTACAGGAAAGCTGGGGAGGGGCATTCTACTAGGGCATAAAGGACAAGGGGTTTTGGCTTTGAACTGGAAGGAGGCAGATTTAGGTTTCAGGTTAGACATCAGGGGGAAATTCTTCAGTGTGAGGGTGGTGAGACACTACCACAGGCTGCCCAGGGAGGCTGTGGATACCTCATCCTTGAAAGTGTTCAAGGCCAGGTTGGATGGGGTTTAGAGCAAGCTGGTCTAGTGGGAGGTATCACTGACCGAGGCAGAGAGTTGGCACTAGATGATCTTTAGAGCCCCTTCTACCCCAAGCCATTCTATGATTCTAGGCCAGCAGAACAGCATTCATGCAAGGAGTCACACCAGCTGGACTTCAAATGGCATGCAGCAATTATTACATTAAAGAAATCATATGCCTTGCAGTCATAATTGGTACAAAACCTATGTGAAATTAATGTAGGGAACCTACACAAGGGATTGTCCCTGTTTAATTACATGGCCATTTAAAACAACTCATTTAAAAAAATCACGACTTAAGACCCAAAATGTGGGGGTTTTTTACCTGCATACATGTTGACCATGTAAATCAAGTCCCTGACTTTGTCAGCTCACTCTTGTGAGCTAAGAGTTTATTATAGAAGTAATAAACAAAAAACAGTAGGGTAAATGCTTCTACTTTGGTGGTTTGAGGAAACCAGAACAATTCCTAGCAAGTCCGGATAACGCTGTGGCAAACTGATACTAACAATGAAGGGTGTTGTTGCATTGCAGTAGCCTGTGAAAAACACCAGTCTTGGACGTCTAGAAATTTAACTTCATTTTCATTCTCAGTGCTTTGCTACCACTACTGCTAAATGAGCAAGATCTACCACAGATACAAAGAAAAGGACAGTAAGTTGTAGTATGCTTCAAGCCAATTTACCTAGTTCTCAAACAAAAGCAGACAGGACAACACATTTAGCATCTTACAGAGTTTTTACCTGGCCTCTATCAGGAGCTGTGCTTGACTACCCATGTCTAGAGTCTTACAGCAAACCTATGTCATGTAATGTCAATCTCAGGCATGAGAGGGCTTTAAGAAAGAAAAAGAGACAAAAGAAGCAATAGTGGGAAGCCTGAAAATCTAGTGATTTTCTTTGTCTAACATATTTTCCTTTCTCCACTATTACCAATATCTTCTTCTTTAATTCAGCTATTATTTAATGTTCTTCCAAAACCTGGAACAACAGAAGCAGGACTCAAGTCCTTCATCTGCAGAGCTGCAATTCTAAGTCTATTGTCCTTTACTTACACCACTGAGCACTCAGCAGCAGAAGTCCCAACACGTAGCAAAATGACAAATTCCAGGAGGGAAGGTTTGTTAAGAGGGATCAGACAGCTCAGTACCACAGCAGGGCTTACAGCGGCAACTGCCTGTCAGAATGAAGGCACAAAGCCACACACACAAAAAAGAACAACAACAATAATACAACCATTTTCTACTGTTTTTCATGTTATAGGGCCTTACAAGTTAGTGATTCAATGATTTATTCAGAAGTTAATTAGAATATTTAGCCTGGGCACAGCTCTAACAGTATAAACATAGCTTTTATAACAACCTTTGCTCATCTTCTCATAGAAGAAACGTATGCAACACATTTTCTGTTTGTGTAACAGCATCCATGGCACAGTTGGAGCACTTTAACAACAACAAAAAAGTTTCACAAGATGCTATCTACATGTTATCTACTCCACCAACTGCACCAACAAGAGAAATATAAAGGTGATCCTCACTAGCAAAGCCACAAGGCTAGACATGCAGGCCTACACCTTCCTTTGGCAGCAACGCAGGACTGCCTGCTTTGTTCACAGGAGATGATCTTACTGTTTCCAGTCCCTTTCTAGTTAACAACACATTACTCATATCTTCGTCAGCCACATCAGAAGCCACGCCTAAGAGAGCTACTTACCTCTTTCAGACAATTTCAACACCAAATCAAGATATTATGGTATTGCTAATGCCACTGTGTTCTGTTAACACTGACAAGGATGCCCTGAAAGGGCCTGCAATGGAAACAGCACTAGTGTGTGCTCACCTTTGAGCAGCAGAGTTCTTCCAGTACCTCAGAGAGTAGGAAAAATAGATGTATTTGCCACCATTGCTAACACCATTGTAAGACCTGAAGAAGTGTTTGAAGAACAGTGAAACACAGAGAGACCTTAAGGACTTGCCTATATAAAAATTAAAAACAGAAGACCCCTCTGACTCATACTTAAAAGCAAGTCAGATTACTCAAAGTATCACCGTGCTGACTAAAGGCTCTGCCTAACAAAGCATGACAGATCAAACAGAGGAAGAAGCCAGCATCACCTTTGCTTCCTTCACTGCTCCAGTGCAGGAGGTCTGAGCCCCCAGCAGCCAAGAAGCTGGACAGAAGGTGCCCATGCTTGGGCATCCCATTTTGCTGTTTAAATCAGTGAGAAGTAGGGCAGCAGACAGCTTGGGCTTGCATCTGTTTCAGCCAACTCACCTACACGGCACAGCAACCACTAACAGAGAAGCAGAAAGCTGAAGGACCCTGACTTTCCAAACTGGGAGCACTACTGCTTTCCCCATCTCTACAGCCTCCTATTGAGCGTGCACAAGACTAGATCCACAGCAGTCCTCAAGAGGTTCATCCCATTCTGCTTCAGTTGCCCACGCTGGTCCAAGACAGCAAAACAGCAACTCATCTTTGCAGCCTTTGGGCTTCCTGAAGCCAGGCACTCCCTTTGGAAACAGTAGAGAGGAAACTGCAGCAATACAAAATGAGCTAACTGGATACAGGATTGCAATGGTGGCCTTCATGCCTAACACTGTTTAGCACAACCACCTCAATGGCAACTGGCTGTTCCTTAGCCTTGGCAAATCAGGGCGCATCACCACAGCATGCGCTGAGCGCCCAGTATCCCAGCTCTGGTCCATACTGGGTTTCTAACCTAACCTGCCCTACCACTGCAACAACAAAACTAGTGGTTACTTTCAAACAGAATAAGACCACAGGGAAAAATGAAGAAATGCCTTTGATTTGAAAGCCAGAAAGGGAACAAAGATTTTGGTTTAGGATTTTTGTTTTTTAACCAGGACCTGAATGGAGCTCTTTACCTTAGCTGTCTCAAAGGCCAAATCCCATAGTATCTCTGTAGGAGTTTTACAGGAACAACACTGGAATTAAAGATCTGCAGTACTGAAAAGGTCAGAAGAAGAGCTAGGTGCCATTTTCTGTGGTATATCATCATCAGTCAAGTACAAAGACGACTTGCAGCCAATTGCCAGAAGGCTCCTTGGACTGACTTTCAAATATTTGCAAAAAAAGGCATCATAGACTTTGCTAGCTCTGCTGATTAAAGATAGAGAGCACTTCATTTGACTTTTTCTTTTGCAATAAGATGACCATAATTCACATTTAATATGCTGCAAAGTCATTTGCCTTCCAAGTACAAGAGCATGTTCTGCTGAAAGTCACTGCCGTTAGGTCAAATTTAACTCAATATTGCAGGACAGAAATTACACTGCTATTAATAATAAATAATCCTGATGTTTTCCCTTAATAGAGCATCTCATCCCAAAGGATCCTAACCACTTTACAAACTCTGGATCAATTTCTATCCACTGCTACAAACCTGTAACCTCTGCCCAATTTTCAGAGGTGCAGAGGAATGTAAAAATTAATTAGAGATTGCATCAGATCTGTGAATTACTTCACTGCAGCTGATGTTCCTCCCACTTCAGGGGTAGATCAAGTGGTAACATTGCCAGCATGTTAGCAAGGAGTTCTCACACACATATTCCAGACAGCGGGCTGGTACTGTATGCCTGCATGATACCAGTGCTTCCTGGGAAGGCGTGGGAAGGTAAGGATTTGAGCAGTACTATTTATGTGCTCTAAATAAAGATGCTCCTTCATTACCACAATCAAGTAAAGAAGCAGCACCGGTCAGTCAACAAATTTAAGTGATCCTTAAAAGGAACAATCTCTGGAGGGCTGGGGAGGCCTCTCTCTGTACAACCCCCAGGAAGAACAGACTCCTACCACGCACTACTATAATATAAACATTTTAAGCAGCAATACTATGTAGAGATGGTTGCAAACATGTCCAGTGAATATTCAGCACACAGCTCAGTGTTCCTGACTTTAACTTCAGATGACAGAGTAAGCAAAAACTTAATTCTACTGAAGTAGAATTAAGGGTAACACGTCCATAACATGCTTTAAGAACATCTGGTACTTGATTTTTCCCAAAACATTCACTCCCTATAAACACTTATGTGAACCTCAGAAAGAAGTTCTCTTTAGCCAAGTTGTCTTGACCAACAGGACCAGAAACTCAAACGTCTGTGCCTTCCCTTTCAGCTTCCAGATGAAATACCAAGGACCTCTCAGCACCACCTGCAGTACATCCCTTCCCCTGAGGTGGCAGCTACTTAGTCACACAGCAACTGTGAAGAAGGGAAAAGGATCATACTGTGACCGGTCAGGCGCTGACAACTTTGAACTAGGTGGAGGGGCGTGTTATATTGTCTGTACCAGCAATTTTCCTGACGCTGAGCACAAACAGGCACTCTGGTGATGTGTTTTTCTCTATATGCAAACACATCTCCCATGCCTGATCAGGCCTGTATTCCTGATACATGTGGGCAGGAGAAGAGCAGACTACTCCCAGCAAACACACCAAACTTTTCAGCTTAGAAAGGAAATGCCTTTATTCAACACTAGGACAGTTTCCTGTGCTTACTCAAACATTCAACCACTGATCCTTCTTGACCACCAAGCAGCAAGTCATTCATGACATTAGTTTTGCATTATGCAAGCATGCAGCAGCCACAACTACAGGCAACAAGTACAAACAGCAATAAACAGAAGAGCTCCCGGGCGAGCAGGATAGATGGGAGGCAGGAAAGCAAAAAGGTCCATCAGCCCCATTCTGTAGAAGCAAAACAGGAATTTTATTCCTTTCAAGCAGGAGTGACAGAGGCCATCAGGCCATTTTGCATAAAACACCACTGGTTCTATTCATGCTTACAGTTATCATCCAAAACAGCCTACTTTCCAATTCTCCCTTGTACTCAGTGTGTTCCAAAGACTTGCCAGTGTTAGTCCAGCTTCTAAGAAAGCTGCCATACAGAGTAAGACCCAGCTCAAGATCCTGTTTCTAACAGAGATGAGCAGCAGAAGCTTAGAGGAAAAATGAATAAGGCAAGTTTGAAGCTCTTTTTTTTCCCTCCCATTTTCTTGCCCCCTGCCTCCCCTCCCCCCAGCTTCTAGAAAGCCACAGTTTGGGGACTTCCTCAGCTCGGGCGTGTGTTCACACATCCACTTTTTAACAGCAGGTGACGGGTCACCATGCCAAAAATACATTCTCTCTACAGGTCAGATGTACCAATGAAAACAGAGCAACTGAGTTTTTCCCATTGCACAGTCTGAGTTAAACACAGCTGCAGAGACACCTGCTTCACTCCACCATCATCTCCAGGGTCCACATCAGAAATTGACCAGCGTGGCTCTGAATGCTTTGCAAATTCAGAGGGCACACACAGCTCTAGATGGGTGACAGAAACACCACCAACAGCTTCCTCAGGCTCTTACTTTTTAATCATGAAACCTCCCCAAATGAAAACACAGCCTCGGGCAACAAGCCATTTTAAAATAAAACACAGGTACAAAATAAAAGATGGTCCCTGTCTCCTTCCAGGCCAGTTATGCCTCCCTTCTTACACAAGGCAGACATGGGTGTATTAACAAAGAACCTGTGTTGTTCTCAACCTTTTCTGCTGCAATGCATCATGTTTAGTCCTCGTGGAGCTTTCATCTAAGAGTAAAACTTCTGGTATCCCTGTCTGTGTCCCATCAGTAGCTGCTGCATGTTTCTTTTGTGAAATCTTGAGAGTAAAAAAAAAACCAAACAAACCTCAAAAAAATCAAGCTGAAAAAAGACCCATAACATTTCCTTATCACAGAATGTTTTTCCAGCTTCTGTTTTCCTCACTCTACACAACATTGCCCCTGCTTACCAGAGGCTTTTGAAAGCCCGACTTGTTGAATGCAATTGCACTCCTCCCCTCAAAACAGAAAATCCAATGATTAAAGCAAAATAATCACTCCCTGGCACAGGAGTTTGCAAGCCATGAAGCACAAGCAGGACCAGGAGAAGGAGCTGCAAGGTATTGCTCTCAGCAGTTTGGGACTTGCTGCTCCAGCCCCATGTTTGCACCTGTATGAACGTGCAAGAACTTAATCATTGTTACAGATCCAATGCTGGAATTTAAAAAAAAAAGTGAACCTAAAAACAAACCCAAACAAACAAACAAAAAAATGAACAGTAGAGGCTTAACTCTGAAATAACCAAGGGAAGAGGTATTTATAGTCTAAGAGGTATTTCTACAAATAATAATCCTTTAAGTACTACACTAAAAAAAATACATTATACCATGTTGTAGCTCATATTATGAACTTGGAACGTGTTTAATCCCTACTTAGTGACCATTCTGCAAGTTCTCACACACGTTTCACCACTACTGCAACATGCACATAACTAACACTGGGGAACAGGGCGAAACTAAACTACCTAGAAGTGATAGAACTGGAGGGGAACTAAGAATGGTACAGTACCACACTGGGAGAAAACACCTCTTTTTTCTTCCAGCCTGTTGCCAGCAGATTGCATCAGCAAGTTACCAGTAACATCTCAGCTGCATCAATTGTCAGCATCATTCATAAATACAGCACATTCTCAGGATTTTGGTGTGTTTTTTTTTCCTTCTGTGGCTGCAAATGTTCAGAGAGGGCCAAAACATAATATTACTTTAAGCCCTCTGGAAAAAAAAAAAAAAAAAAAAAAAAAAATCAAACCAATTGTGTTTCTCTGTTTTTTCAGAAGAAATGTTGCTGTTGCACCAGATGCCTCATTGTCTGCTTGAAGCCTCACAGGACTCTACTTCCAGGAGCACAGACAAGCTGGGACACTTCCAAGAGCAGCACCTGCAGGAAGGAGTGTCACAGGAAAGCTGACACAATTGCTGCCACATTCACGTGTGTCAGATGTGAAACCTTGCCACCCTGATACTGTCTTTTATTTATGCTTTTTGGGATACGTATTTCTGCTCTACAAAACTATTCACACATCATTCCTTGCAAAGAACTCAGGCTTCTGGTGCAGGTGTTGCTGGTTGAGGAAGAAGTCAGAAGTGTATTATAAAAGACAAGCAAGTCCTCTGACTCAAAGACAAGCTTTTCCAAGCACGGGAACATTTCCAAGAAAGGAACACCACGCCAGGTTCCCAGACAAATGCCTACACTACACTTAAGGTTTTCCAGGTGCTGCCCGAATTCCCTGAATTGCTTAATTTTAGAGGTTGAAAACACCCTCTGGCTGGGACATCAGCAGCGCTGTAATGGTAACTGACTCTAAGGAGCATGCCAGCAGCAGTGTAACACCAGGACACACACACACACACACACTTAGGAGGCTGAAAGCCACAGGGATCAGCCGACACAGCCGCAGCCCCAGAACCAACCCAGCCACCCGGACCTGTGCACCTCAGCGCTCTGCAACAAGGGTGACTCACTGCGTCTCCCCTTCGCTTTTACCTTTTTCCCCCCCGTCTACACCGGCAGGGAGAAATGAAAGAGTTCCTTACTCCGGAGGGAACTCGCACTCAAATCCACCGGAGTGTTTTAAGGACCGGAGATGACCACGGTGCGAACGCAGGAGCCCAGACTGAGCTCGCCTAAGAGAAAGCAAGATGCGGCCCGTTTCTGCACGCCTGGCACCAGAGGAGCTCACAACGGTGCACACCTACTTTTTTTCTCAGTCCCTCCTCCTTCCCTTTGTACGCGGTCTTCGCCAAAGCCTCGAGCGTGAAAACGTTTCCTCCGCTGCTGCCGCCGCTTCCTGCCGCCCTCTCCTCTCTGCAACCGGGGACCCGAGGCAGAACCGGCACCCCCCGAGCACCGGGGGTGCCCCCAGCACGGAAGGGATGCTCAGCTGCCCGCTCCCCTGCCGGGCGGGTACGGAAACCGCGGGCCAAACACAAGCAGGGCGGTTCTTTTCTCCTTCTTAACCCGGACTCTCCCCTTTTCACCCCGACCCGGATGACACCTGGTCCCCTGGTGCCACCCGGCCCTGCCCGAGCATCCCGGCGGGGCGGGTGCC
>NW_009953786.1:9501360-9523629 GCF_000747805.2 Chaetura pelagica
GACCAAGCCCCCCACCCCCCATCCCTTCTCCAGGCAGTCGCTCATCTGCACCCCTGACGAATACCGTGTCTCTCTGCTTTACTGGGACACTGGTTCACGTTGGAAGAACCGAGCTGGAAAGCTGGCACTGCAGAGGAGCAAACCCCCCCCTGCTCAGCTGTGGTGCTCCATGGCAGCTCCAGCTTTTCCCACCTTTGCCCTCAGCCAGGCTGAGCAACGGGCCCCCGGAGCGGTGCTCCTACCCACCCAGGGTCTACCAGGTGGGCCCATCACCTTCTGGTCTGGCACAGACCAGGGTTGCAGAGCCCATCCTCAGGGAGGTGAAGCTTCACCCCAGCCCCCTGCACAGGGCAGCAGGTCTGAAAGCAGGAGCGCTCCAGTTGAGCGCTGCACAGCCACGGTGCTGTCCAGTTCACCCTTTAACAGTCATCCTGCAACTTCCTGGTTCCGGGTTTCAGATGAGAATAAAGATGTTGGTTTTCCACGTATTGTCTTTTTTCACCAGTTCCTAGGAGAAAGGAAGAGAAGGGCAAGGAAGGTAAGGGAGGAAGGAATGGGGAAGAGAGGAAAGGGAAAAGGAAAGGAAACACAAAAGAAATTGAAAACCTTTTCTATATTAGACTCCTGGAAACGTGCCAAGGACACTGCTGCAAATGTGGTCCACCAGTGCTCGAAGACTCAGCACAGGGAGCCAGCACTGCTTTCCCATGTTCCATAGAGAGGTGGTTTGTCTCTTCCTGCCACCACCTCACTTCTCTATTGCAAAAAGCACAGGCGCGGGAAGGATCGCCCCGAGTGTAACGTGTTTTGCTCTATACGCAGTGTCGGTGCTGAAGCGAAGGAGATGGATGTTCTTCGGCTTCTGACACTTGAAACGTGATCCGGATCCATTTGTCAAACAACCACGGTGGTATGACCTTTCTTTAAAATACAAGGACTGTGATGGGGCTCTCCATCAGACATTCAAACCTGCTTATACGGGATGTTCCCAGGACGAGCAATTTGGAACATCGTTCCTGTCTTCTCTGCTCGCCTTTGCGTAACAATAAACACTGAGAAAGCAGCCAGGCTACAGAAACAGGGTAAATATGTGAACACTGAAGGCAAACAGATGCTGTGTGCCTATTTAGTCATCGTAGAGCTTTTATTATTTTGGTAGGCACAAGCCACTTCATGAAGATCAGTGTAAGGTCTTTGTTTTGAGGAATTTTTGGTAAGTCACAGAAAATAGGAGTTAAAGGCTAAGGGATGTAATTGTTACACTCTGCTAAGTCCTTTTCTTCTTTTTTCTGTTTTTTGTTTTGTTTTGTTTTCCCCTGGAGAGAGTTTTTCCTTGCTTTACTTGTTAAAACATGGGGCTTGTTCTCCAGTTGGGTTAACATAGCTTTGCAGAGTTGAGCTGAGCCAGTGGCACCCACCTCCGAGCGCTCCAGTAAGCCAAGCCAGCCCCTGAACACACCACAACCCCAGATCTGAATTGCCACCTCTGCAGCAGCCCTACATTCCTCACCGCTTGTTGCAGGGACTTCTGGGGATGTACCCCATGGCCTTACTGGAGTAAGATGTGATTCTTTCTCAACAAATGGTGTGGAAGAGGGCCGCCAAGGCTGGGCATGCCTGTCCTTGGGAGCGCCCAGAAGGACTGAGCAAAGCCAAGGAAGGACAACTGGCCTTTCAGTGATGTAGACCACATCTTCACCACCATGTAGATGACTGCAAATGTGAGTGAATGTGTAACCTGTGTGTGCTCAAATACACATCACTAGTGCTGCCAGTTTCCTGACTTGAAGGACTGTCAAATCTGGGCAAGATTTTTGGTGCACAGCAAAGAAAAAGGTTAAGGTGGCTGCAGTGCTTCACTTTGAAGACATGTCTCACCAGGACTGAGGCTCCCCAGGCTGTGTGTATCCACCTATGGAGCCTCTGGTGTTCTGTATTTTAGATCTTTCTAAGCCTGCTTGCCTTGTCAAGGGAATACAAGGATTTATCTCACAGAGGCAATAATGTTGTTCTTTCTTGAAGTTTCTCTTAGCTTGAAATAAGTTACTAGCATAAAGTAGCATGTAGAACAAAAAACAAACATAAATGTCTCCTATGTCCTTTTTCTGTTTCTAAATTCTGTAGATGAAACCAACCAGCAGGAAACTAATAAAAGAGCTGTAGTCACAATTCTGTTCCTTCTACATATTTCAGTTTAATTTTGCAGCTCTAGGTCGTTATATTGTACAATGTACATATAGGTACATCACCAACTTTACGTGAGAAATCCTAACTTAATAGCTCTTCTACAGTATTCAGACACGATCGTTTGCAGAGCTTTGAAACGGTCTTCTCAGTTGGATTTCATATATATTGTGAAGTTCTTTCTGTAGAACCATACTGGTTTATTCTTAAATAAATTTTGAGATTCTAAAAAAAAAAAAAAGTCCTTTTTTTTTTTTAAATTCAGTTAATTTCGTTTAACTTTCATTTAGCTTTGTATTTAGTTTTATCATTATAAAAGTAGCTAGTCAGTTGAAAGCACTAGATATGAGAAGTTGTATAAAACGTATAAAAGGATCAATGTAGCATTCATGATGTGCAAATACATGTTATCTGTAGGCGTAAGTAAAATGCAGTTGGTGGTTTTCAAGATCCAGATAACACTTAGCAGATAGCAGTCCTCAATTTACCCTCCTAATGTGTGAAGGTGTCTTCCCACATATTGCAGAGGTTTCTATCTAGAGCCTGCTGAAAGCTGAACTCAACAGAAAGATGAAGATCCATCTGACAGAGCACCAGGATCCCACACTGTTTCTTTCTTACTTCTCTGTACTTAACAGAAAATCTGGTCTTTTTCAGACTTTTTTAACATTGTGCTGTCAGACTCCACAGCTTCACTTCTCAAACTTCTCATACATCAGTCTGAACAACAATGGAAATAGCTGAATAATACATAGCTGCAGTGAAATCCTGACACGGAGCTTGCTGTCTCTCCAAATACTTCTCAAGTTCCAGCATTTCAAGATTAATTAGCTCATTTCCTTTTACATAAATCACTGTCTCCAAACATGAAGCAGCTGTGAATTTTCATTAACTACTTGGCTCCTTTTGGGGTATAAAGTTTGTGATCACCACTTCTGGGCTTTGATGGCTTTGATACTTGAAATTATTTGCATAGAAATAATAGTGCTTCAGAGATGAGGAAAAAGTGGTGATTCAGACCTGTCTGGTTCTCCCACTCAGCTGTACTGACTCATCCACAGCTTTAGTAAGGAGCACAAGAAAGGATGTGCGAGCTGAGTTGTTCAAGTCCCTTTTTACATCTCATGACATACAATTGGCAGTTTCTCAGGCTGACAGGAATTTGTTCTTGTAAAGAGCTGTATGCTTCTTTTTTAGTGTCTTTCTCAATGCATTTCCACTGAGACAACTCACGAAAGTTCTTGCTCTGGGATCTGAAGGCAGAACTGCTTTAACACTGGTAGTATTAAATGATCCAAAGTGCAATGTAGAGGACAAGAGAATTAGAGACCACATATGCTAGCAAAGGGTTCACAACAGATTAATCCGTTCTTTGTTCTGGTCAGTGAGACCTGTGCTCACACAAAGGTGCTCAGAGCCTGTTCAGTACATTTTCTGCATTTATTCTTTCCTGGTTTCCAGAGCCTTACTTTAGAAGATAAGTATGCCAAGTGTGGATGGGCTGTAAGGAAACCAGTGAGGCTTCAAGAAACTACATCACCAACAAGACACTTCTGAAGTGATTTGTCCTCTGTTCGCTAAAGCATGGAAAAGGACCTAAATAGGTACAATTTCCACTCTTCAACAATATGGACATTCTACAAAGGAAGATGCGTGTGCGTATTCCCACGTTACAAGTGGATAAATGAGGCTCAGAGAAAACAAGTGCAATGTTCTCCATTGGGTCTGCACTTTGGGGGTGCTTTAGTGCAATTAGGCACCTAAAATTGGGGCACTCAGCTGGCAGATGGAATTTTGGGCTAGCTGGCTTTCCTAAGCTCCTATCAGTCACAGTTCAATTAGGTGAGAAAGCAGGTAGAGCATTTGTTAGCAAAGAAGGACATGGTGATCCCTTAATGAAAGGAAGGAGTGGTGTGTCACTGCATGGGTACAACCATTCCCCATGAAGGTGCAATACAGGCTTAAAGTTCACATCAGTTATTCCCTCCCAACAGAAGCGTAAGCACACATGGGCACTGAATCACCTGGTATGTTGCCTGCTCCATACCTGCTGATGAAATCCCTGACAGGTCTTCAGCAAATCAGACATACCTGAGACATACCTAGAGCACAACACCAGGTACTGGATCTACACAGGAGGCAGGATTCTAGCCCACTATAAATGTAGCTTTCTGTACCTTGGCTGTTTGCTGCTCTGTTTGAGCTCCTATCAGGCATCTAGAGACGCTGGACAAATGCAATGGACAGGTAAAAGTAGCTAAAGCTTTCTGAGCCACCTTAGCAAATCTGTGGTTGCTGAAACATGTAAGTAGTCCCATGGAGAAGGGGATTCTCATATTGGTACTTTGCTGGGGGGGGGAAAGTAACAGGGTGAATGAGTCTTATAGAAATTCTTAATTCTAAAAAATGGTTTTGAGCCTAAGCAGTAGTTTGTGTCATATCACACTTGTTAAGTGCTGTGCAAATAGCTGTAATATGCTGCCAAAGTGGCTATTATTTTAGCAATAGACTTGCAATTGCACATTGCACATAGCTTGCAGGGCAGCTGAGATGTTACTTTAGGATGAAAACAGCAGAGAATCATCACTTCATTAGTCAAGCAGGAGTGCACGAAAGCAAGCACTTGTGATTACCAGACTTCTAAACCTACTCATGCAGCACGGGTTTTGAAAGGGTTTGGTTCCGTAGAAACCCCTCTTTTACATGGGAATGCAGAGCAAGACTGCTGCTTGCTGGAGTCAGTCACCCCCCTCCTCAAGTGGCCTCTCTCTGAGAGCAGCTGGAACTTGAAATAAGCCTTAACAGAGAGAGTTATGGAATAGGTTTTAAAGGAAAATGCACCTATTGTATGAATAATTTTTAAATGTTAGGTATGTTAACTACTGCAAATGTAGACAGCCTACTGCAAACCAGCTCTATTTCACAATGGAAAACTTGCTGCTCAAGCAACTGAACAAAGGCTCAGTGATTTAGGCAGGGCAGGCAGGAATTTCTGTGTCTGTTGCAACAAGCCCAAGTCCTGTGTGTGCTAAGAAGATAATGAATCCCAGGAGAATCTGTTTCCTGGGAATAAATGAGCCCAGCTAAACGCCTCTGGAGAGTGCTGTCTTCTAATGCAGGCTTCTGTCCTGCTGCAGGTCTTCACACTTTTTTTTTTTTATACTCTGTACAGAGCCTTGCACTTTTCCTATTGTCTGCCTGAACCCAGATTTGGTAGCTTCCTGGTCACACTGAGATGCCATCTGTCCCTATCCCTACTAGGCTACTGAAGGGAAAGCTACTGAGGCAGAGTTATTTACTGCATTGCCTATCGGGGTCCCTGCAACCCTAGAGTATGATCCTATAATCCTAGGCAGCCTTCCTCATTTGTTTCCACTTCGATTTTGAATTTATGGCACATGCATTTAGAGCTCTGGATCAGTACTATGATTATTTTTAATCTGAGCAAATAAATGCAAGTCAACAAGTCATCGTTTTTCATGCACTGAGAAAGAAAAAAAAAAAAAAGAGAGAGAATACATAAGTGAGGCCTATGCCAATACACAAGCAGAGTTAGTGCAGTTTGCTTTCAGACATTGGCATGTCTCTGCACAGCTATTGCTCCCTTGAAATCATGCACTTTAAGACTTTAATGCTGTTAGGCTCAGGCTCTCAGGCTTTTGATTTGCCAAGTGTACTGATGCAAACGTGTTAAAGTCTGCCCTGCATTACCTGCTCTGTGACCTTCCTCAATAAATCAATAATGGTCAATCATGTGTAGTTTAATTACACAGAGGGTAAACTCAGTCCAGTCCAGTTTCTAGGCTACTGGCTCTTTGCAAACTGAGCTCTGTCTGCAATAGTAAACCACTATTTTTGGTGCTTTCTGAAGGTTCTCCAATCCAGGTGAGTATTGAACCTGTATAATGTCCATAGTGAAGAAGGTGAGCGTTGTCATCCTCAGGAAGGCAGGAATGTCTTCTGGTGGGAGGAGGGACAGCAGTTTGTCCCTGGGGCCCCTCAGGTCCCCATCCACACGGGGTGAGGACAGTAGAACACTCTGAAGTGCTTCAGGGGGTAGGAAGCTTGCAGCACCAGTTTCCTTATAACAAAGAAACATCAGATGTTTTTTTAATTCTCTCTCTCCTAAGAGCCAAAGGTAGTTTTTGGCTTTTTCAAAGCCAAAGACTTCCTTCTTGAAATGAGGCTTAATCACTTCCCCTTCCTTTTCTGCCTTGCCCCGTGTGTGGCTTCATTTAGAATAAGTCCTCCCCTTGTGTGCCTGAAGAAACACAGTGAAAGTCAACAATTTCTGGCATCCGTGCCTGAATCATCACTGTCAAAGTAACCAGGAGAGAGCAATGAAATCTGTAAACTGAGGCAGGCAACCAGGCACAGGTTTTAATGAGGTTACATTTTTGAGATGTTCTTTGAAATCATAACAGCTAGAGACTGACTCCCAACTCAAGATAAACAGATAATTTCCACACCAGAAATTCCTGTTAATATTTAAGCAACACTTAATCTTTCTTTTGAAATGAAAATACACTTTTTCAAAGGAACTTTATTTAGGAGGAGAATGTTTCTTCAAAAGTATTTTAACAGTTCTGGTAACTGTATATATCATCATCGGGCTTCAGACATTAATGATTAGGAATAACATGGATACTTAGCATTTTAGGTACTGGTGCAGTGACTGCACTTTATTAATAAGTGCTCATGAAAGGACTTCATGATTTCTCATCAGAGTGAGACCTGCAGCAGGGAGCTCCCAGTTGCCACACATCTCACCTATAATGCACAGGACAGTGTTCCAGCTGCTTACGTGCCTTCATGATGTTTAAGGACACATCACCTTTCAATGTAGGACAAATGACTGAAAGTGGATGAATGAGGATTTCTTAATAAGAGCGTAATAGATTTCTTTTTTTAATATTAATAAGGCTATGCTATAGCACTCAGCACTTCTAATATTAGAAAGGCATAGCAACAAAGAAAGTAGGGCAGCTTGATTAAGGACATTATGGAATCACAACTCTAACACAAGGCACAACAGGCAGTGTCCCACATTAAATGTACGTGGGGCGCTGTAAACTGTGGGACTGTGCTCCTATTGTTCCAACAAGAGACAAGACAAAGGAGGGTGATGAACACAGCAACACAATCACTGGCAGTGTTCAGTTGAGTATCTGTGAGATGCGTAATTTTTTATCATTTACTATGAAAAGCTAGGCTGGCTTGAATCTAATTTGCAAACCATTTTACAAACCCAGGGGTAGAGAGCTTGCCCTCAGACTTCAGGCTTAACTAGAGTTGATCCCACAGAGAAATAGTTCTCAATGTTGTAAATGTTGTGATTGGGCAGAGCTCAAAGAGAAGGGAAAAAAAAAGAAAAGGCATGAAGCACTTACCAAGAAATCATGTACATCTTGAAAGGAGAGATGCTTGCATTTTCTTCCATTCATTTCACACTTGAAAAAATGCACATTTCCGATCCCCAGTTGAGGGAAGGAGAAGCTCTGTGAGATGAGTGTTGGAATGTGACTTCTAATCTTTGCAATTTTTAAAAATTATTTCAGTGAGGAATCACTATGCCATTCATGTGGCATAAAAAAATGGCCCAGAAGTAATCGTGACTCATTTTCATGACAATTAAGGAGGGGGAAATATTAAGTAATTTCCCACAGCAAATGCCTTAAGCCTACATTCAAAGCAGTCTCACGTGGATGCAAATCCTGCTCTTCTCTGTGTTAAACTCTCCAAATAAGCACAGTCACAGGGCTTTACAATCCTGCAGTTATGCCTTTCAGTCGAAGTATAGAAACCTGTCTTGAGTTGATTCCCCCACATCAGACTTACAGCAGAGCTAACCAGTAGCTAACAAGTTTTAGCAGCCCTCAACATCAACCCCTGTTTCTCTTCATCCCCTGAGCGGCACATCATGAAGTGGTATTTGACCTGAATACTGAGGGCTGTCAGCATGCTGCACTCAGCATACTTATTTTGCAAAAAACCCAACCCAAAAGCTAAAGAGTCTCAGAAGAATTCAGAGGCAATAGCTGGGATCAGGCACTTTGGTAACCTGCACGCACAGCAGCATCCCAGCAGAAGGTCTGGGCTGCCCTTGGAAACACCACAGAGCCCAAGTCCTTCCTCTTCCTGAAAGAGGATATAATTGCAGCGAGTGGTTGGGTGGGATTTTGAAACTCTCCCCAGACATCCATGGGAGGGATGCTGTGTTTGGGCTGGGTTGGTTTACTACGAAATGTGAGCAGGACGTGTGACACTGGAGTGACTCTGAGAGTGAGGCAGAAAGGAGGGAAGGAGCCCTTCCCTCCTTTCGTGCATTAGAGGGAAAACGAGTCTCAGGTAATAAAAACCATAGTAAATGGCATCTCTTTTCCTGAGCTGAACTGATGCAGCAAGGCTGCTTAGCTTTTCACCTCCTGATTTCACAGGATGTCGAACTCCCTTCAGATGCAGCAGATCACCATTCCCTGTATGCCCTAGAAGTCTCATAGGTTTTCACATGCTGCTTCATAGAAATCTAGGCTGTTTCTGGCGAGACCTACCTGATGGTTTCAGAGGTACTTCTCCATCCCGAGAGATCTGTAGGTAACATAAAAGGGTCAAGGGAAGGGTAAAGAGATGGGTGTTCGGAGAGGGGAAAGGCCAGGCAGAAAACACAAGTGCCTCACTGTGTAGAAAGGCAGTAGAGAGAAACAACAGGCAAGAAGTGTGTTCGCTGGAAGCCCTTTGCAAGGGAGGGCTGGGAGCAGTGGAAAGGAACCAAAACAGCAACCAGCAGTGACAAGGTTACCAGCATGATCTTCTCCTCTCTTTCGTGACCACAGAGGCTGTAAACTTGCTACCTTCTGTTGTGAAACATGATCTGGGGGAGCAATCCATATGTGTGGCATTTAAACAATTTAATTGTTACATAAAGGAGAAAGCAAGGGACCTTGAATAGTTACCAGGTTTTATTCCTGTTTTGCATTTCTATTCAATCATTTTACCAAAGAATATTTGGTTCCTGGTAGTTGATAACCAATAAGATGTCTTCCATAGCACTGGGACCCTTTTGCTGTATTTCATGCTTTTTTTCTAACTTAGCATGTGATATGTATATATAAAAATATTTAACTGAAATTTCAATTCAAATGCTTAATGTTTATGTTTTTATTATATTAAAAAATAATATACTCATTTTGCTTGGAAAAAACCTTTAGGATCATCAAGTCCAACTGTTAACTCAGCACAGTGCCAAGTCCACCACTAAACCATGTCCCTCAGCAGCATATCTACATGTCACTTAAATACCTCCAGGGATGGTGACTTGACCAGATCCCTGGGCAGCCTGTTCCAGTGCCTGAAAACCCGTCCAGTGAATTATTTTTTTCCTACTATCCAGTCTAAACTTCTCCTGGCACAATTTGAGGCTATTTCCTCTTGAAGAGACCAACATCTACCTTGCTATAACCATCTTTCAGGTAGTTGTAGAAGGTGATAAGGTCTCCCCTGAGACCCCTTTCCTCCAGATGAAACAACCCAAATTTACCAAGTAATTACTTTTTTTTTTTTTTTTTCCTTAGGAATTCTATTGAATTGCCTTTGGGTAGAAATCAGGCTGTAATAACATACAAAAAGGCAGCATTGCTTTTCATGATTAAATAAAGTCCCATTAACTTATTTGGATGTGAAAGAAGAAGAAGTTATCACATCATATTTTCTATTTAAAGTTAAGTGAATTATTAAACAAAGAAAAGTATCACTTATGACATAAACTGTTAACCAGTGCTTAAACAGCCTAGAACAAGTAGATCTCAGCCCTGGTGTTGCAGCTTATTCATAGACTAGTGGGTAGGAAAAAGTAATTTCCAGGTTTTTTAACCTGCAATTAATTTATCGTTTCTAACAAATAACTCAACAACCAAGCTAAAATGAATAAACTGAAACAAAGGAAATACACTTTCCTTGCTCACAGAGAAGTAAAAAAGCTTGTTTATCACTTCAATAAGCAGCTGTTCCAGGAGTTCACTCACTGCCTTGGCTCCCCATTTCCATGCTCTGCCTTTTCTTAAAACCTTGTTAGCAAACGTGATACTAAAACACTGAGCTTTTAATTTCAACAAGGACTGGACCTCAAGCCTTCCCTCCTCCTCACAAACAAGTGCCCTCAGTTGTGAGCTGCCAGGTCATCCTTGGCCTAGGAAAGCTAGAAATACTCCATAGGGAGAGAGAGGCTGAGGGCTGCCAGGAGCCTGAATGCAAGAACAGCTTCCCAAAAGGTGGGAGATGAGATACCACGTTCCCTCAGGGCAGAGGCAAGGGGGTGTGTGTTTGAATTTAATTCTTCTACAACTTGAACTAATGCCTTAACTGCAGAGTTCATATATAAGAGGGAAAATAGAACTCACCTCCACATTTGCTGGGGGTTAGGTGAGATGAACTTTGACTCCAGATGCAGAACAGCTTTGGAAGCATCATTTTGGCCACTGTGGTGGTATTTAAATGCAAGACATGCTGCTCAGCCTTGTCAGAGCTGTGTATGCTTGGCTGCATGGACAACAGCAAAAAGCCATGCAGTGAAAGTGTTGCTTTTCAAATGCAGAGCAACTTACATATTTTGGGAAACAAATCTAAAGGCTATTTCTTTTTTTTTTGTGGTCACCATAGCAGGTTTTATTTGCAACCAAATGCAATTAGAGATGCTCAGTACTTGTATTTTTCCCATTCTGTCTGTTCATGATGTCATTGGTGATAAATTAATTTTGTTTTTCAATTGTAGTGCTTCCACAGATCACCTTCTGATATCTTATACATTAGTAGTAGTTTCCAGACTGGAAGTTAAAAAGCTTTGACCCTGGGGAGTCAACCATTGGAAAGCTAAGTGCACAGAAATGTTGAGAGCACAGAAGAATAAAGCTGGTTTTTGTGACTGCCAGAAATACTAAACTCTCCTAGATCTAGCACAGAGTTTTTTCCCATGTCACAATCAGCACATCCCAAAACAGAAACCAGACCTTCTGAGTTCCAGCCCAAAACTTCTTCCCTGGGCCATGGTTATTGGATCTGCATGAATTTTGCATTCCCACATCTGGTAGAAAATCATAGTTTTAAAGTCTTAAAATCCCAGTGAAACCTTCATTAACAAGAAGCAGCTTCCAAGGCATCCTAAACACTGCTGACTGACTCCAAGCTTGCTCCTCTTGAATTAGATTTGTCATGCAGCCAGCTTATGTTGATCATTCACAGGAAAGAAGTTTCTCTGGTTTTCGTAACACATTGATTAGAACCACCCTGTTTTCACCACGGAAACTAGATAATTCATGCCATGGGAATTTGTTTTCCACATAGTTCAGACACAATGGCTACTTCCTTCTGCTGGAGGCAACCAAGATTAATTTTGGGCAGACAGTCCAAGCTACTGAGAGATCCCTCTGAGGTCCAGGAGGCTCCCAGAGGTCCCAGTCAGGCTGTGTTCAGCACTTGATGCTGTGGAGTGATTCTAAGGAGTGAAGTGCACTGAATAAAGAGAGATACACGACTGATGATTTGGACTATGCAAACCAAGATGCTGAGGTCTCTTAATTTCTAATTTCCAGAAACAAAGATTTCTGGTCAGTTATTGTATGAAGATTGAGTCTTGTTGCCCCAGAAAACATTTTCAGCCTTTGTGCTGTGCTTGCTTTCTTGATTAAATACTGAAGTTGCCTGCACGCTCATAAATCTCCAGGGGAGGAAGACTACCACTGAGTTTTTAAAGAGCTTTAAAAGCATAAGATGGCCTCATTTCCTCTTGTGACTCTCAAAAATCTCCTGATTTGCCATCAAACAGCTGCCACATTAATCAAATTGCAGTTTGCATGGCAAAACTGTGATCTCGCTGGTTTCTGTGCTTGTAACTGTTTAGTGCTCCTCCAATTGACTTCTGAAAGCCTGGTTCAAGTGCATAATTTTTTACATTCAGTTAATCTTCAAGACTGGGAGTGCTTTGCCTTACACAATAAACTGGTATGGAAAAATCTTCTCAGTAGAAAAAGAGACATATGCCATGTCCATGCATGTGATATATTATATATTAGCTCTTAATCACACAAGCCTGCTGGATTGTCTGAGACAAACCAGAAACTTCTGGCACTAGAGCATCCGATCAATTTGTGAAGGAAACATCTCTGCTCTTCACAGAAGGTGCAAGGTAAGGGGAGAGACAAGAGAGAAGAGAGAAGCAGAATTTGCTGCCCTAGGAAAGGAAGATGATGATGATGTTTGAAAGAAGTGTCAAGTATGACAGGGAAAGTAGGGACCTTCAAAAAATCTCTGTTTACAAGAGGTCTGTAGTGGGTTGACCCTGGCTGGACACCAGGCACCCACAAAAGCTGCTCTGTCATTCCCCTCCTCAACTGAATAGGGTAGAGAAGACTCATGGGTCAAGTTACAGACAAGGAGAGATCACTCAGCAACTACCCTCACTAGCCAAACAGACTCAACTAGGGGAAATCAGTTTAATTTATTACAAATCAAATCAGAGTAGGATAATAAGCAATAAAATCAATCAAATCTTAAAACACCTTCCCTCACCCCACCCTTCTTTGCTGGTTCAACTTGACTCCCAGTCTCTC
Source organism: Chaetura pelagica (assembly GCF_000747805.2). Lineage (NCBI taxonomy): Eukaryota > Metazoa > Chordata > Aves > Apodiformes > Apodidae > Chaetura > Chaetura pelagica. The sequence continues at coordinate 9,514,146 of NW_009953786.1, forward strand.
TACCTCCTTCCCTCCAGCGGTGCAGAGGGGTGGGGAGTGGGGGCTGCTGTCAGCTCATCACACATTGTCTCTGCTGCTCCCTCCTGCTCAGGGGGAGGACTCCTGGCACTCTTCCCCTGCTCCAGCATGGGGTCCCTCCCACAGGAGACATTAACGTCTCCAGCGTGAGTCCTTGTCACGGGCTGCAGTCCTTCAGGAACAGACTGCTCCAGCATGGGTCTCCCACAGGTTCGCAGGTCCTGCCAGCAGACCTGCTCTAGGATGGGGTATCCTCTCCATGGGTCCAGAGGTCCTACCAGGAGCCTGTTCCAGCACAGGCTTCCCATGGGACAACAGTCTTCTTTGGGCATCCACCTGCTCCAGTGTGGGGCCATCCACGGGCTGCAGGTGGATGCCTGCTCTGTCACGGACCTCGATGGGCTGCAGGGGGACAGCCTGCCTCATCACCACCTTATACATGGGCTGCAGGGGATTTCTCTGCTCCAACACCTGCTGCACCTCCTACCCATCCTTCTTCATTGACCTTGGTGTCTGCAGAGTTGTTTCTCTCACATATTGTCACTCCTCTCTCCCTCTGCTGTTGCACAGGTGTCTTTTTTTCTCTCTCTTACGTATGTTAGAGGTGCTACCTTTGTCACTGATGGGCTCAGACTTGACCAGCAGCGGGTCCATCTTGGAGCCACCTGATGTTACCACTCTTGGACACAGGGGGAGCTTCTGGCAGCTTCTCACAGAAGCCACTCCTATAGCTCCCTGCTACCAAAAACTTGCCACACAAAGCCAATGCAAGGTCCCCAAAAGAGATTACATAAAACAAGCATTGAACTGTAGAGCTACTTGAATGACTACTCTGGCATTTTCTCACTCTTTTGTTTGTGAGGAGCAAAACTTGGAACAGTTTTTGTCAGAAACAAAGTGTTTAGGGTATCTCATGTCTCCAGAAATTCACTGTTACATCAGAGTTTCACAAGTGGCTCTTCCAGTTACCCGAATAGTCATGGAAAAATGCTAAATGAGTCCGTCCCTCCCCCATCTTTTTAATAGCTTGCTGGAAACTTTTCACACTATCCAGCACACAAGTCCTGTCAAACCTCCCTTCCAAACAAAGCTGGACTCCCTGCAATTCCCCTAAGAAAGAGGTGAGTTTAATGTTCACTGCCAGTGAGTTGGACTGCAGAGCATTTTGGTAACCTCCCTTCCCTGATGTCCTCCTCTTCCTTTGATCTGCAATGACATCTGCGACACGCCTGCACCTGGGGAAGAACAAAGAAGCTGGAGATTATTACCTGGTGCCTAGTGACTGCTCTGCTCCTTTCCCACTGAAATAAACCCCCAGCTTTTTGGAGCAGCAGAGGCCCCTGAGGGGCAGAGAGGGATCAATGTTCCTGCCCCTTCATGAAGGGGCTGGGCCATGGTGGCAGAGACATGGCAGTGGTGCCTGAGGGCTGTGCAAGGGCTGTGATATGTCCCCAGGGGCAAGTGTGATCTCCCCGGTGGCCACAGCCCTGCCTTGATGCAGCAGCCTCTCAGCCCTCTCTGCTGAGGAAAGCTCGTGAAGCCCACAGGTCTCCCATACCCCCAGGAGAGGTTTAGCCATGCAGCAAAATCCCTTCCTCTTCTCCTCTGGCTGTGAAGCCCAAAACTGTGTGCTTTCCAGGTGGGCAGCTCATAAACACATAACCAGCCTTCCCTTGGAGAGAACTGAGTCTCAAGGGTACCAATATCAAATAAGTGCAGGAGAACAGGAGCAATGACCCATCATGGTGCCTGGATGTCTCCTGTGGCCTTTGCATTGACACTGGGCTAAATCAGCATTTGAAGGAGGTTTTTACTTTTATCCAGGATCATTTTGGCAGACCAGTTGGTGTTTCTCCATGGGAGCTATATCTGGAAATTTTAGGCATCCCTGGAGAGTAGAAGCTGACCAGGCATGCACTGGGTGCTGGGTAAGCAGTGCCATTCCCATGTGTGGGCATGGCATCACCATGTGGCCACACTGCAGGTCCAGCACATAAACACCATCTGTACAACACAGACACAACACACTCCTGGCTTTCCAGAAACCTGGGGCTACTGAGGAGGCCTTATGTCACACTTGTGGGCATCTTTGTAACCAGAATCTCCTAGGGAGAAACATGACCTGTCAGTCTGACCTCGGTACCAGGGAAGGTCATGGAGCAGATCATCTTGAGTGTTATTAGAAGACACATAGAGGACAACCAGGGGATCAGGCCCAGTCAGCATGGGTTTATGAAAGGCAGGTCCTGCCTGATGAACCTGATCTCCTTTTATGACCTGATGACCCAACTATTGGATGAGGGAAAGGCTGTAGATATTGTCTATCTGGAACTCCAAAAGCATCTGACACGGTTCCCCGTAGAACTCTCATAAAAAAACCTGGCTGCTCATGGCCTGGATGAGCACACGATCTGTTGGATCAAGCACTGGCTGGACAGTCAGGCCCAAAGAGTGGTGGCCAGTGGAGTCAAGTCCAGCTGGGGCCAGTCACAAGTGCTGTTCCTCAGGGCTTAGTGTTGGCACCATTTCTCTTTAACATCTGTATTGACAATCTTGATAAGGACACAGAGTGTATTATCAGTAAGTTTGCAGATGACACCAAGCTGGGCGGGAGTGTTGATCTGCATGAGGACAGGGAGGCTGGAGGTTGGACTTGCTGATCCCAAAGGTCTTTGTCAGCCTGAATAGTTCTATGATTCTGTGACAGCCGTCAGCATGGATCTTCCTTCATCTGCAGAAGGCTTGGCTGGCCCTGTTGAGTGGCCCCTCTGCACGTCCCCGTATCCGTGATTCATCTGGTGTGCAGGCTGTGCTCCAACAGGCTGCGTGTGACGCCCCTTTCCAGCCAGGCTGGTGGGAGCTGTGTTGATCTCTACTTCTAACTGCTTCTTCACTCCTTTGTTACGTACATATTAATGCCTTTTCACTCTGCAGAAATACTTTTTAATGTGCCCTTAGAACTGGCTGGATAAGGTGGCACTGCATGACAAATAAGGCATTTTGTGTTCACCTAATGCCTCCTGCTTCTCATCAACAGGTCCCAAAGCACATTATGAAGGAGCCTGGCATCTTTATCTCCAATTCCCATATGGGAACACTGAGGACCAGGAAGGTGGGCAGTCTGTGGTCAGTCTCAGCTCAGCAGCGAGTCTAGGGATAAAAACGATTTCTACTCTATTCAAGTTCAAGATTGTATAAACAAGGGCTGCTGGTTTTGGTTGGTTTAAGCCCATATTTAACCACTTACTTTCATATACCTTATGTATCTTATACCTTTTCTCTTCCTAGATGCAGAAGCCTTGTGTTATGCGCCTCACTCTTCCCTCCATGGCAGAACAGACGGGGGCCAGCTGACAGCAACCCGCTGCTTCTTCCTGGCACTCATGTGATTTCTGATCAAAAGCCAGCAGCTTGGCTGGCAGGAAAAGACTGAAAAAATATAATCGCAATTAATGTGGAAAAACTTGAAGCTCAAACACGATCAGCAGTTCTGCAGAATGAAACATGAAAGGGCAAATGCTTTTCAAGCCATATGGGTGTTTTCTTTCAGGGAATGCTGGGCAGTTTGTAATGGACCTGTTGGATGAGCAAATTCCTGTGATTTTAGGGCAGGGTATGGAATGACAGAATGTCTGCTGTGTGGGCATCTCTGGTGGGAAGAGGAAAAGGAAAGGCATTTCAGAAGGTGGATATCAGAACCACTGGGGTTTCAATACTGCTGAGTTAATGCAGACAGAAACTCTCTAATGGCAATCTGCCTGGGTTGGGGCTGAAGAATCTCAGTCAAACTCAGAAGCAGAAGAGATCAATACAGAGTGGAATACCAATTAACAGCCCTGACTTTCAAGAGCATCCTTCATTTGTCCTCTAAAATTAACTTTGTCTCTGTCACGGTTCAATAGACAGCACTGAAATTTCTCTTATAATTTTTGAAGCAGATTGCGGCTAGCAGAAGTGACACCACATACATTAGAAATCTGTGTTAATCATACAAAGAAAAACAACTTCCAAGTTTAAATAGGTATGCTTCCTTGCCTAAGATCAGATATTTACTTGAGAAACAGACACTCGTTAAGTAAATGCTTTGAAAATTCTCATCAGAGATGCATTTCCTTAAAATACAGGTATATCCTTGTATATATAACACAGTCACATGAGTGAAAATACAAACTGCATTGAAAATGCTTAGATCAGTGTCCTCCTCTGAGAGCCAGATAGCTGCAGCTCCAGCATCTCTGCTTGTTCACCTTCCCTCTCTCTCCCCCAAGAGCCCAGCAAGCATTTAAAAAGCAAAAGCTCATCCTGAATGTAGAATTTCATTACTTTATTTGGGTGGGTTTAGCTGGTTCCTTTTTCAGGGCAGGTCTCCACTGCATGGCTGAACTGGCCAGCCAGGGTGGGGTTTATCCCTTGCTCCTTTACCTCCCTCCCTTCCATTTTGACAAAATCTTTTGCATTTTTCCTCCCTATGGGAAACTCTGGAGAAGCACTTCCAACCAAGAAGCGGAGACGGCAGCGACTGGCCCCCCAGCAGGGCAGGAAGCCCAGCTGCACCACCAACAGGCACCACAGGCTTGTGGTTGCTCAGATCCACTTCCCGTTTCATCACGGGTCCAGTTTCACTCTGCAGCTGTACCCACGAGCCTGGGGGGTGTGGTACAGCCAGACCAAGCCTCAAACAAGCCATCAGCCCCTTCCTACCTCCGCACAACGTGCCCCTGCCTAGGCTGCATTTTGCATAGCACTGTGGTTTTTTGTCCCCCATCTTTGGTGGAGGAAAGTGTGACTACCTTGAACTGCACAGGTATTCAAAATAATGACAAAAATAATGGGGGAAAATGGATGGGAGTACTTAATAACCTGTTCACTGCCAGAAGCTCCCCAGAAAAATCAGATCGCTTCATGATTGAATGCTCGAAGACTAACAGAGTGATTTCACCTACAGTGTGGCCTGCTCTAAATAAGTATCTTTCCCTTCTTCTCCCCTAAGGAGCACAGATCAGTTCAGCTCACTCTGGAAGAAGCAATGTGCTCCCAGGCACTATTTTCCCAGGGGTAGTCACAGACATTCCAGCCACAGCCAAGTCACACAGCAGCAGGCTTCAAGATGGTGGCAATGATAATTGCTCTGGATTAATAAAATTAATTTCAGTTACTTGCTCTGGTGAGAGCAGCCTGCTGTCAGCTGTACCTCCTTCCTGTGAAGAGCTGAATCCACTGTTTGTTCTGAGTAGGGACCAAAAAATCAGGTGTCCATGCATGAGGGTTCTGAGCCGCTGCGTGCCAGAGCCAACGCGCGGCACGTGAGACTTGCGTTCGGGGAGCGAGCTCTGCGTCTGCAACTCCATCTCCCCTCGGTGACCTGCACCACACCAAGGGGCTTGACCACAAGCTCGGCGAGCCCACTGCCATGTTTTGGTGAGAGGGGCTCCTTTGCCTGGCCACTTCCTTGGAAAGGCTCCAGCTCTGCACAGCCTTGCACACACGTGGTCCTGGTTGCGCATCTGGCCAGTCACCAAACTACAGATCTGAAAGACTGTGTTAGAAAAGCATAAATGTTCAAAGAGCACAAGACTGATTTTTCTGCAAGCTATCACTTCGCTGCTTCTTTGGGAAAAAGGCCTGTCTACATAAACAAGGGCAACAATTGATTAAAGGGCAGGGACAGGACTGGGGAGAGGTGAGTTACAATCTCCATTTCCAAATCCAGCCCATTCTGTCCCACAGTCGGATTCCAATTTGGCTACATTGGATTAAATTTTGGGGTCAGCTGTGGTCTCAGTAGCAATGTAGCAGCTTGGTAGCAGTTCAGCTGAAAATCTAAAATGTGAGGAGACCTGGTGAAAACAAGCTTATTGTTATTTATTTTTCATTAAGTGCATCACCTGAACAAAGCTACCTCCACTTTTTTCCTCACATCACCTCTTGATTAAGTTTGTAGTGTCTTACAGTGAGTGACTCCACCATGCTTCACCCATCATTTCATCTTACAACTCTGAAGAAAGGAATTGTGTTTGATTTTGTCACCTGAATTTCATTTATTGCCAGAGACAGATTGCTGGTGCTTCTGCACTTTGTTGTAGGTTTATAAGAGAAAGGCTTTTGAGATGAGGAAAAACAAGGGGTCAGGATTTCCACCCAGAGTCACATTTCTAGAGCACTTTATTCTTTATAAAAACTCATTCCAACCAAAAAGTAGGCTATTTTTACTGATTGATACAATTGGTAAGTCTTGTATTTCAGAAGTGTAAATGAAAACTTTCATCATAGATAGATATATTCTGCTCACATGAATTGCAAGGATCAGTGAATTTAGGGAAACAGATAACATATTTGGGCACACAGAACAACAGGAGGGATATTTTCTCTGAGCCCATTGCTCTGGGTGAGCAAGGGACATGAGTTTTGTTTTGGAGTCTGCCTGCTGCACAACTGAAGTGCAGCCACTTTGGCCCAAATCCAAAGGTGAGGACCCGCAGTGCCCTGCAGTTACCCTCTAGCAGGGTTTAGTCAGGGGTTGTCAGATCTTGCAGCTCAAGGGAAGAGAAGCTACTGCAGCTCCACTCCCCCAGGCCCAACCTGTAGCACAGCTCAGAATGTATTCCCAATAGACACACAGACAAACACAGGCTTATATCATGTACATGTGTGTATATCTATATATCTGTATGTGCAGATAAATAGATAGATAGATAGATAGATAGAGAGATAGAGAGATAGATAGATAGATAGATAGATAGATAGATAGATAGATAGATAGATAATCTGCCCAGCCATACAGATCAATACAGAAACATTCATCATTCACGCAAACATATGCAGCACCAACAGCCTCATATATATATATATATCTATAAATGTATGGATACAGTGTAGATCCCCCCCCATTAGCTACCCACAGATGCCTGGGTGCCTGTGACCCCAGTCCCACTCCAGCAGCTGGCATTTGCACCCCATACACAAAGGTTCACATTGATAGGGAGTCCTCCACCCAGGAAAAAAGCAGTTTAACAAAGAGACAAGACAGATTGCACTGGTCAGGAATAGACAAGCATTGGGCCAGCCCCTGCTTACCCATGACCTGTGACCTGTCCCTTTTAAACCCTCATCACTCTGTTTTTCCCACCCTCGTTCCTCCCCAGGCCACCTTGATTCCTCCTTTTCCCTGGACCTTTGGTTCCTCCCCAAAATCTCCCACAATAAGTCTTGTGTGATCTCAAGATGCTCATCCCCTGCATCCCATGATGACTTACCTAGACCCAGGCAGGAAACCCCTCAGTCTGTGAGATGCCCAAGAGAATGCCCTGGGAGTAGCCAGATCTGGATGTTTTCTGGGTTCCCCTACCTGTGTGTGCAGAGATGAACCCTTTGTCACCTAACTTAACAAGGCAGAGAGAGCAAAGGGTCAAAAGCACAAGGGGAGAGAGAAAGGAATAAGATAATCTGGAAGCAACACCAATAAAAATAGGAAAGAGCCCTCCTGGCCATGGTGATGAAGTTTTCAGGCTCACAGCCTCCTCCAGTAGCAAAAGGGAGACAATGCAGCCTGTAGTAATAAAGTCTGATGCTTATTTATGACTGCAACATTCACAGTGAGCCAGGAAATGTGCCTAACTGTGTTTCACCATTTTTCTTTCTGTCTCCAGCTGGGACTTCTTCCATTCAGAAGACCAAAAATGTTCCTTCTTTCCAGGGTTCACTACCTCAACATTTTTCCAGTGTCTCACCCAAAAGTATCCCTGACAAACACCCATAGAAATTAACATCAGAGCATTGTAAATAAATACTATATAGCCCTATTCCCTTCTCTGAGACTGCCTTAGAGGAAAGTTAGGGCTTGCACAAAAAAAGGTGTATTTCCCTAGTACACCATGATCATAGTAAGTTCTTTCAGCTCAGGTGTCCTTAGGTATCCCCTTGGACTCACCCAAGTGCAAAACTGTGTTTCATTCTTTCTGGATCTGGAAATAAACTCATTAGGGATTATTTCAAAATCAGTCCATGAAGATTTGAACTCCAGGCTGAGGATTCCATCCCCCGTGTCTCTGCAGGGTGAAAGACCTTTGGGTGAGGTCATACAGCACTGAGCACACTGGCTCTTCTTCCACCTCCACTAGGAGCTCTAGGCCCTACTCTTGTTTGATACCGTTAGCACTGGAGCAACAACAGATTATATCCTAGCACTGTAATGTCACTTTTCTTGGTATAAATGTGTTGATAATCCTCAAAACCTATCTACAGTCTTCTTTCTACTTCTCCATCTGCAGCAGGACTAACAAAGCCTGGTTCCTTGAGATCCCTGTGGCCCCTTCTTGTGCCTTCATGACCCACTCCAGATTCCAACAAAACATTCTGCTTCTTCTCTGTCTCTTGCTTCCCACGAAGAGACCACATATGGTGTGACTGATCAGGGGCCATGTGAACGATGTTTGGGTGATCAGCAGGGTGTCAGAGTCTGCTGTATTTTCCCTCTACCCTCCATTCAGCTGATGGGTTTCAAAAATCTCAAAGAACTGAAGCTGCTGAAACTTTTACCTCTCTGGGAAGTTCATCTGAAAATGACAGAAAGTTCAAAACTTTTAGCAGAAAGAGGAATGTCTGGATGGACATGGCATAACCATATGAACCTCAGTTCTTTGGGAAATTAGATAATAATAATTTTTAAAAAATACTGATTTCCCAGAAGAGGCTAGGAGAGTATTACTCTGAAATGACATTTTAAAAAATTTAGTCCAATCCCTCTGTAGAAGAAAGGCTGTACAAAGTGAAAGGAGAGCTCCTCTGGCACAATAAAGACCACAGCTGGTGTCTAGCAGCTATGAGGGGTTGAAGAAGATGTGTCTAATGCAGGATGGCACGTGTGTAAGTTCTCAGCTGGCCTTCCGGTCCCTGCAAGCTGTGAGTAGCCAACATGCCTTAAAGCAGCTCTACAACATACTTACTTACCTATGTGAGGGTGAACAGCAGTGCTGCCTCTCTTCCAGCTCTGCCATGGGCAATGATGAGTGCAGTTGGGAACTACAGATTAAAATTAGTGATGATTTACCCTGTCAATCCTGCTCAGAAGCCAAATCCATGCAGCGCCCCATTTCCCACGCAGAGGGAACTCCTGGGGATTAGGAAACTTTTCTGATGGAGAGGAAAAAAAAGAACATAGAGTCTGAGATCTCAAGATCCCAGCCTGCTCCAATTTGGACCCCTTCACTCATGGTGGTTGGGTGTAGGGGTGCCTCAGACCCCTGTGTCTTCAGGGGAAGATCTTGTAAGTGCATCTCCCTTAAAAAACAATGTTGACTGGATTAGTGAATACTAGTTTAGCCAGCCATGGTGATTAAATTAAGCCTGAATCAGAATTGCCTCCAGAGGCACATAGGGAAAGCTTATTGCTTCAGTTTTCTCCTCTTCCAGAAACTTCAGAGCAACCTCGGGAGAAATTAAGACTAAAATACTGTCTCCTTATGTTGTC
>NW_009953786.1:9523662-9524367 GCF_000747805.2 Chaetura pelagica
TGTCAAGATCAGCAAATATGTTCACTGTTGACCACAGTCAGATTTCTCTGTTGACAAGCAAAAAACTAAAGACAGAAGGCCAGAAACTCAGGTGGGTCAGCACAGCACAGGTCAGCAGTGCTTGGCCCTGCCACACCTCTTGGAAAACTTTGTCCAGGGCAGCATCTTCACAGCACTTGAGATGTTTCACTTCCTTTTTTTTAGTTAACAACCTGTCTTCTAATTTTCCACCTTCTTCCCAAAGATGCTGCATAGTCCTATTTTCTCTTAGGTTCAGTGGAAACAGGGGCATATCCCATCTTCACACTTTCTAAATGAAGTTGAAGTGCAGTACCTAGCAATAGGCAGGGATTAATTTATTTACTTTAACTCTTGGGCAATGTCACAACTGAATTTAAATTGCTGTATTTGAAATACATGTTTGGTAAAGAATGAGAGACTAATGAAGGCAGCATGACCATGAGAGTGCACAAATCTTGCCTGGATTTTAAACTGAGACATCAATTAAAGATTTGAATGAGGTCAACTGCAGTGACCCAGCTACACAAGATGCAATTAATAGTAGGCTGACCTCTCTTACCCTTATTTCCTCAAACCTCCTCTTCTGTGTACACTTCTCCTTGGGCAAAAAAAGAAAAATGGAGATTAGCACTAATTAGGTCTTACTTAAAATGGTTGTTCAAATAGTTAGCTCTTCTCATTCCT
>NW_009953786.1:9524563-9531768 GCF_000747805.2 Chaetura pelagica
CTGCTGCATTTTTAACATTTGCATCACACCTTGTTTGTGGTTGATGAGTAAGGACTTGAATGCTCTAAACATCCTCTTTTTTTTCCAGGTTTTTTGCTCCATCACTTCAGAGAATGCTGTTTAAAGCAAGCTGAGTGTCTACAGGTGAAACCATACAGTTAATGCTCACACAGAAAGAATACTCTTGAGTAAAGTCCTGATCCTGAAAGGTATCCTGTGGGATATATTCTATAAATCAAATACACCTAACCAAACCAATGTCTGGTTTTCTGCTTCCTTGTAACACACCATTCCCTGGAGAAGCTGGGACTCTGATGGCTGGCAGCTAAGAGGAGCAGAAATAATTGCAGGCTGCTGCCACCCTTGTCTTAGTAAGTCTATAGCCTTTTACCACTGACTATTGGAAATATTTGCTTGCTTGACTGCATGACATTGGGATATACAGAAATAAATGTTATATCTACTGATGAATACCAAAATCATACAAACAAAATGCTTTTAAAAAGTGTAAATAGTGTACATGCATAAATAGATGTGTTGAATGCATACCTGGCTGTGAGAAGGATGTAGCTGAAGTTGAGTTTGTGTTGGTCAGGGACTCTGTGTGGTGCCCAAAGAACTGGCTGTTAAACTGCCTGTCTATTCTTCACATAAATAAATAAATTTAGTAAGGGTCCAGCACTTGGGCCACAACAACCCCATGCAATGCTACAGGCTTGGGGAAGTCTGGCTGGAAAGTGTCTGGCAGAAAAGGACCTGGGGGATCTAATTAACAAGCAGCTGAATATGAGCCAGCAGTGTGCCCAGGTGGCCAAGAAAGCCAGTGGCATCCTGGCTGGTATTAGAAATAGTGTGACCAGCAGAAGCAGAGAGGTGATTGTCCCCCTGTACTCAGCACTGGTGAGGCCACACCTGGAGTGTTGTGTCCAGTTTTGGGCACCTCAATTCAAGAGATCTTGAGGTGCTGGAGCGAGTCCAGAGGAGGGCAACAAAGCTGGTGAAGGGCCTAGAGAATAAATCTTATGAAGAATGCTTGAAAGAGCTGGGAATGTTTCATTTGAGGAACAGGAGGCTGAGGGGAGACCTCATCAGTCTCTACAACTACCTGAAAGGTCACTGTAGAGAGGTTGGTGCTGGTCTCTCTTCACAGGTGATTAGTGACAGAACAAGAGGGAATGGCTTCAAGCTGCAACAGGGGAGGTTCAGATTGGACATTAGGAACATTTTTCCACAGAAAGAGTGGTCAGACACTGGAATAGGCTGCCCAGAGAGGTGGTTGAGTCACCATCCCTGGATGTGTTGAAGGGCCGTTTGGATGTGGTGTTGGTGGATATGGTTTAGGGGAGAGCTTTGTAGAGTAGGGATGATGGTTGGACTGGGTGATCCCAAGGGTCTTTTCCAGCCTGAATAGTTCTATGATTTTATGAATTAATATAAAAAATAAATTTCCATGGATAATGTTTATAAAAATTGAACAGAGAGTCCTTATTGCTTGTCAGGGACGAGACAGCAGTAGTGTGTGGAGGAGAAGAAAACTTGGCGACAGTCCCTCAGCCGATGGAAGCACTGCAGGGATGCCAGGTGAGGTAGTGTCTGGGAACTGAAGGTGTTGCTGGGTATAAGATACATGCAGTGCAGAAAGGAGCATGTAGATCCTTGTTAAACACTGGGGACATGAAACTGCCCAGAGAATGAGAAAGATAATTTTCCCAACAGCTTTATGGATTAGGATACTTTCAAAGGATTTTAAGGTTGTCACTCTGTGCCCATTGTCATGATTCTTGGGTTCTCACCCCCATCACAAAAAAATTCCCCTACCTCCCTTCATTTTTGTTTTGAAAGCAGAAATTGGGTAAGTGGACCAACCTTGCTTTCACCTCATAATGTTTTAGGTCTTGCCATGACCCCCCAGACCAGAAGGAATCTTAGTGGAAAGAAGATTCAGCCCAGAATCGTTTACTTTGCTCCTGCTGCTTTCCATCTCTTTTCTCTCCTCCTGGTGTATATTTTTCTGCCCTGCTGGCTGTGGTGCTGCATACTAATCAAGCAATACTTGGCCTATCCCCCAGAGGAAGTTGTGCATAGGTTTACTGGGGAGCAGAGGAGTGACAAAGAATTTCAGTGCATCAAATAACTCTCCTACCAATGGGCTGCCTTCAGGTAACAGCAGATGATTTGATTCCTGCCATTTCCTATTATACCACTGCTGAGAGAGCACAGCCTCCAAATAAATGTAACCAAAACCCTCTCCCTGGTTATATCTATCCAGCAGCACCTTAGAAAACGACGTGTTTCTCAACAGTGCTCAGAGAAGGGTGCCTGTCTTGCTAAATGCCCTCCACTTGTGACCCAGGCTGCCTGAACCTGCAGGTGTTTTGTTCTTGCCGTGCACACACAGGTGGGAAAGGCTGGGCTGATCCTCCCGTACAGACAGGATGCAGTTTCCTTCAGGGGCTTTAGGAACAGTGGCAGGAGGTTGTTTTCATTCTCCACGCGATTATTACCAGCTCCTTGGCAGCGCTAGCTTGGAGCTGCGTAGCACGCTTGGCAAGAGAGGCCTTTTTTGCCCCGTGATCATTTCCTTTCATTGCTCAGCCTGGTGCAAAGGTAATAAAGAACCGGACGCTCGTCTTGGGCTGTGTGAGCAAAGCCACGTCTGTGGCGTTTCGGGTCACACAGCGGCAAGTGGGTAAATCCCGAACCGAACTTAGTGAACACCGGTTATTGCTCTTTATCCTCGCACTGCCCTCCCCCAGCTGGCGGGGGGGGTTCTGCCCGGGCCGGCGGGCGGGGCGGCGGCTGAATCGGGGCAGAACCGGAGCAGCACCGGGGCAGAGAGGAAAAGAAGGAGGAAAAGAAGGAGGAAAAGAAGGAGGAAAAGAAGGAGGAAAAGAAGGAGGAAAAGAAGGAGGAAAAGAAGGAGGAAAAGAAGGAGGAAAAGAAGGAGGAAAAGAAGGAGGAAAAGAAGGAGGAAAAGAAGGAGGAAAAGAAGGAGGAAAAGAAGGAGGAAAAGAAGGAGGAAAAGAAGGAGGAAAAGAAGGAGGAAAAGAAGGAGGAAAAGAAGGAGGAAAAGAAGGAGGAAAAGAAGGAGGAAAAGAAGGAGGAAAAGAAGGAGGAAAAGAAGGAGGAAAAGAAGGAGGAAAAGAAGGAGGAAAAGAAGGAGGAAAAGAAGGAGGAAAAGAAGGAGGAAAAGAAGGAGGAAAAGAAGGAGGAAAAGAAGGAGGAAAAGAAGGAGGAAAAGAAGGAGGAAAAGAAGGAGGAAAAGAAGGAGGAAAAGAAGGAGGAAAAGAAGGAGGAAAAGAAGGAGGAAAAGAAGGAGGAAAAGAAGGAGGAAAAGAAGGAGGAAAAGAAGGAGGAAAAGAAGGAGGAAAAGAAGGAGGAAAAGAAGGAGGAAAAGAAGGAGGAAAAGAAGGAGGAAAAGAAGGAGGAAAAGAAGGAGGAAAAGAAGGAGGAAAAGAAGGAGGAAAAGAAGGAGGAAAAGAAGGAGGAAAAGAAGGAGGAAAAGAAGGAGGAAAAGAAGGAGGAAAAGAAGGAGGAAAAGAAGGAGGAAAAGAAGGAGGAAAAGAAGGAGGAAAAGAAGGAGGAAAAGAAGGAGGAAAAGAAGGAGGAAAAGAAGGAGGAAAAGAAGGAGGAAAAGAAGGAGGAAAAGAAGGAGGAAAAGAAGGAGGAAAAGAAGGAGGAAAAGAAGGAGGAAAAGAAGGAGGAAAAGAAGGAGGAAAAGAAGGAGGAAAAGAAGGAGGAAAAGAAGGAGGAAAAGAAGGAGGAAAAGAAGGAGGAAAAGAAGGAGGAAAAGAAGGAGGAAAAGAAGGAGGAAAAGAAGGAGGAAAAGAAGGAGGAAAAGAAGGAGGAAAAGAAGGAGGAAAAGAAGGAGGAAAAGAAGGAGGAAAAGAAGGAGGAAAAGAAGGAGGAAAAGAAGGAGGAAAAGAAGGAGGAAAAGAAGGAGGAAAAGAAGGAGGAAAAGAAGGAGGAAAAGAAGGAGGAAAAGAAGGAGGAAAAGAAGGAGGAAAAGAAGGAGGAAAAGAAGGAGGAAAAGAAGGAGGAAAAGAAGGAGGAAAAGAAGGAGGAAAAGAAGGAGGAAAAGAAGGAGGAAAAGAAGGAGGAAAAGAAGGAGGAAAAGAAGGAGGAAAAGAAGGAGGAAAAGAAGGAGGAAAAGAAGGAGGAAAAGAAGGAGGAAAAGAAGGAGGAAAAGAAGGAGGAAAAGAAGGAGGAAAAGAAGGAGGAAAAGAAGGAGGAAAAGAAGGAGGAAAAGAAGGAGGAAAAGAAGGAGGAAAAGAAGGAGGAAAAGAAGGAGGAAAAGAAGGAGGAAAAGAAGGAGGAAAAGAAGGAGGAAAAGAAGGAGGAAAAGAAGGAGGAAAAGAAGGAGGAAAAGAAGGAGGAAAAGAAGGAGGAAAAGAAGGAGGAAAAGAAGGAGGAAAAGAAGGAGGAAAAGAAGGAGGAAAAGAAGGAGGAAAAGAAGGAGGAAAAGAAGGAGGAAAAGAAGGAGGAAAAGAAGGAGGAAAAGAAGGAGGAAAAGAAGGAGGAAAAGAAGGAGGAAAAGAAGGAGGAAAAGAAGGAGGAAAAGAAGGAGGAAAAGAAGGAGGAAAAGAAGGAGGAAAAGAAGGAGGAAAAGAAGGAGGAAAAGAAGGAGGAAAAGAAGGAGGAAAAGAAGGAGGAAAAGAAGGACCATGCAAATGCTCACATTCAGTGAAATGATAGAGGGGAAACAGACATTTGTCCTACCATAATTTTTGTCATTAAATATTTATTTTTCAAAAGATCATACAATTAAAACATGGACAGACTGTATTAGCTGCTAGCAACAGAACAGTATCAGACCCACCAATTCTTGCACCTGGGGCAGAGGACACATTATGCCATGCACTGTGTCAGCAATGCTGAAGACTGACAGAAAAGGCATACACAAAACCTTATCTCCATTTCACAGGTTGAGAAGAGAGGGACAAGAAGACTAAAAGGAACACCCAAAGTCATTTGTGCACTGAAGTGAGCCAGGGATACAGCACTAAACTGTAAAGCTGTTTGGTCTGTGCCGGCGTGGCATTTCAAGGAAGCAGGAGAGGAGATGGGTACAGACATCTCCGTGCCATTAGTGACGTAACATTTTGCCATTTCTACTTGTAAGGATTCTGGAGGAACAGAGACTTGCCTACTCTTTCTGTCATAACTGCCTGAAGGTTCTCCTGACCTTTTTTTCCCCTCCCATTTTTCCAGGTGATTAAATGGTGCAGTCAGAAAGCATAACGATAATGCCAAGAAGCCAGCAATTTTAACACCACAAAAGGATAATTGCATAATACTTCAGGCCATTTTAGTTTCAGCTGGACTGACCCTCAGCTGGGGATGACAGAGAGCCAACAGCTCCCAGCACAATGACTGACAGAACTGGGACATGGCAAATTGCACTTTCGAAGCCTGCAGCAGAACAAGAGCTTGGGGATACGCTTTGCATTAAAAGCAGTCACGTACTATATTCTTAGAACAAGGATAAAGTAGGACAGCCCATGACTACCTCCCTTCTAAACCATTTCACTTGAAACATTTTCTACCCTCCTCTCATTCTTCTCCCTTGATAGTCTGTAAAAGACAGTTGTCTGTACTTGTAGGGTAATGCTACTTATATTCTTACACTATACTACACAGTTGTACTAAATTACAGGGATTTTATTACCTGCAAATGTTGCATTAATTGAAAGAACAGCTTAAGAGCGTGTCATCTATTGATGGGTGAGTAAAAGGTCCATTTTTCCTCCCCTCAATTCAGCACTGCAGTTGAGCCTCAGTACATTAGTGCTGTATTGGACCTTTTTGTGTTGTACCTGTAAAGACTAAAGTGCAATTGAGCTACCCAAGTATACAAGATTTTGACGCCCCCCAAATCTTTGCTCACAGCTCCACTAACTCGGTAGTTTGTAACATTCTCGCCCTTTAACTAGATCAGGTTGCTCAGAGCCCCATCAAGACTGACATTGAATGTTTCCAGGGATGGGGCCTCCACCACCTCTCTGGGCAACCTGTCCCAGTGCTTCACCACCCTCATTGTAAAGAACTTCTTCCTGATGTCTACTCTAAATCTACCCTACTGTAGTTTAAGCCCATTGTCCCTCATCCTACTGCTACATGCCCTTGTGAACAGTCCCCCAGCTTTCCTGTAGCCCCTTCAGGTACTGGAAGGCCTTGTTCTATAAGGTCTCCCTGGAGCCTTATCTCTTCCTCACCGAACAACACAAACTCTCTCAGGCTGTCTTCACTGGAGAGGTGCTCTAGCTCTCTTGTCATTTCTGTGGTCCTTCTCCAGACTCATTCCAACAGGTCCATGTCCCACTTGTGTTGAAGGCTCCAGAGATGGACACAGTACTCCAGGTGGGGTCTTACAAGAGCTGAGTAGAGGGGCAGAATCCCTCTCCTTGACCTGCTGGTCACACTTCTTTTTGATGCAGCTCAGGATGCAATTGGCCCTCTGGGCTGCGAGTGCACATTGCTGGCTCATCCCACAGAGCCTGAGGTACAGAGCCCTCTTCTAGGAAGGGAGGCTGAACCCATCCAGAGTGGGAACTGAAGGCAGCCAAACATACCTTGTTTTCCAGGACTTAGGGTAAACAACAACTGCTATTACATGATAGGTATGCTTATATATCTTCCTTATTTCCACCCAGCTTCCACCAGGTACTGCAGATGTGACAGTGACATGTGGAACAGAGAGCCTGGGTCTTCACTCCAGGGTATGAGGGTTTGATAACCATCCAGAGTGGGAACTGAAGGCAGCCAAACATACCTTGTTTTCCAGGACTTAGGGTAAACAACAACTGCTATTACATGATAGGTATGCTTATATATCTTCCTTATTTCCACCCAGCTTCCACCAGGTACTGCAGATGTGACAGTGACATGTGGAACAGAGAGCCTGGGTCTTCACTCCAGGGTATGAGGGTTTGATAACCCACACTCTTTCTTCTGTCATTACTAGAAGGTATTTGAGTTCTGGAGGCGTGTTGAATCCTGGTGACCCAGTCTGTGTGGTGTGCAAGTATTTTCCTGTTCCTGGGCCTCGGTAAAAAAAAAAATCAAAAACAAAACCAGCACTTATTTCAGCTAATGCTGAGATATGATATCATAAGTAACATTAAACTAACATTTTTATTTCCAGAGCGTGCTTTGAGGAGCGTAGCTTTAACTTTACAATTATATTAATAGTTCACTTCCTGAAA
>NW_009953786.1:9531996-9539485 GCF_000747805.2 Chaetura pelagica
CTCTTTCCAAACATTATATCCATACCTAAGCTGACTGATCATAAAGTTTTACTGAAGCAATGGCAAAGCCATAGTGAATTGAAGGCAAAAGTAATCATTTCAATTTACATAGAGACCACTTGCCGTGGAAAAAACCCACCAAAATCACACACAATAAAACAGGAAAGAAAACTTGTAGCGTTATCTAACAATAAGCCTAAAAGCACAGACAGTCTGGAAAAAGGTCTCAAATGGCTCTAGAGAGTTATATAGCAGGGATGGAATCTTCTAATCAATTATGTAGTGCAATTTAAAATATATAAAGGTAATTATAAAATTTCTGTTGGATTTTGCTTACAGCACAGTCAAAAGAGATTGATTTAACTAAGAACAGAATTTCAGACATGCTTTTGCATGGTTTTAGGTTGCTCCCTGTAGATCCATCCTGTACAGATCAAATTATTTATGGATTAAGTTCCTGGAAATATGAGAGGTTACAACATGAAATATGTTTAAAAATCTGAAAATTATAACTTTTGCTAAGAGAATCATTAACACACAGCACCATTGGCCCAACACCTATAGATCCGCGTTCAACTACTACTTTCTACTGTGAAAAATTTTCATCTGCTACCACATATGTTGCCATTGGTTCATGACAATGGAAATGTCACTGTGGCTTAATACTGCTAAATGCCTTTTTCAGAACAGGAAATACAAGCTTTGAAGTGACCAATGAAATGGAGTAATTGTGTAGTCTAGTACATAATTACACAGTTAGAAATTCCTTTAAGCACTACAAAATGGCTAGTACTGTGCATAAGATGCAAGTTAATTTAAACCTGCTTTGCCATAATTCTGTTAAGCAGTTGACGAAGTTTTGATATAATCACGGGTTGCAAAGTAAAATCTTACATAGTCACTACATAAAATATCACTTTAAAACAAGTTACACAGTGTAAGAATCCTAGTATACGAATAATCATATATCACTAAAGAGTTGGTTGATAAAGGATTTTCTTTCACACATTTTTCACATCAGTGCTACAGCCACGTTATCTGTGCCTGTACTAATAGAGCTGGGAGACTGAGGGCTGGAAAAGCAATCAAGATTGGTGTGTCAACAAAGGCATCAGATGCCACTGATGCCTCCTTACACACTACAGCCCTCAGGCACCACAGCAGAACCAGAAACTCTCCCGGCTCCAAGGTTTCCTAGTAAAGACAGATTTGGAGAGGCACAGCCACTTTCCTAATAAATAAAAACAAAACAGTGACACATTCTATTGTCAAATAAGCCTGTAAGAACAGAATTACATAGTACTAATGTTAAGATACTTTATTCTGGTTATATGGTCCTTTGGACTGATCCCATTCAATCCTTCATTCAGCCTAGCACAGTTCTCAATCCACAGAGCGCGTTCCTTGCCAACAACTGTTTTAATGCAGTATTAATGAAGGCCCCTATTTTAATCTTCTGCCCCTCCATGTTAAAAGTGATTTTTAAATATCAAAAGACAGCACTTGGGTAACAGGTCACTGCAAAGACTTTCCCTGAGAAGAATATGAGAAGGTAAAAGAAAAAACAAAAAACCTCCTACCCCCATACACACAGGACACAAAACCATGGCAAATAAAGGTTTATGATATATTTTACTTGTAGAAAAGCAACACTTTAGCATCATTTCACAAGAAAAAGGTAAGATCTGTTTGGTGTTTTACAGACATGGTGTGTCCACTCAGAATGCGACAAGTAAAGCATACTGTACTATTGGTATGAAAGGTATGAGATACACTGTTGTATTAAGCCAGTTACTCCTGGTGCTTCTTTATGGATACTTCCTTAATTACAGGTCCTCTCTGCTTCACACACATCAGCAGTATATTTTACAATATAAAAACTGGAAATGTTAAAATACACTGAAATGTGTTTGGAAAAATCAAACCCAGGACCAATTTCTCACTACACAGTAACAGCTCTACCAGATCAGTGAAACAAATGGCAGCTTGTTATGCAAATTTATCTGTCCCATGATTCTACCCCCCTTTATATAAAAAGAAAAGGAAAAAAAAAAGTCTTGATATAGAAAACAGTTCTGTCTTCTTGCTTCTGCATTCATGCAACTTCATTCTCAGTTTCCTTATCCAGATATTAAACTGTAAAATGAACAGTTACTTATCCTGGGGCTTTTCCACCATCTTCAGTGCTAATCTTCCAACCATTAGCAAACTGTATATGGGGAAAAACACAGAATTAAACAATAATAATAACAACAACAGTTTGTCAATTCATTTTCAAATAATCTCCATGTAATTGTCTATAGAAACAAAAAAGATACACAAAATATGCTTCACTCCATCTCAGTTTAATTAAGCAAAGAAAAAAATCAATCACACACAGGAGGTTAAAAAAAAAGAAAGAAAGTATATTGTGTTGTACCTGACGCCAGCAATTAGCCCTGCAGGCATGAATTTTCCGGAGTTGTAAAATCTTGTACCCATGACAGCAGTCAGTGTTCCAGATGTGACTTAAATGAGAGATTACACAGTCCAGTCAGCAGAGATGCATGTGTGAGAGATGCTACAATTCAGAACTAACAGAACAGAGAGAAGTAGAAGCATCAAGTAAAAAGTGAAACAATGTTATTTCACGTGATGGACAAAAAGAGTCGATAAATAGTGTAAACTTTGGAATGCCTCAGTATGTGAAGCATAAATATTGTAAATCTAGTTCTAGCAGGCAGTGTACTCTATATGCTTCTGCACATACTCCACAAATTTACTTGTTAACGTGTGCTTCTTTGGAGACTGGAAATCATCTCTGCTGCAGTGCTCTGGAACTTACTCCTTCCAGGTGCACAGGCAAATGACTAAACCTGTGCACATCATTCTCCCACTGCTTGTAAAAGGGAGACCATGTTCATGTCTATCTTGTAGTAATGTTCTAAGAGTTAACTCATCTATGCTTGCAAAAGCCTTCAAAAGGGATGCGTGCTATGTAGGTGCGAAGCATTATGAATCAGTTTCAGCCCTGCAGCACCTTCCACTAAGATCAGAGAATTAAAGCTACCCAGACCACTAAGCAGTGTCAAGAACCTAGTAGCTGGGCTGAGCCAGTAGAATAGAATGGACAATCCCTGGAACACTGCATCTCAAAGAAAAAAAAAAGACAAAATACAAGAAAACTGTAAGGAAAACCTACTAATGGAATCCTTAGCCTTAGCATTCATCTGCTACCCAGTGACAACAGCTATATATTGACAAGTTGTTCCAACAAATCTTTTTATCTTCTACCATTGCTTCTTTGTGATGACTGGTCTTGCAGGACCCTGATCATCTCAGTCCTAGCCATGGCATCCTGCCTCCTTAACACCACCCTTAGTATTGTCCTTGACATCAAGGAATCTCATGTAAGGAGATATGCAAGAGACAGGGACCACAGCCCAACACACAGGAAAGGACTAAAATATTTCAGTACTCAAATACCTCAAGCAGTAGAACACACCTTCAAAAACTTTAAAGCATGAAAAGGAGGAAAAGACTCCACACATTTCTACAAATCAATAGCATATCCAACTGTCTCTCACATTTGGGAAAATACTTAGTCTCACTCCACTTCAGCTTGCTGTATTTGCAGTTTATTCTAGTTATTTAGGCTTGACCATGCACAGCTTTTGACCTGTCAAGTAGATGTGGAAGTGGACTGCACTCTAAACAATGCTGAAGCAGACAGAAATATTGGACCTTCCTCTTTCGCTTCGACTTCCACATATCAATGACCTAGATGCTATGTCACTGCTTCAGTGAACAATTACTATTGACAATGGCAGCTCTTTAAGCACTGAGAAAGCAGTGACTCTCCACAGTTAGCTTCTCTAAGGCAAGAAGGGAAGCTCAAGTTCTGGTAAAAAAGGAAGAAGAAACTGCATTACAGAAACTTGCTTCTCTGTTAAATCTCTGCAGGCATGCAGTGCCTTTGCAATTCCACGTATTTACCATATATTAAAATAACCCAATCACAATCTCCACCATTTTCAACAATAAAAAAACAACCTGCTAAGGCGATGGGCAGTCTGCAGGGGAATCACACTTAAAATGCTCCAGCCTACTGCAGGATGCTGAAAGTAGGATTGAGCCAAAAAGAGGACACAGAAAGGTCTGTCAGCAATTTACTAGCACTTCCCTTGCACTGTGATCCTCCAAACACACCAGTATGAAACAGGTGCCTGGCAGCAGTCACCAACTGAGTGAAGCCTGGGAACTGAAACATAACTAGTGCTAAAGGACTGTCATGCACTGCTGTCTTCTAGAGATGAGGAATGGAGAAGAAACTACTAACACAAATACTGGCCAAAGGATTACACAAAACACGAGCTCACAAGTATGTGAGATATAGCAGCCTGACAAGTGTTAGGCATCAGCAGAGCTATAGGAATTATCTACATATATTGTCTCAACTCCCTTCAATTACAAGGTACCGTAACTAATTAGTGAATGAGAAAAGTTTAAGTCCTGTTATTCTGCAATAAGCATGAGCTTTAGGCAGGCATAGGTTAGAATGATAGGTGATAACCATCCTAAATTGATTGCAACACCGAGGTCTATATAGTAAATGACAGAAAGACAAAAATTGCATTTTGGAGATTCATACCATATTACATACAAGTTTTTAAACACAAAATATTTATCTGATTTTTCTTTTACTGAAGGCTGTGAAATAATGGTATTCAGTTTGATTGTAAATTTCATTTAATCCTAGCAGACAATTTCCTTCACAACCTGTAGGTTTTTTGATGTTCAGAAGACAAACTCTAATGATAAATAACAGTTATTTCTGTCTCCTGTTGTAGCAGAGGAATAAAAATGTTTGAACTATGTCCCGAAGTACTTCATACTCCTTGCAAAGGGGATGAAATAATGTAGTAAGAAATCACTGAGCAACACACTAAGACAAGCAGGTTTTAATATGCATTCTCAATACATTCTTTAAAAAAAATAATTATGTAATGGTAACAGTTCACATTCCAGGGAGAGCAGTGCAGTTTGGCCACTAATGGAGATTTCCCCCTAAAACACAACTTTACAGAATGGATTGAGAATAGATTTATAAAACCATCAGTTTAACTCTTCCACAAAGACTTTTAGGTACTCATTTTAAGTATCCAGTTATCTTAGGGTAAATATGTGTTCTAATTAAAACTTTAGACAACTTACTCAGAGAAATCCAAACATTATTTGGATTACGTGAGATCTCATAGGCACCCAGTCCAGCCAAACTCCCAAAGAAAAGGCCAGCAGCTAGTGACGGGACACTACCTGAGTAAGTAAAAGAATGCATTTATTACTAGCTCAGAAATAATCTTCCTCATCAGCTTCTCCGTCTGGTAAAACACCACCACCACCAAAAAAGAGATGGGCATTCATTGTTATAAAGTAGATTAGAGAGGTGTTGGGTTTTTTTTCCTCTTTTAAGATATTAATACCATGCTGATCTGTGCCAAGAAACACTTTCAAATACTCTTGCTAAAGATACAAAGAGCATTAGTATTTAATTATTTGACAGAAAAGCCTTTAACGTATTTATGATGGAAAGAACGGTGAAAAAAGGAAAATAACTGTTTATTTTGTGCAAATTGAAGCATGTTGTTTCAACACAGTAATACCAGCAATGAGTGGCGAACACCATCAATAAGGCTAATGGAGAATTCAGGCAGGACTTAACGCTACTGAGAACAGTCCTTTATATATTGTTTTTCAGGCCACCTTTAAAAGATCCATGACTGCAAAGCTATGCTGGTAAAGATCTCCTCTCAATGTTACAGGACGATTGCTTATTGCTACGAGAAAGTAATTATTTTTCAGTCACCAACAAAGTAGCTCTAACATTGCTTCAGATCCTGCTTTTAGTATAAAAAGCAGATTAAGATGATTGAGACCACCAGATATTCCTGTACAAGGAGAAGGTGAACACCCCAGTAAGTCGCTGCTCTGCACAGAATACAGTGTAGCAACCAACATGTAGTAGATACAATTTTTTTTTCACAAGCCTGTGAGCCAACAGATGGCCATCATATCCTTGCATTCTACCACAAGGCACTGTTTAAGCAGCTATGACACATACACTTTGTAGGAAAACCATATCACCTATGGTTCAGGAAGTTCTAGCGTCTCAAAACACTGGGACTCAGAGAACTTACTAAATTAAGAGAGAAAATCAATCACTCTTTGCTTGCCCTGTTCTCACACTCTTCCCAAGGCACCTCCTTCTGACCACTGTCTGTGTGGGTAGAGACCTGGCTGTAAAAGAACAGATCACCATCTTCACTTTACAGATTAAAATTGCATTTTCTTTTAGTTTCTCCAAGTTATTAAGAGGGATACAGTATTTTTTTTTCCTCCCTACAAGTCACCAAACACATCCCTCCTCCCTCTTAAAAAAAATCCTGAGACTTGGATTCCCTTGCCTCAGCATGACCATGTCATCTCATGTGGAACCAGAGGAGAAGAAAGGCACCTAGCATTTCATAATGGCCTCAAAGAAATACAGATGCAATTAAGTTACTTAAGTTCCTAGTATTGTCTCTCCTGCCCTAAACTCCACTCAGAGCCCAAAAGATAAATCAAGCCAACAGAAAACAGACTGGAATAGGCATTAGCATCTATGTAGTAAGATGCACTTGTAGGATTCTGGCTGAATGCACCTTCGTCTTCTTCAATGCACCTTCATCTCACAAGCATTAAAATAGCTTAGGGACGTTTGAAGCTGCAAGACCAGCATTGCAGCAGTTCTGGTCAGAGGAGGGCAAACTCAGAAAAAGACCAGGAAGCGAAAGCAGTAGGTCAGAGGGTAAGCTTATGATGCACAGCCCAGGAAAGTAACAAGTTTAGAGACCAATATGCATTGTTCAGCTCTGCCTGGAGATAGGATCCTTCAGAAGACTCTCTGCAGCTTACGGTGTACTGTTACTATCAAACATTAACATGGGAATAAATCTCTAAGGAAAAAAATTGTGGCTTACGTCACTTGAAAATACAAAACATTTATAAAAAAGCTGGTATTTACAACAGCATGGAAGAAGCCTTTCTGAAGCAAGCTTTTGTCAGTTCACCCAAAGAGCACAACACAGAAGCAGGACACCAGCACCCACCACTAAGCAGATTGTGGGCTTATCAGCCCAAAGCACCAGCTCAAGCCAAGAAGCACCACACCAAAGAGCAGCGAGTTAGCAGTACATGGCACAAACTGATAAAACTTATATCTGTGTGAACTTCAAGATAACAGGCTTTCATAAAAAACCGCCCAGCTCACACCAAGTTATTAGGGAGGAGCAGGGGGGTAGAGGGGGGGACATAAACGCTTTCCTCCAGCGTACCTGCTTTCACATAGCCAATAAGTCCTCCTGAAGCCACCAGGGCAGCGTAGCCAAAGCCGAGCCAGTCCGTGGCCATGGTGAACACTGAAAGAGAAACCAGGGTGAGGCTCGGTAAAACTTATTTTTTTTTTTGTTGG
>NW_009953786.1:9540210-9550793 GCF_000747805.2 Chaetura pelagica
TCCTCAGCAGCGCGGGGCGGAGCAGCCTGCGGAAGGGGAAGCGCGAGAGCAGCGCACCGCCCCAAGCTTCCCTTTTCCGGCAGCTCCGGGAGTCACGGAGTGTCTTTGGTTGGAAAAAACGTCCAAGATCATCTAGTCGGAACTGAGACCTAACAGCGCAGGCTCACCGCTAAACCATGTCCCTAAGCACCAGGTGCACATGCCGTTTAAATGCCTGGGCAAATTATTCCAATGCTTGACGACCCTTTCAGCGAAGAAATCCTTTCTAATAGCTAACCTAAACGTCCCCTGGCGCAGCTTGCATCCATTCCCTCTGGTCCTGTCACACGTCATCAGGGAGAGGAGGCTGTCCAGAGGCAAGGAAAATAAAGCACCAAAAGCCACCTACTTCCAACGAATAAAAGCAACAGGCAGACGGGGGGTGCGTCCCGCAGCCGGGGGCTGGGAAGGAGGGAGCGTTGGTGCCTTCCCACCTACCTGCAGAGCTGCAGGGGGCTCTCCCGGTGGCAGGTACGGAGGGTGCCCGAGCAAGCTCTGGAGCCTACGAACGAGAAGAGACTGCGGTGCAGACAAGGTTTCGTGTGCTTGTTCAGTAATGGGCAAAGCTCCCTCCTGACTGCCTTCGTGTGCACCCAGTTCGCCCCAGTCCTGTACCAGAAGTGGGCATCATGTGGTACAGTTGAGAATTTGGAGTTGGGTTTTGGTGTTGCATGAGCCACAGCTCTGGGCAGTCTCCAGGCTGCTTCTAGCTTTGATCCGTAATGGCAGCGTAGCCCTTTCGTGGAAGGAAGATGTAGAAGATTCCTATAATCTTCAAATTACAAGCATAGATAGTGTAACAGAAAAAGAGGCCTCTGCTGTACAGGTTACGTAACAGTAGGAGATGGAAAACATCTTGTAAAGAAAATATTTTGCATTTTATTTTTAATCTGGAAAAAATGTAGAGATTTTTATAACCATCTACACAACTTTTATGTTTGTAAGTGCTGAAACTGGTCTTTCCTCACATAAATGGTGCTGCATTTCACAGAACTGTTTTGAGTTGGACCTTTAAGATCGAGTGCATCCATAACCTAATTTTACCAAGTCCAGTGCTTCAACCATGTCCCTAAGCACTACATCTATACATCTTTTAAACTGCTCCACAGATGGAGATTCAACCACCTCTCTGGGCAGCCTATTCCAGAGTTTAATTACCCTTTCACTGAAGAAAGTTTCTTCTAATACCCCATCTAAACCTCCCCTGTTGCTACTTGAGGCCATTTCCTTTTGTCCTATCCTCATGTTACTAGGGAGAAGAGATGCACTCCGACCTCACTACAACCTCCTTTCTGGTAGTTGTAGAGAGCAACTATCAGTTGGCCATGCACTTATCTCCCATGGACATTTAACCATATGAAAAGAAGCACTTCCTCAGCCAGGTCGTTGAGCTGTGGGGCTTCAGTTCCTTTTCAAAACAGAATGCACAAACCATCAGAGGCCTGTGCTTTTTGCAAAATGCAGCTTTCTCTAGCTGCCATCTCAAATTTTCCCATTGTTATGAATTAGCCTAAAGGTCAGAAAGCAGAGTTTCAATTCCCTTGTGCACCCTAAGTGTTTTAAATAGACATCTCCCATCTCCCTTTAAAATGCCACCACCAACACAGATTTAAGCTATATTGGACGGAGTTCCCTTTTCTATTCAAGCTGTGTAATGGCTGAGGTTCAAGTTCCACTGGACTCTGCTTTCTAATCCACCACTGAGATTCCCCTCAGAACTGAAAGAAATGCACTGCTGCTGGAGCTGCCGAACTCACCTGAGCCTCAGCTGAGATGCTGCTCACCCAGCTGTTGTTTCTTGCAGCCATGACTCCATCTACTCTACTGGTGTCATGCACATCCTCCCTTTCTGACACAGGGAGAGCTTTCTCTCTGCTGACATCTCCCTCTCTCTGCACTGCTGCCTCCCCTCCATCATTCTAAGCAGTTCCCTGAAAACTAGAATTGAAAATGTCCTGAAAAGGAAGATGTGCACAAGGAAAGAACAACAACAAAAAAAATCCCAGTTACTGGTTAGTAGCTCAGCATTCACTCAAGGTACAGAAAATACAAGTTCTCCTCTCAGGACTGCTTCTGTAGTTCACCTTAAAAGCTGTTAGGACTTGCTTTCTGTGTCTCCAGTTCTCAAATTCTTCTGATTCTCATCTTACGCATCATGAGATGCATAATTCTTTGTTACTACACAGGGACTTAGGGTTTTTACAAATGTCTAGTATTTACTTGTGTCCTGGTTTGAGCCAGGGTTAAGCCAATTTTCCTGATTTTTTTTTTTTTCTTCAGTGAGCTTTCTTTTAACTAGCAACACTGTTCTGCTAAAGCTGATAAGGCAGTGGAATGTTTTTCTAACTGCTGGGGCTTCAAGGTCGCATCTTCACTCTGCTGGCTCAGACACTACGGGGGGATCGAGAGCATTGTTGTCGGACCTGAGTCAAATGCTGACAACTTGCAAGTCTAAACCTTAGAACCAAAATTCTGTGGAATTTTTGCTTTTTAATTCTTAAAATTATGTGCAGGCTGGATTTTTCCTGGTGCTCATGAGAGCTTGTTTCCGTAGTTGTGATGTCCGTGGCCAAAATTCAAACAATAAAAACTGTTTTAGTAGTGGCAGCCATTTTGTCAAGTACAGACATAAGCACTGGAAATAAACATAACACTTTACAAGAGAGAACACTTTACAAGTAAAAACAGTTTACATAATTCTCTTATTTAAGTTTTTAAGTCCTACATTTACTACAGGAGCCTTGTTATAAGTTTAAAATTTGATTTGGTACCTTTCCTACCAAGTCCTGTATTATTTGCCTGTATTATTTGTGTTTGTGTACACACACATTTAGGGTATTATTAAAGTAAAATCTGTGTACATTCAAACTAAAGTACAATTGCAACCCTTTTAATGCTGAACTCAACTGAGCTCATATAAACCAACTATACTGAATATTTAGACAAAGGGCTGTGATGATTTTTCTAAATAAGAGAAACAATTACAGAAGATACTTTTGTCTGTTTCCAGATTTGGCTCCATCTTTTTTCTGATTGTTTCTACCTTTTCTCTTCCTGCACAAGTAAGGAGGAATGGGTTATTACTACAGTAAATCAGAATAAAGCATAATTTCAATTACTCTTTGAGAAAAGAAATAATGACTACTCTGCCAGTGCAGAAAACAACACTAAAATGCCTTACTTAAAAATAAATAAAGAGAATGTTTAGTAAAACTATTTGCCCTTGTTTTCCCCAGCTCTTTTGTTTTTTCCCACTGTACATTTGTAGTAAGAATTCTGATAAAATCCTGTTCCCACTCACTGAGCTCAGGAATTAACTTTTTGTTTGCATGAGAAACATTTCAAAAGTTAGATAACTTTTTTTTTTTTTTTTTAAACAATATAGCTCAGATCAAGGACTTGAAAAAACACTATAGGAAAGGGGAAGACAGAACAAAACCTTATTGATACAAATTCTTCCACCTAAAAACATGAATACTATTCTGAACAAAAAATTTAAATCATGTGAACCTTGGATGCAAAGACTTTAAAAAATCAAAGACTTTAAAAAATATTAAAAGCATCAAGTATGGACACAGTAAGAAACCTAAACATTTTGCTTATAAACTCAGTGTACAAACTCTATGTCAAAGAACTAGAAAGTACGATTTTCTGTGAATGTATGAATGGAATGCAATTATCCTCTTTTAAGCAATCTTAACATGTTTCCTCTTACACTAGGAAAAATATTGCATGAAAAAAGCAGATCATATTTTGAATCAAATGAACAGTAACTTTTCCAACACTAAAATGAAAAAGTGTATATGTTTTTAAAATGCATTTTGTGACACAAAAATGTAACAGACAGGAGCTATTTTTATTGGTTTTACCTGGGTTTTTCAGAGCCAGTTAAAAGGTGTATGCTATTGTTAATAGAAATATATAAACATTACATATTATGATTTTTTTTTTGCCTCATTTGCTTAGGATAAGTTGCAATATCTTTTGCTACTTCCCAGAGTGATCAGTCAATTTATTAGGGTAAAAACATTGATTATTTTAAACAACAGAGAAGTTCAGAGGTGTATATCCTGTGAGAGGTTTATATCCTTATAAGAACTACAGCAACAACAGTATTTACTTTTTATGCAAGAGAGAAAGTAGCTGCCTTCATGCTGAGCTATTCCTTTCCTTTTTCTTCTTCTGCAGTGGAGCTTCCAATTTTTGCTTCTCTGAAGGAGTTTTTCTCTTTAATTTTGGTGGTTTGGCACTTTTATCAGTCCAACGCACTTTTTTTCTCCTGACTATTGATGAAAAATCATCTTCATTTGCTGAAAAGAAGGAAGAAATTATTCACACTGATAGTTATGCTCAGCAGGCTTTGTGGCCTAAAAAGGCAGAGACTTATTTGTATACCATTTTAAAAAAAGGGTTATACATTATTTTTTATTTAAAGTGGGATGTGCCATTTATGCTAGTTTTGCCTGTGATACAAAAATACCTAATGATTGAACTAGGCCTCAGGCCTAATTTTGGTTACAGGAAGACAAGGCATGCAGTTCTATCAAACTGTTTATTTTTTACTTACCTGTCTCAAACACTTCAGAGTGTCTTCCTCGGTATGTTATTCCAGTAACAAGAAACAAAACTTTCATATAACAGAAGTGAAAAGAGGCTTGTCCTCCAACATACATGCAGGCTTGAGACACTCTCAGATTGGTAAGGATATCTGCATCACTTGCCAGCATCCTGATCCCAATTCTTCAAGATACCAAAACTTTTTTCCAATGCACATAGTAAAAACTTCCCAGTTAAGAGTATTTCATTTCACAGTCACATAAACAACCAAAAATACACACAGTTCTATTACCTTGAGATGATTCTGCAGCTTTATGAGAATTTTCTTTTGTTTCTGAAGCTGGGTTAAGCCATACTGCAAGACATGTCAGCCTAGCTTTGGTATTGACTTCACACAGCAAAGATGGCACATCTTTAATCTGAATAGAGAAAAAGATTACTTATAAATTATTTTATTTATTTTTAAACTTATGGAAGTATTTAAAGTGAGAAAGGATCTTACTGCCCGTCTTCCACTTAGGCACTTTCTGGTGCCTAACAAAGTTTAGAACTAGAGACTGTATTACCTGTTAACAGCCCCATTGTTACAATCCTATTCCTGGTAACATTCCTCAAAAAAACCCTCCCAATGGCTTTAAGAATGCATTATGATAAGCAGTTATAAGTGGGTTTAAGGCATATGGGGATAAGCTTAACAGGATGAATAACTAGATTAGTCACAGGCACTCCCAAAAAATCTTTCACGATTTAAGAGGTTTCTCCAGAGTAACAGGTATTTTTTGGTGTAAATAATTTTGCTAAAATAATTTAAACTAAGTTATTGCATCATATTGCTTTCTCTGGATTATAGTAGATCCTTTATTACTAGGCATAAAAGAAAAAAAATCTAATTATGATTTTAAAAGACAAACTCCAGAGCAAACAACACACATGGGAAACTTTAAAGGTAAGACATGATTCTTTGTTGAACTGTGCCCTGAGAACTGTTTGAAAATACAGGAAATAAAAGTACCCAGTACATTAATATGTTTGAACTGTTCAAAAGGACAACTTTTTCCCCCTACATGAATAACCAGTCTCCCCCCAAACCACAGAATTTGTGTTTTTAAGAGTGGCAACAGTCATCAATATTACAAAAATCCACAGGAGTCCTTATTACAAAAATAACTGGCTAGACAGTCTTAAGTCTGGCCAGGTAGGTCTAAAGGGAAGCATGACTTTACACAAAGGGGAAAAGAGATCTCCATAATATAACCAAATTTTAGAGTTTGTTTAAGAACAAATTGCATAGCTACAAAAATATACCAGTGCATAAAAACACGTGCACAGAGATATATACATCTCTCCTGAACATAACATGGAGGATGATCAAGACTTGGATTTCAAGTAAAATTTTCTCAGTGATTTCAAATTAATCTTTATAACACCCCTTTCTGCAATTTTGGTTGTCTGATATTTTTCCATAAATGTAACAATCAGTGTAATAGACCAACCTTATTAAGATCCAGATTCCACATTTTAATGTAACCGTCACTGGATGCAGTAACAATAACATGTTGTCCTTCTCTTTCAAAGCTAAAGATATCTTTTATTCTGTGAAGAAAATGTAATACTTTGTGACTTTATAGCATGGCAGTTCACTTCAGAACAGTAAGCTGACAGTAATTAAAGATGAATAGGAAACAGTCTAAGAATAATTTTCAACAGAAAACCCACCAAATGGCAGGCAGAAACTTGGTATGGTAATCCGGTTTGAGTGCTGTCATTTACAGCAGGAACACTTGGCTTTGCTAGGTTTGGTAGGATTCAATTCAGAAGACTTCAATACTATTAACCACACAAATGATACTTCAGATAATGTTTTTGTGTTTTGATTAATTAAAATCAGCATGGGTGGGGGCTCTATTTCAGGTCTTGCAACAGAGATGAGGCTGACCCAGAACTGCCAAGGGGGCAAATGTCAAGAGGACTGACCAAAATAAACAGAATGTAACCAGGTGTCTTACTACTAAATTTGGCTGCCCAATACAATACAGTTTTTGTTAAAGGAGCAGTGGGTAACCTGTACAGCCATTTTCATCTACCTGAGGAGCTCTACAGACCCCATTACAGTTCTGATAAAACTTTGGGGAAGGAAGGGGGTAAATTAGACTCTCTTCCTGAAATAAAAGATTAACACAGATCCATGCCAATATACGAAGATACTACATTTAAGACACATATCTATAATCATCTTATCTTTACAATCAGAATGGTCTGGGTTGGAAAGGACCTTACAGTTCCAACCCCCCTGCATGGGCAGGGACACCTCCCACTAGACCAGTTTGCTCAGAGCCCCATCCATCCTGTCCTTGAACACTTCCAGGGAGGGGGCATCTACAACTTCTCTGAACAACCTGCTCCAGTATCTCACCATCCTCACGGTAAACCTAAATCTCCCCTCTTTCAGTTTGAAACCATCCCCCCTTGTCCTATCATTAATCTCCCCGATAAAAAGCCCCTCCCCCACCTTTCCTGTAGGTCCCCTTCACATACTGGAAAGCCACTATAAGTTCTCCCCGGAGCCTTCGCTTCTCTAGGCTCAGTATTGTATGCTGTACTTAGATCACAAATTCAGAACTGTAATATTTCTAATGCTATACCCTGTTGTTACTGTAACATACATGGAAAGCAGAGTACTTGTGCTTATACTAAAAGCCAATAAGTCTGTGCCAAATTTGGAATTTAGCACATAATTTACTTCCTATACTGGAACAAAAACAATAGTAAAATATGTTGAACATTACAAATCATTGAACTTCACTGAGTACTCAGCATCACCATAAATATTTAAATAGTAAACAAATATAAAATACCTGTTTTCATGAGCTTTAAATTCACACAGGCATTTTTGGGAGTCACAGCTATAGAACCTTATGATTTCATCATCTCCAGCTATGGCCAGGATAGAATCCTTGGAATGGAAAAAAAAAGAAATGCAAGTGTGTTTAATTTCATGGGTTTCAAATGAGTTAATTTCCCAGCACCTTTCTTTTTTGTACTTACTGTAATAAATCTAAGTGAAGAAATTCTCTTCTCTATCGTGATAGTGCCAGTGATTGAAGCTGTATCAAGTTTGTAGATATCCACTTTATTTGTTATCACGGTCACATACTTCTCTCCATCAGGGGACCATTTAATTATGTGGGCATCTGTACATATTGATACATTTGCATACACATGTACACAGTTTTTTGCATTCTGTATTTCATGATAATCTAAAAAGAAGAATCTTTAGAAGCTGCTAGACATTGTTTTCTACCTAAACCTGAGAAAAATTCAGGAAAAAAATCAAGTAGCCTAGAAAAAACAAATAAAATTATACTTTTAAATGTTTATTTCCGTTTATCACAAGTTTATAAAGTAAAGAAGTAGAAACATAACACATTTATTTAGATGTCCTGACATCCAATTTCAAGGTAAAAAAAAAACACTTTAGTATCATTATGTTTTCCTTCTGGTAAATTATCATTAAGGATACACGCTTATATATGCTTGCCTGCATGTGTAAAAAAGACATTGTGGAAGTTGCTTGCATCTAACTGACTTGTTGGTTAATTCAATCTGCCTTTTTTTTTTTTTTTTTACCCTCCCCCCCCCCCCATCTAATTTCACTTTGTAGTGAATTTAGACTGATAAACTTACTTTGCTTTAAGTTTTTGATAAAGGCTGACCGTCCTTCCACAAGATTCCAAGTTCTAAAAGACAACAACAGATAATGTGCATTCCAGTTAAAAACAGCAGAGTGAAACTGCAGTCCTATCTGCTGACATGAGGCATCCAAAGGAAGATTTTAAGCATGTCTATGCATTTTGTTCTCTTTTTAATGCAAAAGAAAGTGATGACTTGTTTTATCGCTTGCAGGTTGAATTAGTGATATTTATTTTATAAACCACAGTTTGCAATGCAGAGCCTAAAAGGAGTCAAATACCAGTATGTCCTGTTACAATACTATTTTAATATATTGAAAACATATATAGAGCAACACGTACACACTACGAGTGAAAAATTACTCTTCTCACACTGAACAAAACCTGACAGCTTTCAGAAATTCAAACAAATTGTGTTCCAAAATGTAACTGTATTCATACATCTACAAGTAACTACAGAGTCAAGAGCATAACAAGGGGCTGGGAACAGCAAGGAGTCTTTCTAAAAGACTTTAAAACATTGCTACTGCCTAGAATTTGAAGACAAACCTATGGATCTTTGAACCATTTGATGTCCAAAAATGTTTTGTCAGTGTTTAGCCAGATGGAACTGTCACTTGTAACAATCTGCTGAGAGTTACTGAATTGTGATTCTCGGCATTTCTCCATCAATTTAGACTCACCTTAATGTTTTATCTGTTCCTACTGACAAAGCTAATTTCCCAGAAGGATGAATAGAAAGAGATGTCACATGGCCCCTGATTAAAAAAAACCACACAAATGTATTAGCCACATGTATTATTT
Organism: Chaetura pelagica; assembly: GCF_000747805.2. NCBI lineage: Eukaryota > Metazoa > Chordata > Aves > Apodiformes > Apodidae > Chaetura > Chaetura pelagica. Next base: position 9,549,300 of record NW_009953786.1, read on the forward strand.
ACAAGGAAAATGAATATGAAAACTCATGTGCATATACAGGTTTAAGAAACTCACTTATGAGCCCTAATGGATTTCAGGCATTCCCATCTCTTTGTGTTCCAGATACAAATTAGTCCATCTTCAGCCCCACTCAGTAGATGCGCAGTACCATAGAACTCCAAACAAGTTATTGTGCCTAAAAATCCAAAGAAGAGCTATTAACAAAGTTTTACACACTGAACACAGAGAATGTATTAATTAGCAGAGAAGCTTCTGGCATCAAAACATGCCAGCTACTACCCTTCCCTTGGGCAAATCTGAATTACTTCCGAAGTATTTCTTCACAAGCCCCACCCTGGCAATCTTTTTGTTCTGTTCAATCACTCAAGTGCTTTGCCAGCCCTCCTAGAGCCAGCCATACACGCCTGAACCCCATCTGGTCTGCTCCTGAAACAGCAGTACTTAATCACTGTGCTGCAGGTAACACAGAGCTTCTGTCATTGCTACGGAATGCTCCTATGTCAAAGCTCAGCTCTTGACACGCAGGCGAATTTATTGCTGCTTCCCATGAGCACCACTTACACACCATGTGAGTTGAACACAGGTACCACATTCAGTCTAGCTCCGTGTACTTCTTGGTTAACAGGAGAAAATGGACAATCAGGATTAAGCTACAAACGACCCAAACAGAGCAGCCTGCTCTCACACAGACAGACATTATGCATGGCTCATGTACATTTGTGACAGGAAAAGGACATGGGGGAAAGATGGTTCTGCAGAGTAGGCACAGTCTAGATAAACTGCCCAGTAAAACTAAAATGGCTCACGAGCCACTTGTGAGCTGTAACTTCTTGAACAGTTAAGCTTAAACATGAATTGAAAAAGCAGCTATATTTGTGGGCTAATACCCAAATGGATTTTTTGATGTTTATGCTCAAAAGCTTCCTTGTATCGTTAGGCCAACGTGGCTGCAACAGCATCACTAATAAAGACTTATTAAAAAAAAAAAAGATCACCTAAAAAAGACTTATTAAAAAAAAAAACACAACATTTTTCTTCTTCTGGTAAGGGCTAGTTTTTCAGCTCTAAATTTCTATCACTAATGATGTTCTGTGAAGAAAAGCCCCCCTACCATTGTGCTGCAGCAGCGCCCCGTGTTCTACCCTCTTTTTCATGTCATAGATTTGGATGGTCTCATCCCTGCTCCCCGTGACCACGTATCTGCTGTTCACTGCGACCACCGACAACGAGGCAGAGTGGGCGTGATGTGTAAAATCAGGAACGACTGCCCAGGCCTGTCGACGAAAACGCAGAATAAACAGGTTTTTCTGAAGGTGATCATCTTTGTCAGCCTTTTTTTTTTTTTTTAACAGCAAAACCTAGAGAGGTGTGTGTGTCAAATGCAGGCAGTTAGGCCTGTGCTGGGATCTCCTTGAGTTAACGTGCTGCTGAAGAGATCAGTGTGTCCCCCCCCCCACATTTAAGCGTGCCCTGCCCTCAGGGCAGCACCCACCC
>NW_009953786.1:9551268-9552634 GCF_000747805.2 Chaetura pelagica
CACACAAATGTATTAGCCACATGTATTATTTACAAGGAAAATGAATATGAAAACTCATGTGCATATACAGGTTTAAGAAACTCACTTATGAGCCCTAATGGATTTCAGGCATTCCCATCTCTTTGTGTTCCAGATACAAATTAGTCCATCTTCAGCCCCACTCAGTAGATGCGCAGTACCATAGAACTCCAAACAAGTTATTGTGCCTAAAAATCCAAAGAAGAGCTATTAACAAAGTTTTACACACTGAACACAGAGAATGTATTAATTAGCAGAGAAGCTTCTGGCATCAAAACATGCCAGCTACTACCCTTCCCTTGGGCAAATCTGAATTACTTCCGAAGTATTTCTTCACAAGCCCCACCCTGGCAATCTTTTTGTTCTGTTCAATCACTCAAGTGCTTTGCCAGCCCTCCTAGAGCCAGCCATACACGCCTGAACCCCATCTGGTCTGCTCCTGAAACAGCAGTACTTAATCACTGTGCTGCAGGTAACACAGAGCTTCTGTCATTGCTACGGAATGCTCCTATGTCAAAGCTCAGCTCTTGACACGCAGGCGAATTTATTGCTGCTTCCCATGAGCACCACTTACACACCATGTGAGTTGAACACAGGTACCACATTCAGTCTAGCTCCGTGTACTTCTTGGTTAACAGGAGAAAATGGACAATCAGGATTAAGCTACAAACGACCCAAACAGAGCAGCCTGCTCTCACACAGACAGACATTATGCATGGCTCATGTACATTTGTGACAGGAAAAGGACATGGGGGAAAGATGGTTCTGCAGAGTAGGCACAGTCTAGATAAACTGCCCAGTAAAACTAAAATGGCTCACGAGCCACTTGTGAGCTGTAACTTCTTGAACAGTTAAGCTTAAACATGAATTGAAAAAGCAGCTATATTTGTGGGCTAATACCCAAATGGATTTTTTGATGTTTATGCTCAAAAGCTTCCCTTCCTTGTATCGTTAGGCCAACGTGGCTGCAACAGCATCACTAATAAAGACTTATTAAAAAAAAAAAACACAACATTTTTCTTCTTCTGGTAAGGGCTAGTTTTTCAGCTCTAAATTTCTATCACTAATGATGTTCTGTGAAGAAAAGCCCCCCTACCATTGTGCTGCAGCAGCGCCCCGTGTTCTACCCTCTTTTTCATGTCATAGATTTGGATGGTCTCATCCCTGCTCCCCGTGACCACGTATCTGCTGTTCACTGCGACCACCGACAACGAGGCAGAGTGGGCGTGATGTGTAAAATCAGGAACGACTGCCCAGGCCTGTCGACGAAAACGCAGAATAAACAGGTTTTTCTGAAGGTGATCATCTTTGTCAGCCTTTTTTTTTTTTTTAAAAGCAAAACCTAGAG
>NW_009953786.1:9553849-9554166 GCF_000747805.2 Chaetura pelagica
TGTTCTCCCGAGTTTGAGTCAGCTGTGTTCGCAGCGAAGATCCTGTAAATAGCGTCATCCACCCTTTTTTTTTTTTTGCCAGTACAAACATAATCATAAAAATGTGAAGCACGATGGGGTGGTAAAAATGTGCGTGTGATCTAATTAAGTAGGTGTTTGAGTCCTGGAGATTAAAGCCGCCCCTATTCTTAAATAATAAGCTAGATGTAACTAACTATAGTTGAGGCAGATGTGAAAAATACAATACTAATTCGTGGTGTTTTAACTGCTTTTAAAATATATTTGTTTTCCAGAGAAAAAGACAAGAGGCAACAGCC
>NW_009953786.1:9554206-9566879 GCF_000747805.2 Chaetura pelagica
TTATAGCTGTGATCGAGCAACTATTGCATCACTTGCCTTCTGATAGTGTTTTGCAATATAACAGCCTTGTACCGCCTGCCATCTTCTGCTGAATCCACACGGTAAGTTGAAAAGGCTTGAGCAGCTGGGATTCAGTAATCAGTATTTCAGTGTAGAGGAGCTTGTGATTCCTTTTGATAGAAGTAATGCTTGAGTTAGAGCAACATCACTATCTGGGTATTTTTTATTAACAGTGACCTTGGATAAAAATTGCTGCTGGTGTTTCTTTATAATGAGCACAGTAAGGTTTATTAAGAGGACATAGGCTAGCCTTGCTGATATATGCCTGACTTTAAGGGCTTATTTGTGCTTGACTCTTCCCTTGGCTTCAGAATTACTGTGGGGATGAAGTGCATAGTTACCCTGAATAACACCATGCATGGATGCTCTGATATTGTATATGGAAATGGAGTTTAAACTTCAACACTCAAATACCTGCATAAAAGGAACAATATTGGATGCAAAAAAATCAGCAGTGTTGAAGGAACAGCTGTGTGGAAACAGATGCAAAATATTTTGCAAATGTAACTTTTTCCCCCCAATATAAATCAGTGCCAAAAGCAAGCTTGAGGAAAGGTATCAGAATCAAGAAGGGCACATACCCTTGTAAGAAAGTGTGTCCCCTGGTTTAGTGATAGCAGTAAGAAGTAATTTGTTGTTATTGACTTGCTAGTAGTGAGTGAAATGTGTATATGAACTAGCCAAAAGAGAGAAGACAAACTAAGAAAAGGTCTAGAGAAAGATCACATTTACTTGTACTGTCCTCTTTTTATTTTTCTTGTTCTTTAGTACATAGGAAGTGCCAGTGTTTGTTTTCAGCTGTATGAATCATGGTACAAGGAAATCAACTTTTAGTTTGCCTAAAAGGGAGAGAAAAAAACCCCAGGGATTGTACAAAACATATTGAAGTCTGTATCTTTGCTGACTTGTTTTTAACTATTTTAAAACATGGATCTTCTGAATTACTGTATTGTATGTAGGTGTTTCAGAAGTGAGGGTAAGGTATAGGTGACTTAAAAGATGCTGTCTGTAATTTTTTAGTGCTTTGGAGAGTCGGAAGACTTTGTGAGCTATTACAATTTAAGAAAATGAAGATGACTTCTAATCATAATCCTGTTGGCCTTTTATACTTTTTATCTCCACTGCTTTAGCAGTGACAAGTCAGAACTTAGAAATTTCAGTTCTGGGTTAATAACATTTAAAGCATAAGGTGGGGTAAATATCTTTTGAAAGTAATTAATCTCAAGTTTAAGATTTAAAAATTCTTTTTGTTCCTCCATCACATCATTTCCAGCTGAAGGAGGGCGAGAACCAAATCCGTGTGGCCATATTCTTTGAGAAAAGCAGAAGACAGCTTGAACCATGGCAAGCCAGGTAAGATAACTTCTTCAGAAACGCAGGCTTGCAGTGCCTAAATGGATTCCAGAACCATACTCAGAATTCCTAGTAAACGTAAAGCTGAAATAGCTAGCTTGCTCTGAGTTGGGTGTTCTTTTAGACCCACGATTTCTTCCATTAATTTGGTAATTGGTGGCTGTCTTCTGGACACTTAATCGTATCAACTGAATCAGGTTGGGGCCATAACATGAAGCTTTGCAGTTTGGATTACTTGAGCATAAGTTCTTCTGAAGGACCTTGCGCATAACACTCTCTATATAAGAGATATGTAGAGGTGTTCTAGAGGAAGAACGTTAAAGCCTGCGTAAGTAAAAAGTGCTGCAAAAAAACCATTCTGATTTTTGGAAATCCTCATTCTTCAGAATCTTAAGTGAGAGAGGCAACCTGTGGTAACACAGCTGTTGCTTCCCTCTTCTTTTGTGGACTTGACCCCGCTGCTTTTTTGAACTGTGGTTTTTGGGGTTTTGGTTTTTTCTTCCTTTTGTTTTTTTTCTAAAGAGGCACTTTTTATGCCTCTTTCTTCCTGACCTTACGTCTGGGTTTGAATTTTCCCTCAGCCGAGCTGGTGCCTGTTCCTGGTCTGTTTTCTCCTTACGTTCTATTAATCGGCCTCTTGTCTTTGTTCCTGGCCTGGGAGAGTGACTCATAGTTGGGTAGTCAGGGGAGGCATCTCACATAAGAGAAGAAGAATTCCTAGGTGAGGGGAGATAGAGACAGCTGAGATCCCTTCTAGGTAAGAGTGGTGATATCCCTGCCTCTTCATCACTCAGCCTGTGCTGCTGCAGGGTTTTTTGGGCCCTGGAGCTCAAGAGGAACGCAGTCCAGTCCTGAAGCTAATTAACATTTAGGATTGACCAACATCAGAGGGCTGTCTGCTTTTCCCCTAATTCCAAGAGGAAGCTGTCAATCCTTTAGCCAGCTTGACAAGTCAGGGGAATATGGCTGTTCATACAATCCTTTGGCTCTGTTATTTTTGCCAGGCATTTTCCCCAGAGGCTGCTTTCCCTCATGGGAGGCGGAGGGAGAAATGGGACCCCAGGCTTCTTTCAAGGGCAAGGTGAATATGGGGAAATCACCTGTGGTGATGGGGAGTGGGAGGGAGGAATGTAAATGAAGCTAAATACTATAAATGTGATTTTTTCTTTTTCTCCCAATAGGACTTGATGGCGAAAAAAAGAGAATGTCTCCAGGCCTACAGCTGGTGGAGAACACCACAGAAGAAACGGAAGAAAAAGAACAAAATAAAACCAGGAAGAATAGAGTTTGTCCCTAGTAGTACTAATATTTCAGCCAGGTAAAGACCTTTTGAAATGAGAAACGCTGTCTTACCTGTTTAAATTGGTAGTGATGAATGAATGCAATCACTTACTTTAAAAATTCTGAAATCGCATTTTTGATGTGTCTGCACTGCCCTGAGCAATACTTAGTGTATTGCCAAGAGAAAAATGAGATTTTTCTTTTTAGTCCCTCCCATAATCACCGAGAAGTGGCAAAATGGTCATAACCCTTTTAAATAATGGCTGTGGCCTGAGTTAGTAGTTTTTCTCAGTATTTTTGTGCCTTCCCCCCCATTCAGACAAATATTTTTTTTTCAATCCAACTTTCTAGAAGTTTTTTTATAAAATAGGTCTTTGAAATGCGCTTTTTTTTTTTTAAAGCAGTAAAATGGATCCAGAGGAAGCTGAAGCTTAGTGTTGGAGTGATGGGATTGCAATTTTTTATGTTGCACTCAGTGGAGTGTTGCAGTTATTACTGTATACAGATTTTGACTCCTTATTTGTCCAGTGGTAACTGCCTATTTACATGTTGGCTATCTTAATAATGCAGTTGGCTACCTTAGTCTCAAACTTGACAATTGCTCTTTTATGTTTTTAAAGACCGGATTATTCCATATTTGTTGGGGAGCTTACTCCAGAAGTGGATGATTTCCAGCTCTTTGACTATTTCCTAAAGAGGTATCCTTCATGTATTGACTGCAAAATAGCAACAGACCTGCTGGGATATTCCAGGTAATGCCTGTGGAAATGTGTAATGCTGTCAATATGTTTGATTCTTTAAGTAATGTACTAGAATTTGCATTGCAACTGGGTCTGAGTTTTCTTCAGGGACAGGAATAGGGATATATTAGTCTCTAGCATTACTTTTTTTTAACAGCATAGATCCTTGCATTTCCAGAACTTCTGTTCAGCTTAAGCAGTTAATGTGATAAGCTTCAATTTACCCATATGTATATCTGCATGAAATAAATTAGTTGGGAAATGGGAGAGCTATGCAAGGAGTTCTGTGTTGCTGTGCTTACATACAGCAGCATGTCTGCTTAGTCATCTGCAGCACTGAAGGTAAAATAATTTCTTTTTACATGTGGGAGAAAAGCATAAGGCCTGGGTTGGGATACTGCACCTATTAATATTAATAAAAAAGGCCTACCAGAAGTTCTACTGGTCAGGCAGCAAGTCAAGCTGGGAGGAATGAGTTTGGTCTTCAGGCAATGCTTTCTGTAGTAGACTGATTCAAGAAAATTTAGAGAAGGCATGTATAGAAAGAATGTTAGTACTGTAGAGTCGTAGGAGTGGGTTAATACTAACTGAGAAATTAACTGCTGTAATGCAGAAATGGGGAATCTGGTTACTTGCACAAATGCAGATTTATATTGTTTCACTGGCTCGTAGCAACTTGCATCTTAATGCTACCAAAGAACAGGGTTTTTGCTTCTGGCCCAAGTTCTTGGTGAAAGCACCTTCTGTGCACCTGCATGATCCAGGGAGGTTGCTTAGGTGATATAAGCTACAGTAGCTACTATCTTGTGGTTTTGTAGAAGACAGAAATTGAATAAAATAGCTTTGTAATTGTTCTGCATACTGGAATTTGTTTTCTCCCTTTTGAAAATTGTAGAGGGTATGCCTTTGTCAGATTTGGTGAGCAAGGTGATCAGATGAGGGCACTGCAAGACTGCCAGAATGCACCAGGTCTGGGGGGAAAACGAATCCGGCTGAGCATAGGAATTTCTAAAAGGTAACAAATGAGTTGTGCATTGATACAGTAATTCTAAATAAGCAGATTCTTGTAGCTCTCTCTGCCTTTGTGAAGTCTGTCGCCCTTGTAATGGCAGTACACATGATGCAGTCTACAAAACAAACAAAAAAATACCCTTCAGTGGAAAAATACAGAATATAGGGGAGAAGACGACAAAATGTTGCTTTGGAATAGTTAATAAGAGTACTATACTTTCTTTTCAAGTGATTTGAGCAGTAGGGAGTTTAAAATTAATTGTTTTTGAGAAATTTTTTTTACTCTGCCAGCTCAGTTCTCTCAGTCAGTTATTTAAAGCAATTCAAGTTTCTGGATGGTTAAATATTGATACCAAATTTGACAAACTTTGATCCAGGATACAGACAAAATAGAACGTTTTGAAAATATTTTCAGTATATTGTTAGCTTGTATGTTCTGTTAAATAGTAAATGTAACATCTTTTGTTTTTCTTTACCTTGGATAATTCTGCACGTATTGCCTTTTTGCTTTACAATGGAAATGCTCTTACCCGAGAGAGCACTATCCAGAATTGCTCTGACAAAATTATTTTTAAAGCAAGAAAAGGTCAAAAAGAAATAGATTCCCTCACTTCTGATATTCAGAAGAACGTCAGCAGTATTTTCAGACTTTTCTTTCCTACCAAAGATGTATGTAGGAGAGAATGTGGAAGCAGAAGACTTTGAGATATTATGTAGTCATTTGTTCACTACAGTAGCAAGAGAATTAGTATGTGTAGCTTTACAGTAATGAAACAAATACAATGTAGATATAAAAATGCATGATTGATCCATATCTCATTATGAATGGCTGAGTATGCGATTTGAGCATCAAAATATTCAGCCATTGGTGATCTGACAAGACGTCACTTATACTGGAAACTAACTTGAGTTCCTTCAGTTTGTGTTCTTGACAAAAAGCCTACATCTGATTTTTCTGTAGTGAGATGAAGATGCTGAGAAATTTGACTCTGCAAACGGAGGGAGTCTGCATGTACATAATCAGTGAAAAAATGTCATTGCATAGGGGATTTTCTGGAGTATGCAGCTAGGTTATTTTAATGTATTTCATGTTGTGTATCTCTGGTTTGGAACAGACAACATTTGTGCATTGATTTTTCTCATTAGTGTGAAGTTGCCCCTGAGAAAACATACTTGGGAGAAGGGAAGTAGTGAAAACTAACCAGCTGACCCTTTGATTTTAAGTAGCAGGGAGTTTTGTAATTTTGCTGCTGCTTTGGCTTCCTAGTGGGTAATGGCAGTGCTGACTTCACCTGACCACTATATTTCAGCAACAGTTAATGGACTAAGAATGGAGCAGGTGAAGATAAACATGGCAAAATGGTAGGCAGTGTCATCATATGCTCCTCTGAAACGTAATGTTACTTAAACCCCTTATTTCCGGAAATACTAAGATTTAGGATGAACCAAACATATAGAAAGACTAATGAAGACTGAATGCAGCTTTAAAGCAACTGTACTTGATAAGTGTATCTGGTGTTAAGAAATTAATTTTTATCAGAGTGCGAAGATTTATTAGTAGTTTACTTGTACAGAGACTAAAAATACTCAAAATTAATAGAGATGAATGTCATTGCTTAAGTTAATTCATGAAAATAATTACTTTTGTTATTGGTGAAGGCAAGACCATTTGTTTCTGTATTAACAGACAATCTCATGCTATGACTTACTGTTGCTTTGGCAACTATTCAGAAAAGCTTCTTTTTAAACTTTTTGAAATACGTAAACTTGCTAATTGTTCAGATCTGGGTTTGCAGTTTATTGTTCTCAAATCTTAACGTCATATAACTTCTCATGTTTCAGACTGAAAGCAGAATTCCAGCGGTACCAGTCCTACAATTACAATGATTATTACCAAGATTACCAGAACTACTACTCCTCACAGTGGAATTATGATCCTTATGCTGACTACAACTACAGCTCCTATGCTCCCTATGATAGCATGCAAGCTGTTGGAGATTGCTCTTTAGGAGATGCTCTTATGGCTCCAGCTGTTTTTGAGGTAAAGATACAACATCCTTGCTTTACAGCAAAAAAAATATAAATAAAATCACAAATTAGTTGCATGAGTTGTGTAAGTCAGAGCAAAAAGAAGTCCTGAGACTGAAATCGTGCTTTCTGCTAATGTGTAGAGTACCAGCCTCATCCAGAGGTACCTTAGATGTAAGAGCTAAAGTAGTGCATCTATAGAGTTAGACATTTATACAAAATTACTTGGTTCACATATGCTAAGTAACAGTTCTGAGAGTATAGTTTCTGATGTACTTTGTTTAAAGCAAATGAAAGAACTAATATAAGATAGTTTTGCCTTAAATAAACCAATTTACCAATTATAACTTCCAGAAGTCCCTTTCAACCTGAACTATATCATGGTTTTCTTCAAAATCCCAACCAAACACTCCCCTCCCCCAAAAAGCACACCTCTCTCCCCTATAAAGGAAGAAAAACAACCTCCAACAAACAACCCAAAAACCAAACTGAAAAAACACTCCTCAACAAACACAACCTCCTTCTGAGTCTTTTTTTGTAGTTGTGAGAAGAGGGAATAGTTTGGGATACAAAAGTATTTTGGATTTGTGATGCTTTCTGAAATGGATTATGTTTAAACTTAAGAGATTTTATTGTTTTCTTCTTTTGTTAGGATACTACAGCTATGACTGAAATCAGTGATGACCTACTAACTGAAGGTAATGATACTATCACTGGAACTTTAACCGTATTTGTGCCCTTTAGCAATACAGTCTAGTGACTATTGGATGAAAAATGTCTTGGAAATTCAGCTGATGTAGTGGGATCCTCTGTGAGTTATACCTGAGATGAGGTAGGATTTTAAAGCTCATAGTATATGCCATGTAAAGTAATTGGGACCTTGTTAACAACACTTCACAATAGCATGCTTCTTGTAACTTTGCCTTCATTCTCCTTTAAAAAATGGTCTAATACAGAATTTCTTACATATTTGTATTGATTCTGCTAAGCATATTCTGTGTTGAACTCATTAATAGGCAAAGGTTTTAATAGGGTTTTCCAAACCCTAAGGTAAAACTCTATGTTGCAAGTCCTAAAAGGAGGTTTCACCTTACACTTAAAAGATTTGATACAAAACTTGTTTGGCTCAGAAGGTCTGCAGATAGTTTTTCATATAGAAATTATCTTATGTTGGTGTTCAGAAATTTTATCCTGTCCAACACATTCTAGTAGAAATTCATTACATGGATTTTGGGAATTTCATACTTAGTTACCTTTAAATCTGCTCTTTGTCTTGAAATACCAATATAATTCTAGCATTCTAATACACAAATTCTGAAGGAAGCTGCATTTTTCAGGTCCACTAAAATTCTAGGTGAAGAAACATTATATTTGTTAAATAATAAATACAGCTAAACCACCTCTTATTAGGTATTTGCTGCATGTTTTTGTGTGCATGTGATGCAAGATCTGACACTTGTACTTACCAGGCTTTTATTTTCAGATCCACAGCTTTACTTTGATGTTGATGAAATGAACAGACAATTTATGGAGACAAGTGAAGAACTGTATGATGCCCTCATGAATTGTCACTGGCAACCTCTGGATACGGTCACTTCTGACATCCCCCCTGCTATTTAAGTGTCTTATATAGCATGACCGTAATGACCAAGGTGCTAAAATTACATTTCCTCTACATTACTCTAGATCATAAGTTTTAAAGCACAATGATAGGTTGGGTTTTTTTGCTATGCTTTTGACAGTTTCTGTACTTTTTTTTGTTCATCACTCTACTCTTGGAGCATCTTGAAATCGTGTAAATATTCTAGAAATGTAAAGAGTTCAATGGGGTCTAAAGATAGACTTGCCTGTGTAAATAAAATTTTTGTTTCTGCAAACCTGCCAGCAAGGGATTTTACTTCTATATGTGAAGCACATTCTCTTCTGGCTTATGGACTTTAGCTGGAGGCAATAGGAGTGTTTTGCCTGTCTTTAGTATGGGCATCAGGACACTAGCAGAACCTAGCTGTCGCATTTCCCGATTTCCTAGGCAATCTTTTACAAGCTCTTAACATGCTTGCTTTGATTATGTCTATTTGGGAGACAATCCCAGGGCTTGCAGTGGGAACACTTCAGGCCCACTCTTTCTCCTGCAGTCTGCTGGTGCCAACTGTACCACTGTTCATCTGGATCAGATAAAATTGCTCTATCGATACAGTACTTTAAACCTTCAGAAGGGCAAACTTTCAGCTGCCATAGCTGCAAACATTCCAAAGGACTATGGATGATCTTGTTTACAATGTTATTCCTGCCCTTCTTACTGTTAGTCTCCTCAACTGACACTTTACAGCAGAAACTGGTTTAACATAGTACCTAAAAGTCTTTGGAGAAAGCTTTCCGGCTAAAAGAAGGAAAAATAACCCCTTGGGAAAAAAATCTATCCTAGTAACTGCTCTTCAATGAAGCTGCACCCCATCCTAAATATCTTAGTCCTTGTTTTCAGGTGTTCTGTAGTGGTGAGGTTATAAAGCTGTAGTAGGATGGCAATTTCCAGTATTCAAGTCAAAAGGAGATTGGGGGAGATAATGAGGAAAGTTCTGCTTTAAGCTAGTAACTTTCGAGCGGCTCCTTCTAAACTGCTTTCATCCTTAAGGATATTAAGTATTTTCCACTCATAAGGATTACTTTAAGCCTGTGTATATACGAAAGCATTTGCTGCTTAATGTACATAATGATGAAGTAAGTTAGACTGGAATCAGAAGAACACTCTTCCAAGAAAAAAAGGTAGCAGAAATTATCACAGCTAATAGCTATTAAAGCGCTACTTGAGGTACTTTGGAACTGCCATGTGTGTTTTGGGGACAAACTAAGCCATGATTGCTATGATGGCAGATGGGCATAAGCTTCTCTGGCTTTTCTATGACTTAAAGCAGCAGTCACAACCTACATGCTGTTCTTAAATTTAAAACAGACTAAATTTTAGAGTCTCCTTCTTTTCACAGTTTAATTTCAGCTGGGAATATCTTCAAAGTCCCACTCATGAGATGCAGCTGCTCTAAAACAGCAGAGGCTTTTGGAGATTTTTAGGAAGTTGATTCTTTCTGGATTTTACACAGATATACATGGGGGAAGAGACAAAGCAAAAAAACTTCATCTAGGCAGGGGAAGTGGAGTCATAGTCTTAGCAGCTGTTTCCCTGCTTTGGGGAGGGCTAGTTGAAAGGTAGCTGGGAACATGGTGATGGTAGGAAGATTATTAATGAAAATATGACAAAATGGAATAAATAAAGCAAAAAGAAGCTGGATGGGAAAGCTTGTGCTTGTGTACTAGTAGAATGATTTCAGGGGTACTGTAGGAGGGAGGAAGCTCAAGATGGGCCGATGCAGGCCCCTTGAATTTGGACCAGAGTGTTAAGGCTTCAAAACTACACAATTTGATCCCACTTCAGTTGTCCATAGCTGTTGTGCTGGAGCTTGGGTAGGACAAATTGTTCTGCTGAGCAGAGGATTTTTTTATCTAGGCAGTACCATTGCTACACACAGCAGGACAGCTTCCAGGTCTGTGCCTGGGTTGTATCCTTTCAGAAGCAGCTTGCATAGCAGCACCTAGCACTGTACTTCAGTTGCAGCAAGTTATTTGTGGAAACCTTTTCTTGTGTATTCCTTAGTCAGACACTGTGACACCACAGTCCTCTAACCCCCTGAAAGTCAGCATCTGTAGCCACCCCATTTATGCAGATTTTACCTGTCTATATAGAGTCTCTGCATTCTGCATTAGAGACTGTTTTCAGACGTGTGTGCCTTCTGCTCTGGGCTGTAAAGTATGCATACAGTGAAAGTACTGTTTATGGCATGATGGAGGAGGTTGTTTGGGCAATTAGTTCTCCAAACCTGAGAAATATTGGTGGTGCATTTTCTTCCAGTCACCATACAAGAAAAATGAGGTGAGGAAGAGTGTGTTGGCTGCAGCTCACGTGACACTGTTATAGCTCTCTGACCTCTTTCTGTTTCCTGAGCCTTACTAGCCTCTTCCCCTTTCCAGTTAGGAGTGCATAGATGGAAACAAGGTGGTGTGTGCAGTGCATGTTCTTTACTGTAAAGGCACACTGAATGCAAACTTTTTTTGTATTGGTGTTACCCATGAGCCCCAAATTCAGGAGAAAAGGAGTGCATCAGAATAGTGAGAATGTATGGCTGGGGCTTTTTACTGAGTAAACTCAGACCTGTTCTGCAGCCACCAGCCTGCATTAGCCAGCTTACACACAGACATGAACACATCCTACAGGTGCCAGCCACCAGTTTTAAGAAGTTGGGAGCATTTTAAAAAGGAGCAACTTCTTCAATACCTCACTATTTCACTACTTCAGTTGTAATTTGTCTGTTTTACTCAGATGAAATGTAGTTGCTTGTTGTTTTTTTTTTAAGCTTACTGTTTTTTTTGCAAGATTATCTAGCATTGTTTTTTATAAATCCTTCATTGCATCTATCTGCAGTTGGTAGTGCCTTTACTCAAACCTGCCAATTTCTTCAAAAAGAGTTGTGGTTTTGTTTTTTATCAGAAAGGCTTTAGTCTGATGGTTTGAGGGGCTAAGGGTAAAGAGTACTTAAAAGGGTTCAAAAAGGTTAACTGGTACTTAAGCCATGATGTTTCTTTTTGCAGGGATGCTCTTGGACCAACAGCTTCTTTCTAGCGCTACCTCAAAGTAACTTGAGATATAACTCACAGGGAAGATTGATCAAATGGTGATGACCCCTATCATTCTGCTGGAGATAAATATATTTGCCTTCTGTTTTGTTTCGTTTTTAATAACATTTATTTAACTTCAGTGACTCATGTTAATAGACATTGTTTGACTACATTGACAAGTATTTGAGTCATGAGTGTCATTAAAGGCATGTCATCCTATGGAAATTGTTCTAAATAAGTAAAAGAAGTAAATAAAGCAGCAATTGAATTTACAGAGCAAAAATAGCCTAGCTGCCTTTGACACGTGGAAGAGAAAATTGTCTTTACAGGTTACCTTAATATACTTTGCATGCATCAGAAAGAGGGAATCTTGTTTTAAATTTGTCCAGCTCTTACGTGGCCTGTGCAGGACTGATTTTAGCCAGTTACCTGTGCAGGTAGCTTTTTGAAGTCAGCTGTTACCGTTTGATGTCAGCTATCAAAGGGCACAGTTTGTATCCCTTTGTAAATCTTGCTCTTCCCATTAAGGGAAATGCATCATGATGCCCTTTCTTCCCCTCCCCTAGGTTGGAATTGAGCATGATAGTTGTTTGCTTTGGACAAAAAGAGTCCAGGCTAAAATACTGTAATTACTATTTTGATGATTATATTGATGTAGCACTTTTCTGACGAGTGTATTGTAGAAGCAGAGCCTCATCCTATAACTGGTCTGTAGGTGTAACACACCAGCAGTTTACACGAGATGAAACAGTTTTTGCTGGTCACTTCTAAAGCCACATGTTCCACAGCCTGGAAGGGATTATCTCTTGTTGCAAATCATCCCACTGTAGGTAAAATTGTGTTTATGGTGATAGGGTAGGAGAGGAAGAGACTGGAGTTCTGGAGGTGCAGTTCAGGAGGAGAAATACCTGTGAAGTAATTACACTCTGCTGGGATTTTGGAAAGGGTTATCTCCTTTCAGTAACCATGAAAGCAAAACAAAGAAATTGAGAAGGAGCAAGTTGTGTAAGAGATACGGAAAGATAGAACAGGGTTAAAAACAGCCACTAGGAAGCAAGAGACAAAAGACTTGCCAAGACCAGTGAAGCTCCTGAAAGTAGTTTCTTCTCTGCTGTTACTGCTCGTTTGTCTTCAGAGTTGCCCTTGCCTGGTCTGAGTTCTCTTAAACCCCTGAGTTTGAGACACGTTCTTGGGGTGCGTGCTGTGACACATGCTTTTATTTCTGGTGGGAGAGGGGTGTGTGACATGGCAGCTCTGCCTTCCACAGCTGAGTGCCTGTGTCGAATTCTGTGTCAGTGATTTCTTGGGGTGCACATTTTTACTGACTTGTGCAGAAAGCAGAATGGTGGTGACTTTCTGCTCTGCTCCATCATTCCCGGGGCAGATCCATGTTCTAATTCTCAGCTTTACTTTTTAGTAGAATTAAAAATACAGAAACACATATTTCACGTTTTAAAAAATTTGTCGGTGAAACGCATTCTTCCTCTTGAGGAGGGAGCAGCTGTGTCGAAGCTTTTTTTCCCCACCGGATTCCA
>NW_009953786.1:9567938-9576458 GCF_000747805.2 Chaetura pelagica
GGCTGGCGCTCCCCCTCGGCGGGGACAGCGCTTTGTCGCCGGGCTGTCCCCTCCCTTGAGGACCCCGCAGCGGGTACCGGAGGGAACAGTCTGTGCTCGCTGCCTGCCCCCCTCTCTCGGAATGAGCCCCCCCCCGGTTAAACTGATGGCTGGGATTCCAGGTGTAGTTGCTCTTCAGATTCGAGTGCATCGCTTCTGATATTCGCTTTTCCTGACGGGTTTCGAGTTGCCCGTGAGTTAGGGAGGGGGCTGTGTGGTCGGGCATCTCCGATGGTGCTTTTGTAGGGTGCTGCCTGCAGAGCCCTCAGGTCGGCGTCTGGTGGTTTCCTCCCGTCTCTTGCCTGTGCCGAAATGTGCTGATGCAGTGCAAGTGAAATGCAGTTAATGAGGCGGTTTTTTTCTCCTTTCTGTTATAGGGTAGAGTAGACTGATAGCAAAAAAAACCAACACAACCGGTTTGTAAATGGCAGCACTAAAGCCCCGTGCCATTTCGAGTGGCTGGAGGGAAAGGAGCAAAGATCTTTCCCAGTTACTGTTCGCTAAGGAATTTCAGGATGCCCAGAGACAGTGCTCTGGAAGTGCCTTCCACGTGTGTATTTATGAACCTGAGGCTGACTGTTCAGCAGAGACCTTTATGTTATTAAATCTGCAACAGAAGCTAAGGAACTGAATATTATATGCGAAATTGAGGGAGCGTTATGCACGAGTTGTTGCTCGATTGTTTTTTATTGCTTGGGAAGTACTGTCTTCAGTCTTTTAGGTAGTACACTGATCCAGCAGCATTGTCCTTGTAAAGCTGGCACGGTGAGGCTTCGTACAAAGGATCACTGCACTTGGAGAGCAAATGTTGAAAGCTCTTATGTGAACGATAGAATAAGGTTGAAGTTACCACGCTGTGTGTGTTGATGCTGTGTACGTAACTGAAACTGTGCACGTGGATTTAAAATAATGAGCGTAGATGGTTCTGTGACTCTTCTATTGTCTCTTATCTCTGTGTGTTTTCCAGTTGGTTTATTTAAACAGTGTGCTAAAACAAATAGATGCTTGGGGATATATGTGGGATTCTGCCCAGACAATGGATGCTGGAAATCTAGTACATGGATCAAATTAACAGTAGTACATTGGGCAAAAAAATGTTAGCGATTAAATAAATAGACAAATTGATGGATGTCAGGTATGCATTTGTTATAATGGATAGCTTTTTAACTCTATGCAGTTCACTAATTTGCATTGCATAAAAAGGTGGGTTCTGGGTAGATAGCTAACTTAAGTTGGAATTCATACAATCATATCATGGTTTGGGTTGGAAGGGACCTTAAATATCATCTAGTTTCACCCTCCTTTCATGGGCAGGGATACCTCTCCAGAACATGTTGCCCAAAGCCCCCATCCAAGCTGGCCTTGAATTAATTGACAAGTGTTTCTATTTTCAGAAGTACTCTGTGGTTTAATTGTCTCTCAGTAAGGAACTCGGAAAGACATGAAAGTGCTCAGTGCCATCTCGACATGAGGTTATACCTTTAATTCTGATCCCCTTCACCCTTATCACTAAGTAGGTTCATAGAAATACTGCAGTAGAACTGTTCTAGGTGTTTGCAGTCAAAACTGAAGTCCTGAAAGCCCTCAGTGTCTTTATCATCAAGCCCTGAAAGTGCCTGAACCCTGTAAGCGGTATAGCTAATAGTATTAAAGTTCTTAGGATGTCTGAACTTGTTTCCACCTGTGTGAGAGATGATTAGCATGATGCCTGGCTCATGATTGATTTCTGGATGTTGTTATTTTGCCATAGTCTCCTGGGGAGTTCAGTCAGGTGAGAATTCTTCGATCACGCCCAACATGTGCTACAGAGTCAGTCTTCTGTAAAGTACAGCGACAGCTTTGGAAGACAGTTGGAAGACAAGGTGCTGCTGCTTTTTAAGGACTGTTAGCTAAAGCATTTATTCAGAATGCGGTAGACCCTGCTTGAGATTCCTTTTTTTTTGCCTGGAATGATCAACCTACGTCTCTTCCACTTTCCTGGCGAATATCCCAGTTGCCAAGCTGTGTGTTGTCTTCAGTTCTCCTGGCTGAATCTGTGTTACTATCCAGAAAAAGAAGGCATGATTCACTGAGCCAGAATGAGGGTGTATAAGAAGATGTTGCCCTCAAAAACTGGAGGCAGGCAGACTCTGATCCTTGATTTCAGAAGTTAATAGCTTTATGTTAGATGTTCCTTGGAGCAAACACACAAAGCCTAATATTTCCTGCCCTTTTCTCCCCAAGTGCCTGATCATTAAATTTTAGAGCCATGCTTCATTATGTTTGTGCATGTTTTTTGTTGCGTTGTTTTGGGGTTTTTTTGTATTTGATTTTGGTTTTGTGTTTGTTTTTCAAATCTAGAGCCTTTTTTTTTTTTTTTTTTAAACCAGCTTCAAATAGGAGAGGTGAGCAGACAGTCTGGAAGAGAAGACTGACTTGCAGTTTGAGTTTGAAGGGAGACGTGGGTACAGATTTCCCCACCAGAAAAGGAATGAACTAAAACATAGTGTTTTCCCTTCTGAGCTACCATCGTGTCTTAGAAAAAGTGCACTTTCAGCAGCTATATGATGAAACAAAAAGTAGCAGCACTGCTGAGTAAAGAGCTGGTATAGACTTCCTCACCATGAAAGTTGGTGGGCCAGGAATTGTCAGAAAGAAAAGAGCCTTTTTTTTTAATCTCTATGTTGGGTGTTCTGGAAGAACTGAGGAGTGTCTCCCCACTGACTGTGCTTCCCTAGTGGCTGAATGTTGACAGCCCCGTGCTGAATGTGTTGACTTTAGATTACACCATGCTTAGTACGCTACCTGTTTACTCAGCCATCTCACGCTGAAATATCCAGCCTCCTTCTGCACCGTGTAAGGAGCTTAGGCACTTGGGTTAAAATTACAGCTTCTCTGAGAGTTAAGCACATGTGAGTGAGGAAGCTGTTCTGTCCAACACTTAGGTTTGTCCTTAGTCACTTAGGTAGAATGATGACTGGAAATACTAGTGCGGATGTGTTAATAGGATGTTTACATTGCTGACTTACTAAACAGTTGCCCACATAGTATCTCTGTTCCTATTGCTAATTTTATGTTTAGTTTTGAGATTCTGTTTGAGTGTGTATGCTGGTTTTCCCTGGAATAATTCTGTTCTCATCCAGGTGACATAGAGATTTCAAGGATTCTAAATGTCTGTTGTAGGGGAAATGACTAAAATAACTCTTTTGTTTGTTTTCTATTTAACAATTAACGATTTAAATTAAAGTGTCAGAGAAGCTTGTCTCTCCTTGGCTTTAAAACTCATACAAGCAGATTTAAGCATAAGAAGAAACTTCTACTGGAGAGCAATATGCTTTTGTCTTTTTCTTACACGTGTACATGCCAGTGTATATTTATAATGTAGATGTCCTACACTGATATACAAGAAAACAGACCAAAAATATTTTCCTTGATTAAACTTGCATAAGTTTCTGCATGTTTGTAGTTAGTCTTGTGCTTATATAGTTAAAATATTACCTGAAAGAGGGTACCAAAAGGCTGTTGAAAGGCATGTTTGCTAGTCTTGGTCATGAAAGCCCATCTGGATTGGTGAGTTTCACAAAGTCACTTGAGACATCATGTAAGATTCTTCCCAGACAGGATAGCTGCAGGATTGCTAACTTAAAATATATGCAGCAATTCCTAACTCATTACATGATCACCTGCTGCTGTCTTGAATGTAGGCCAATTGTAAACTGTTGCTTGATGAACACATGGGTTTTTCTCGGTGAGCAGTGACTGCAGGCAGCAGGCATAAGAAATCTTTGTAAACCACTAGGTTTATTTTGGGGAGGAGATTTTGAATCCCATGTTAAGGAGTATCATATTGACTAATGCAAGCTAGGTATGATTCATAAACCTGAAGCAGGAAAATATTAATTAAAAAAAGTAAATCTTTATTCAGGAGGTCCATAAGGGACCTTCACATCTATAATTACATTGATTTGAGTCCTGTCAATGGGCCTGCACCTTGAAGTCTGCTTAAGTGGTGTATTTATGTTTGTATGCATCTCTGCTTTTTTTCGGTTTAGTAGTAGATTATCACATACAGATTTGAAGAAATGTTTAATGCGTATTTAAAGATGTGTTTTAAGAATGGGATAGTAGCTAACATCAGAGAATTTGTCACTGTCCCAGCAATATCAAGTTGCATTAGCAAAACATGCTTAAATGTGGTACTTGGCTTTCTACTGCTACTGTAAACAAAAAACTATCCTAGTTGGGAAGAACTCTTCAGCTGGGAAATGGATATTTTTCTGTCGTTTAGGCTAACAATACTGTCAGTGGTGGAACAAATTGCAAATTGTGATTGCTGTAGCATTTTATTAACATTTTGGGTTTTGTCTTTCCAAGTGTTGTCATGACAGCCTCAGAGGCAGTGAAGTATTGGAGAAAAACAGTATTGGTGAGTGGTATCTTAGGAGAAGAAAAAAGCAGATGAAATAATTGACTGTGTTAGCTGGGACACTGCAAATTGCCTTTGGTTGCTGGCAGCACATCACTTCCTCTGAGTTATTTATTCCTCCAGTTAGTAATTAGAACCGGTTTTTGCTCCCCTGCTGTGAAGACCGAGCTGCTGCTGATTCTAAGGACTGCAAGTGGACAGAGTTCAAAATCTATTTTGCTTGCCTAAAAAAGTTTGAGCAGAGCCATTTCAGATTGGTGCAGATTTTGGCTACCCTAGCATCATGTAGCAAATTCTTAACACAGTGGGATGACTGGCTCAGTGGACATGGAGCAGGCAGTGGATGGTGCTTACCTGGACTTTAGCAAGGCCCTTAGTATGGTCTCCAGTGTTACCTCTGTAGCTCAACTGGTGAATTACAGACTCATCAGGTGGACTGTAGAGTGGCTAGAAAGTTAGCAGGACCATTGACCTTGAAGGGTTATAATCAGTACAAAGTACCAGCGGCAGCCAGTTGCTACTAGAGCCTCTCAGGGATTGATACGGAGGCTGATACTGTTAAATGCCTTTATTAACAACCTGGGATGAAGGAATGGCATGCATCCTCAATGGGCTCCCAGATTCTACCAAGTCTGGAAGAATGTGAGCCCCATCATGCATTGAGGGTTTTCTTCTGAAACGGGCTGCTATGTGGCAAGTGCTGAGGCCTTCATCTGGGACAAAACAACCCCATGTACCTGCTGGACAGCAAGATGAACCTGAGTCGGCAGCATGCCCTTGAAGTGAAGGTGGCCACCAAAATTATTAGAGGGTTGAGACACATGACGGAGAGAGCTGGTTATGTTCAGCTTAAGAAGGGTAAATACCTAATGAGTATAGAGAAGATTGAGCAAGGCTTTTCCAGGAAGTTCATAGAAATAGGAAAAGAGACAATGGACTCCAGTTGCAAAAATGGAAATTCAGATTTCATATTAGGAAAAATACTTAAACTGTGAGGATAGCCAACATGTTAGAAAACTGCCCAGAGAGACCTCCATTCCTGCAGATGCTTAAAACTCAGATAGACACAGCTGTGGGCAACCTGCCATTCTTGGCCGTTCTCTGAACAGGAGGTTGGAGTAGGTGGCCTCTGGATGCCATACAGCCTCTCAGTGTTTGCAGTTCTGTCAGTGCTGCTGTTGGACCACAGAGCATGCACCCTGTGGTTTCAGCGTGAATGTCAACATTACTCTAGGTTGGTAATCCTTTTGTTGGTCCATCTTCTAATTTTGTCTTCAGGGCTGTGCTGCTTTTTGAGGAAAGAAATAATGCCTCCACTCCATCTTTCTCTTGCATTTTATATAGAGTAAATTGCAAGGTTGCCCTAAAAAAGAATAGCTAAGATGCTTTTCTCTAGGGTTGCTTTTTGCCAGATTTATTAATGTCTGTTTTTTTTAGTATCATGTTGTATGCTTTTCCATTTTTCTGCTGTTAAATTGCAAAAACTCTGTGGATATTTTGGTGTCTTATTAGTGTTCCGTGTAATCAATCCAGGGTTTGTTGTATAGCTATTGTGCATCTACAGTATCTTGAACAGTGCTATCTATATGGTCATGAAAGAAGGGGAAGGAAATGTTCCTCGGTGTATGTTTGTTGGTATGTACTACTAAGACCATATAATGAAAATTCTCTGCTTTTTTTGAAAGTGTAAGTCCTCAGTGCTGAAGAATTAAGTGCCCACAATATTTTTTTAATTAAGAATTCTAGTCATTAGGCAGAATTTTTTATCCTTTTTTAGGGTATTAAATTATTACCTATAGAGTCTCATGAACAACAGCCCTAAATTTGGACATTTTTTGTATTTTTCTTTGTATGGATCTCATGCCGGGTATCTTCCCTTCTTGCCACTGCAATCCATATTTTATTTTTATTTATAGTGCTGCTTGAAAGTCTTGACTTGCTTTCTCCTTATGCCTAAACAGGCTGATACACCTAAAAAATTTAAATACACCTTTTAAACTAAATAGATGTTAATTTTACTTGAGCAGCTTGAAGGCAGTGCTGTTCACAGCTGTTTATCACCACCTCATATGGGAGATATTTCTACCCCTAACTGTGTTGGTGGAAGGAACAGACTTAAGTACTCTCTAAAGTCTTTAAAGCCCAGTCAGTTGGACCATCTTAAAATTGAGTGAAGGCAAGTGAGAACTAGCTGGCTTGTCTTTGCCTGAAGCATAAGCAGTTTTGCAGTTTGCTGATGCAGTATTTGTCATTGTGGTTTTCTAGATTACTCTACAAAAATACTAATTAAAATATCTTCTCGTAATGATGAGATTTACTTTTGTTTGTGTTGGAGAGTTTACATATACATTCCCCTTCTTTTGACAATAAAAGACTTCAGGTGTTTTTTTTTTTCCCTTTGTCTAGGGAATGCAGCAGCTAAAGCTTTAATATTGGGGCAGCAGTACCAATATTGTTGAGGAAGGAAGTTTCCTTTTGAGTTTCTGTAACTCATCTCATAATTGCATATTTAATTTAATTACACTGTCTTTGTCTGTGTTTGACATGGTTGTGACTGCCATGTTTTTTAAAGTAACACTGTGTTCACCTTTGCATTCACGTTTGTTGGGAAAAAATATGCCTGCCAAGACGTGAACACCAGCATGCTCCCAAGTCCTACAGTTGCAGGTTTTGCACACGTTAGTTGGCAAATACCTGTGCCAGTAGAAAATTTTCTTGCTTCCCACTGAGGTTGTTTATTGTTACTTTGATAGCCCTGCTGTTGGAGAGAGTTGTGTGAGGGTGCTGGAAAAAGCTGGCTGACTTTGCTTTTAGTTATGGTTGTATTTTCAATCAGACTCTTTTTGAAGCAGATGAGTTTCATGATTCCTTCCCTTATAAAAGCTCAAGGTCTGGTGACCTCCAAGACTAAAGTAAACCAAGGGAAGATGTAAATTGTTCAACTGGTGGGTTTGTTTTGAGACTGTATTACTAGTCTAGTAAGGCCCTGAAATATTTATAACAAAATACTAAATTGGTGATGAAAAACTACACCAGTATGTTCAAACCTGTAATATAATTGCATTTGTAGTTTTAAGTCATCCTGAGCTAAGCAGTTGTAAACAAGGTTTAAACTGGTTTAAATGAAGCTGTATTATAGAATTTCTGTGGTGCAACTAGATACATGTTAAATTTAGCTATAACAGAGCAGCTACTTTCATTTCAGCCCCTAGTATTTGTTACTAAACTTACTTTACAAGTTGTAGAATATATACAGATTTGTAGGTGCCATTACCTTCCATCATGAAAAAAAGTAGTCTGTGTGCAATGGCAGTTTTTTCTGTTACTCGTAGGAGAACAGTGTTGGGAGATACTTGTTATGTATTTGTGGGATGCTGTGGATTCTGTCAGTTAAACTGTGATGAAAAATTATGGCCAAAAAGACACTACTGCCCTTTATGACTGAAGATTACTGCCCTTTATGACTGAGGGTTACTGCCCTGCAGCTGAGGTGACCCTACCTTGGCTTTACAGTTTCAGAATACTACCTTAAATTTTGAAATAATATATCAGTAATTTCTCCTGCAGCTGAATCAGCTGTGCCTGAGAGTCAATGTTTTAAGTTTCTTCTAGGCACAAATTCTTGCATTTTAAAGTCTATTCAGGAAGTGTATGCAGATGAAATATGTCCTATTTAAAGTAATTTCAGGTTCTGCTGGTTTAGATGAATTATGAGGTTTAACTTCTATATCCTAGAATACATGCTAGATAATGTCTATGTATAGCACTTAAAAGGTAGTAAGGCTGTAAGTTCTGTTAAAATATCAGATGATCCCAGAGAATAATTACAGATGATTCTTGGCTTACTTCATTTTAACATGTGTTCAAGTTTGTAAATAGGATAACATACTGAACATGCAACAGGATTGACATATTACAAAGCAAAACCAGTAGCATGTTGTATTGTCATCTCAGTTTGTGGATCAGCATGGAGAGAAAAGATTTCAGAGGGAGTTTGAGAGTACTTTGCTCTCTTTTGCTAACACCACAATTAATTTAAAAATCAAATTCCAGTTTTCTTGTTTGAAGATTTTGAA
>NW_009953786.1:9576474-9608333 GCF_000747805.2 Chaetura pelagica
GTGAAATACTCTTTAAGTTACTTACAAAGTGTTGTCTGCACTAGAGAGCGTGAGACACGGGGATGGACCATCATCAGCATGCTGTCTGTTGCCCTTGGGTGGTGTTTAACCATTGCTTCAGGAGTTGTTGCAGTTGTCTGCCCTTCCTTGTATTTTGCATACATAAGGTGTCCTCGCTACTATGTGTTGTAGATGATAATACCACGTTTGTGAGTGCTTTTAGGCAAAGTGGCATAAAAAATGTTGAATTCATTACTGGGAGTGTAGTATATTATAGGAGGTAGCATGGAGTATAATACATTGAAAGCTTTTGTATGCATAAATTTATTTACTGTAAATGCAGGAAGGAAGAAGAGTGCCATTTCTTCTATCAGTTATCCTTGGTGATGTGAAATACTATAATGGATTTGGTCTTATTGTATAGAGAATACCTATAAATAATCCCTAAACTGTTTATTTAAATACAAAATACATGTTATCATTCTTTGCTGAATCTGGTAACTTGTACTAATGGCTTTGTAATGATCATCTGGTGCCATGGGAAATGTATTTCTTGATCATTCTAATTCTGAAAACTTTAAACTTGTCCATGTCATTATAGCAGTTTGTTATCCTGATGTCATGTTGTTTCAGCTGTTATTAAGTAAAAATAATCAGTTTAGACTATAGAGTTCCCTTACAGAGAAAGAGTCTGAGCAGTATTTCATTTAATGTAATTCTCCATACTCTTTGTGTAACTTAGCTGCAGGCACACTGTATAAGTGCATCAGTCTTTCAGTAAAGAAATATTAACTGTACTTAAAGAGTCCCTTTTTAGGTTAAGAATTATCTCTGAAACTGCTTGCAAAGGTGTGAGTGGAAATAGTCTCTGGACACAGGATGGTTAAAATAAAGGAGTTTTGTTTCTTCTTTCTCTAGTCCTGACTGTCCTGAGGTCTTGCTCCCTTCCTTGGGCCAGTTCTGGAGCACTGAGCCAGCTGAGCTCATTAGTCCAGCAGAGAAATGTGTGCTTCTTGCCAGATTAATGAGTTCACATAATGTGGAAACTACCCTGCTATTCGCCAGAGCTGGCATGAGGTGACGATGGGGGATGGAGAGAGCACAAAAAATTCCTTTTCAATGGTTGGAAGTTGTTATCTTGATCTACTTTGTTTTAGTGAAGTTGACCTTTACGTGCAGGTTTTATTTTTTAGGATTTACTGATTTATATGTTTTAATAACTTAAACCTTGAAATGGGAATCAAAGAGGCCCGAAGGTAAAAACTTGATACTTCTCAGAGGTGCCCATATAGTCAAGTAGAAATTAACTCTTACCAGGTTGTGTATTTTACATCTCTGACAAATTCATGTTAGTAAATGACCTGTGTTGTATAGTGGGGTTTACTTAAGTCTGTCAGACTGAAGTCAACTCAGTTACCAAAATTAGGTGTTTTCCAGTAGTGTGTCATTGCTGAGTACTTCTGCCAGCACTTTTCCCCCTCTGTGCTATGTGAAAGACCCCTTACGAATTGGGAAGACTGTCCTATTTGGTAAATATTTTTGGCCAAGAAATAGCCTGTTTTTAAGTTTGGAAGTCAAACTGTGACCGTAACCTACTTTCTTTACATAAATCCTTTGAATAAATGGTATGTTAAAGAAGTAAACTACGGCAGCTGTTTGTTTACTGGTTAGAATCTTGTGCTTAGAGTTGCATCTCCAGGCAATATGTTTTGAGTGACTGCAGCTGTAGTGACTGTTGCTGTGATGTTTGTATGCATAGATATGTCTATAAGAGCTGAAGACACTTAGGATGATGCACGGAATTTGTAAAGCTGTTGTAAATATCTATTCCTAAGCTACTGGATATTTTAACTAGATTTTTTTTTTTTTTTTAAATTCTTTTCTGCTTTCCTGCCTATCTTTTACGATAAGAATAGAGTGTGAGTACATGTAGAGATAAGCAGACAACTGTTGGTACTGACAGCAGCTCTCAAATTGCTGAAATGAGTCAGTTAAGGACTGAAGCACATCCATTGACTAAAATGCTGCTATATGCAGTCAGGATTGTCCCATGACATCTTCTGCCATTTCACAATACTGTTTAGTGCTTTGGAGGCCTGTAGAAATAAGGAGTTAGGGATGTTAAAGCTGTGTGCCAGCACTGCGTCCTCTGCTCCCAACCTGGGGTTGGAACTGGAAGAGTTTTTGTGCAGTAATGTGTTCGGTATTAACTCTAGTAAATGAAGATGTTCAGGAGGGGACTGGAATATGATAGTAGCATGAGGAGATTGGGATCTGAGTGAGCACTCTACTCAGATTTTGCTGGGGGAATAGGCCTACTAAAATTGTATTGTGCTGTGTCTTACGTAATTCACCTCTGAAGATCTGTTTGGATCAATGGGATGTGTGGTATCCCTGTCATCTTCTGGAAGGATTAATGATGCCTGTGTGGGGAGATAGTAGTGCCAGGGAACCTGACATAAACAAACCAGAGAGCTGGTGGCACGGGAGCAGTAGAGGGAGAGTGCTCTGCTCCTGACAGGGTAGGCTTGTGTTGCATGTGCAGGGAAAGGGTGTTCAGACATGTGCTGAAAGTTGAAGAACAAGAAAACAAAAAGTAAGGGTAAGACTAACATGCCAGCTTTGGAGACAGTGTAAGCCATGATGCTTTGCTGAAATGTCCTGGCAAGAATACAGAGTGTTATGTTTAAAAGTGTAACTGGTCAGAGGTACCTCAGCTGCCTGACTGGGACAGGAATCCAGCCATGGTTCTTCTTTATGAATTGTCTTTCAACTCTGATGGACAGATAGTGGATGCCATAAGGACAGTTTCATTTTCTTGATTTTTATTTTTTTTGTGTGTGTGTAACTTATTTTGAGGGGGGAGTTGGGTTTCTATAGTAAGATCTGTGTTTCATGGTGGCTTGTTCATAATAGTTCTTTCATAGTGCCTTTAATGAATACTTTCATTTTGCAGACAGAAAATGGAGGTATGTTTCCATGTGTTTTGCTTTGTCATTAAGCCAGCAATATTCTGGAGCATAAAACTGTGCTTCTTGTCTTCTACTGTACCTAAGCCAGATGGAGCAGGCTTTTAGTACTGCCTATAGTATGGTTGTGCTGAGTGAGTTCCAGCTCTTTAATTGGTTTGGGAAGTTACTTTGTGTTACCTAGCTTACTCTTAAAGTGCTGATGGTGGGGAGAATGCTAGCATGGGTGACTTATGCAAGAAAGGGTAAAACCAATCTGGTTTTAGATATGGATGGTAAAATGTCATCTTAGTTAATTATTAGTCTAGCTAGATTCTTCAGTTACTCATTTGGATTACTAATGACTAGGTGTTTACTCTTCTGGATGCCTGCAACTTCTTCCATCTTGATTCTCAGGTAGCTTTCAGTTCCAGTAGGATTTCTTCAGCAAGATGATCATATGGGCCTGTTTTATGTCAAATAATATCTGTTCTCTGACGAAAAAGAAAACTCCAGTAATACTGAATGTAGTAGTGCTTGGCTTTTTGGAAAGGGTATTACCTTGGATGGAGTTTGTGTCGTGACCATTTGCACATTTTGGCAAATTTTAAATCCTGTGAGTTCCTGATATGCTTATTGATAGTAGGAAAAGATTTGCCCTGAAAAAGGTGGGCAGTGTGACACAGGGAGAGGTGGAAAAGAGGGGCTGGGGCAAAGCAGAGACTGAATCTTTGCTAGTACTGTGCATTGAACTGTTAGTGAACTCTAGTATTGCATGCAGTTAGTATTTTTTATTGGAAAGCTGAGGCTTAAGTGTTGATATAGAACAGGAGCAATATCCTGAGTATGGCATACTTGTGTGCATCTTAGTGTGGCAATTGTGGTGGATGTTTTGATTATGCTGTGCTTTGTCTGGTTGAAACTGTCCCTGGTTACTTATTCTGTCCTTGTGCAAGTAGGAGGTTAAATTACAGATTGTTACGAAAGATGTCAAATTGTAAATTAAGATTACTTTCTTTCTGTGAAAGGCTTTTTGTTTTCTACCTTCCCTTCCTCCTCTTCCCCTGCCCCTCTCTTAACTCCAGATTCAAGGGTGTCCAGTTATAAACAAACTCCTGTAAGTTGGTGTTTGCATTTTTGTGTGAAGAATTTGAGTAAGTTATATGGGCTACTTCTTTAATTTGTGTGCAAAAAATTTTAAGAAAGTTGAATACAGCAGAGTTCTTGTTTCAGAATTGTTTACTAAACTGTAACTACTACATGCTCAAATAATACTCTCAATTTTCTACACCTGAATAAAAATTTTGTTTCCTAAACCTGGAAAAATATCAAAGTAGCTTGCTAAAGCCTTTGGTAGGTGTGTTAGCAACTGATAATGGAGTTAACACAAAAATCTGTTTAAGTCATGGTACTTGTCAGTTTCCAAAGTGTTGAAATTGCTGAATTAGCTTTCACCTTTGCTTGCAGAGTATATCAGCTGGTTCTGTGGCTGCAGTCAGGGGAAGAGGGAAGGAGGGAGCTCCATGCTGTACATAGTCTGCTGCACTGGGTTGAGGTTTGACAGGAAGGTTCGCTGAAATTTTGAGGGCCTGATGGGGAACAAGTGCCTAAACCAAGACAGTGAATAAACATTTCTTAAATGTAGAATGTAAGCATTACAAATAATTGGTAGTTGTTAAAATAGAAATGGCTTTTATGTGTTCAGTAGTTGCAGAATATTAAGGTTTGGAGATCCAAAACTTTAACATACCTTGAAATGAAATTTGATCAAAATGGATCTAATTAACAGTCCTGCAGTGAGGCATTTGTTATGCAATTACAGCTGTTTCTTCCATGATTTCTTTCAGGATATTCTGATTGTTGAGAGCATAACAATGTGTGTTGGGTTTGTTTTGGTTTTTTTATACACATTGTTACTGCAGTTCAGGGTTAGAAAAAATAGAACCATTTAAGTTCACTGATTTTAGCAGCTGTTATCACTGTCACTGTAGATAATTGCTGAGCTTCTGGACTTGTTCAAGTGAAGGCATCTATAGGATGAGTCCTCAGAAAAAGTACATACATAAGGTATCATTTAGAAATAGAATTTCCTGGTGACCTTGTGACTTGACAAGCTTCTGGTGAACTTTGAAATTAAAGAATTTTGAACATTGCTAAGGTCACTGGGAGCTGTGGAAGCTGATAGGTTAGTAGCAAATCAGTGTTGGGTGAATTTTTGTCTGGTGTGTCCCAGAGGTATAGAGAATCCTATATCAAGGATCTGACTCCTCCATCTTACTCTTGTCCTCATTATTTGCTGTGTAATGTCTGTCTTCAAGGTCTGTGCAGGATTGGATCCCAGTGTATGCTGTTGAAAGTGTTTCTGTAATTAACAAGTGTGTTTTTCTTTCAAGCAGGGAATCATTAGCAGAGTGACAGAATCAGTGAAAAACATTGTACCAGGATGGTTACAGAAGTATTTCAATAAAAGTGAAGATGAATGTGTAGATAGAAATGAATCTACGAACCAGGAAGAGACTCCAGTAAACTATCACCATGATTATGCAGATGAAGATACGATAGTGATTGATGGGAGAGTCACGCCTGAATCTGCAAGAATTAGTTTAGAAGGTATGTGAAAAACCATTTAGTATTCTGGCCATCTGTATTTATTCACAGATTTCTAGTTTTGAATCTTAATTCCCAAGGGAAATTGGAAAAGCATTTTGACAGAACTAAGAACAAAACAACAACAAAAAACCCCACAACTCCCCCCCCCCCAAAAAAAACAACCCAACAAAAAACCCGACCCCACAAAAAAACCCAAAACAAACCAACAAAAAAACACCAAAAAAAGCACGCCAAAACCCAACAAAAAGTCCCTACACAAAACAAAACAAAACAAAAAACCGAACCAAAAAAACCACCCAAAACCCAACAACTGTTTGTGAAACTGTCTTGTCTTTAAACTGTAAACGTAATTGCAAGGTTGTCTTACAGCTCTTGGAAGTCATCAGTTAACTTCAGGTAGTCAGCCAGGTGCAAAATATTGATAATATTAATTTGCAAGTATGCTGGGTTACATTTTCCTTTTAAAAGGTCTGGATTGAAACTCTGTTTAATTGCCTAAGGTAATAAAAACATTAGTTTGTTTAGTTGGCCTCAACACAAAAGACCAGATGCTAGAATGCCAGAAGAAATACTGTTCTTTTTGAAGTATTTGGTAATGTGAAAGTGTGTGCATGGCTAGCATGGGGTCTTTGAAAACCTGTTTGGATGCTTGAAAGAGAAGTTTGCAACCCTTCATGCTACAGAAGATTAATCTTTTATATCTGTGCTTCTTGCTGTTTCTGCACTTCTCCATAAATTTGCATATATGGTCATTTGAGTTTCTCTTAAACTAGAATTTTTGTGGAACTTAGTTTTTAATAAGGAGAGAAATTTAGTTGAGCACACGTACATAACCATCTGTGTGAAAAGTCAGTTGCTTCTGTTGGCAGAAGGAAAAGTAATGAGGAAATACCTTTGTCACCAGTGTCATCTACTTGTAAATAAAGAGCTTTATTGCTTTCTGTGTAGCTGCAGCTTGAGAATAAGTTTGGATAAAGGAATAGAGGAGGTCTTCATGAATGAGGAACACGTGTTGGCTTTCCTGAAGAACTGTGTGAAAGAACCTTTCAGTAAGAACAGCTGCACAGCAAACTTTCTAGCTCAAAGAAAATCAGGAGCAGATGGACATGCTAGAACTTTTAGTAACTTGTGTTGCAGTCTGTGGATGTTGTAGGGCTGTCTTTTTTTCACTGTAGTTAGTAAGATTATTTTTTTTTTGTCATTATTGCTGTTACAATTTTAGCCTGTTTCTTGAGCTCTGAGGTACCACTGTGCTGGACCCCGTATTCCTTTGCTTGGCCAGCCTTCAGCCTGATAACAGGATCTCAGACAAGATGGTCCTAAAAATCTATCAGTGCTTTGGACAATTAATTACTAGTAGTGCAGTGGTTTTGAAGACCGAACTAGTTTAAACTTCAGTGCAGATACCAAGAGGATAGTGACTCAAAGTCATGTTCATACTCAGAATTCCTAGGAAGACTGTGGACCTAAATGGATATCAGGCAAGATATCCATGAATAGGTGTTGTATTCCTGTGGCAAGTTGAACTGGGAGACCACCTCTGGTAGGACACCAGCAGAGTTTACAGACCCTTTGGTTCATGAGAAAAAAGCACCCATCTTGCACCAGAGGCCGTGATGCTTCTTCTTTGTGCCAAAATCAGAAAACTTAATGGACAGGAGATCATGTTTTGCTTGTAGCATGGCCTGATATGGTAGAATCTGGGAGGCGAGATGATGACATCAAATCAACCAAAACCTCCAAAAATCTCTGCAAATATGCATTTTCATGTTATGTATTCAGGTTAACATAATCTTTTTTACAAGTTTATATAAACTGCAGAGTTGACTGTAGCTTGCCGCACAATCTCGAATTTTGGAAAGCTTATTGCAAGCTTTATCTGCAGAAGAAGGAATTTCTACATGTTTGATTTAGTGGAAGACCTAGTGTTAGAGCACTTGTGCATGGGGTCAGAATTTGGTGGTGTAAAACCTCGTTGTTAACTACTTCTTAGTGTGACATTGGTATTGCAGGCAGTGTTGGTGTTGTAATCAGGCACTTATATCAAACTATCTGGGTGAGGAAGAAGTTAAATTTGGCTTCTCTATTTTTGTGCTTACAACTTGGCAATAGCATGACTGTTGATGAAAACAAGTTTTGGCTTCTGTGAGCTTGCCTATAGGGAGGCTAATTGTCTCCCTCTTCTTGTTTAGAACCATCCACGAGTAGATCTGCATTGAACTTCTCAGATGTGTTAACAAGGCCCTCTCTTCATCGGAGCCATTTGAACTGTACAGTGTTGGATTCCACAGTACCACATTGTCAGCCCTCTACATCATCTTCACTTGGCATTGGCAGTCCTGGACTGTCTCTTGTAAAAGAAATAAAAGATTCTACCTCTCAGCATGATGATGATAACATCTCAACAACCAGTGGCTTTTCCTCTAGAGCATCTGATAAAGGTAACTTTCATGTTCTTTAATTGATTTTTTTTTTTGTGACATGAAGTACTTTGCATTCTTTAATATTTCTCATCACCTTAGTAAATAAAATGAATGCCACTCTGGATGTCAGACTTATATTTAATTTTTAGTATTTTAATCCTAAGTATATAATCCTGTCACCTTTTTAATATGACCATACTTTGGAATACTTTTATGGGATCCTGATGTTACGTAGAGTCGATGCTGATAAACATACTTTTAGCTAGGTTATCTGTAGATCTTAAACTTGTATAATAGGAACTGAAGATGACTCACTGTAGCTTGACAGCTAGCTTGATTGTCTAGAAGGAAGAATGACTCAGAAATCTAACTTTCAGCTGGTCAAAAGTGAATAAATAGAGGTGACAAATAGAAACACAAGTTTTCCAGTGTTTTCACGAGAAGTCAATAAAGGAACTGTTCTGACTGAACAAGTTTTGAACTGCTTTTTTGGAAGAAGGCATCAGTTGTCAATAATGCTATGTCTTTTGCTGTACTCAGTAAGGAATGTATGCTTTTTAAAAGTAAAAAAAAACAAAACTAACAAAAAAACCCCAAAAATAAACCCCCCAAAAAACATTCTATTGATGTAGATGAGGACCTTCATGATTTCACGGAAAGGGCAAACAGCAGGTTTTTAGCTTATTCTAGCCCCCATATTAAGAGGAATTGAGGCATATTCAGGAAGTTCTCTGGAGAATGTTTTTTTTACAATTCAGAGTAGATGTTGCCAGAGTTTATAACTTGAGTTTACTAGAGCTTTCTGGTGTGTATCCATAAAACATAAATGGAAAACAGATTGTTAACTCTGTTAGTCCAGCTTTTAGGAAGTTTTTTAGGTTTAAAACTGGTACAATTCTGACCTGTGCTGGCCTACCAACCCCTTACTCATGTAGGAGAAAGCTTTGTATTGTGATAAATACACCACTGTTTATGCAGTTCCCATTTATTTTACCATGAAAGAAGTTAGGAAATTGCTCTGCAGTGGATGCATACTGTTAAGTTGTGCATGCTACTGAAAGGTTACTGAAAGGTAATGGATTTGCAGTTCTGTGAACAGTTTACAAGTTCAGAGTTGATACTTGGTTTTCATAGCATATATCAAATGGATCTGTTTCAAGAAGTCTGAAGGTTTGAAATGAGAAGATTCTGGAGAAATGAATGCTAAGGGACTTTCTCATTTTGTACGACTTATTTTTTTGTATCGAAGACTCTGGAGTTAGTGTAATCTTAATATTAAAATTATCTGTGTACACAAGGCATTTACTTACAGCATGTGTAATTTTTTGCAGATATCACAGTTTCAAAAACTACTTCAGCACCACTGCTCTGGTCCTCAGAGGCAGAAAGGTCTCATTCCCTCTCACAGCATCCTGCAGCTAGCTCTAAAAAACCTGCATTCAATTTATCTGCTTTTGGGTCTCCCTCTCCTGTAAGTACTGCACAGTATTGATTTCAATCAATTTTAATGTCTAGCCATTTTAATAACCACTTATTATAATACTTTTCTGTAGTCACTTGGAAACACTTCTGTCTTTAAGACAAGCCAGCTTGGGGATTCTCCATTTTACCCTGGAAAGACCACTTATGGTGGTGCAGCTGCAGCGGCAAGGGAGACAAAGGCACGAATTGCTCCTTACCAGGTATGAGAACAGTAGTGCTGGTGTGAGGGAAAGTGTAATTGAAATACAGAAAGGGTAGCTAGCACTGGCAAGGGTAGCTAGCACTATCAAGATGTGAGCAAGGAGTTGAAAATGTGGCAGTAGTTCTGACTTTTCCCTCTCAGCCTAAAAGAGTAGAAAAGAAAAACTTATGTTCTTTTTTAAACAGTTTATGTAGAAACACTTGTCATATTGCACAAGAATGACAGTAGCATCTTAGGCTCTGGCTACTTGTTTGTAGTTGGGTTTTCCTTTATTGTTGAGTCTTAAAAAAAAATCAGTTCTCTGCCACTGTCTGCCTGTGACTGTTATAGCATCACAGAATGGTTTGGATTGGAAGGAACCTAAAAGATCATCTAGTTCCAATCCCCTGCATGGGCAGGAACACCTCCCACTAGACCAGGTTGCTTAGAGCCCCGTCCAGCCTGGCCTTGAACGCTCATTATGTTAGAATAACATGTAAATAAAAACAATGATGGTATAACTTGAAAGCCTGTGTTTATACTAGCAGAAGCTACCTGCCTGATACTAGTTTGTAAGTTGTTATGCAAGCATTCCTACACTCATGCTGTGAATATATATTGTATAAAACTGCCCTTTTCATTATACAAGTATCTAGAAGTCAGCTTTACTTATCCTTTGGTCTCCTGCTACCCAGGTGAAGGCATGCAGTTCTAAATGCCATCTCAAGATAAACAATAAAATGCTTTCTATTTTATTATCATTTAGATAACTCTTTAAAAGAGTTACTTGCCTCTAAAAAAAAAAATCTAAAATCTGGTTTGTTTGGAATGTGTTTAAATCAAAATGACCTTTATTTGGAGAAAAGAAAATTAAAAAAATCAAAAAGACCTTTTTTTAAAGGAACTGGAAATAAGAGTTTGCTGGACCTCTTCTGGCAGTCTGTTTCTACCATGGAACAAGGGGACCTACAAGTTCCTGACATAGAAGAAACCTTGAGAACTTGTGGTTTGTTCTGACTTAGTGTTAAAACAAACTTCAGAACACTCAAAACTTCCTGTGAGTTAGGAGCCCTCTTTGGTAATCTATTTTTTTTTCTTACAAAGTAAATGGGGATCTTGCTGAAAACAGGAACCAAAATACTAGGCTTTTAAAGGAGAGACTTGCTTACTTGTTGCTGCATGCTGTGGATTACAGTGTCTTGCTCATGTTTTTTACGTGATGTATGGTCTGCTTCCTGTCTTCACATAGCAGTGTGGTAACCATGATGTGGTTACATGAAGGCTTTAACATAACTGAAAAAAAGGCACACTGAAAGAAGTCACGTGGTACAAATAAAACAGCTTACTTTTTCGGTGTAATATGTTTAAATATAATAATCTCTAAATTAGATCTGTATCTTTTAAGCACAGTAACAAGATCTGCAGTCAACTGTAATCTTGAGGCAAGGAAGAAAACAAGAGAAGTAAAACTAGAAATTCCTGATTATAATTGTGTGTATTGGTTTTAAGGTGGTACACTTACAAACCATCACAAAAGTCTTGTGATCTGTTTTGTTACTGAAAGTACTTTCTG
This sequence comes from Chaetura pelagica, assembly GCF_000747805.2. NCBI lineage: Eukaryota > Metazoa > Chordata > Aves > Apodiformes > Apodidae > Chaetura > Chaetura pelagica. The sequence continues at coordinate 9,587,692 of NW_009953786.1, forward strand.
CAGCACAAGCCTTTGTTTCAGTTCTGTTTTCCTGATTACTACTTCAGACACCCTACAGGCCTAAAATCTTCCCTTTCATGACCTCTTACATTTAAGTATTTCTTTTGTTGCTTTATCCCCTGTGCAAGCTGTGTGGAGCCCCACTCAATCTTCTATAAAGTTGGTAGAGTATATTCTTCATGGCTTTAATGCCTAGTTAGTGCATTTTAATCTGTACTGGCTATGTCATTAGTGTATCTATCAGGCATAAAATACACGCATGTTGAATTCAAAATCAAGCATCATAACATTAGCAATGCTGATTTTTTTTAGCCACCAGTGAGAAGACAAATGAAAGCTAAACAAGCAAATGTGCAATCCTATGGTGTGACAAGTTCCACAGCACGGCGCATCTTGCAGTCATTGGAGAAGATGTCAAGTCCGTTGGCGGTAAATGACACACGTTTTCCTCTGTTTTATTAGATGTGTTTGAAAAACACAGTAAACATGCCTGTATAGGATGAAAATCTTCCTTATATAGTGTCTGGTTTAATTGGTTGCACTGTTTTCTTAACAGGATGCTAAAAGGATTCCGTCTTCTGTTTCTAGTCCATTGTCCTCTGTAAGTTGATCACAAAACCCCCATATTTTGTTGGATGAAACCCTCTCTTCGGGGAAAAAAAAAATCAGTTCTCTAATATGTAGGCTTTTATTCCTCCCTTAGCCTGTGGACAGGAGTGTTCTGAATATTACTAGCTTCCAATCCAAACGAAAACAGGTAAGAACCAGTAACATTTTAAGTTGAGATAGATACCTTTCTATGCTTTATAGCTGTTAGAAGAAATGTCTCAGTGACAGCATACACATGAATTCAACTTAATATTATGTGAATTCTAGTGGTCTTGACTGTGTGAAGTTGCTAAAAATGTCTTTTCTACCCATACTAGAAGCAGGACTGTGAAGATTACTCAAGAATTATATTACCTTTATGTGGTGGTGTCTTGAGATGTTAATCAAGAATAACTTTCCTAGGGCACACAATGTAGTTTTATTTTGCCCTGCATGTTAAATCTTTCTGTTTAGGAAAGTTTTCCCTTGCAGAAATAGTCAGAATAGGAGAATACTGATTGAGTGGTCATATAGACCTTGTGCAATTTTCCATGTTGATTTTGAGCAGAAAAATAACACTTAGGGTTTTTATTACTGCTCAAAATAGAGAAGGAAAATCGTTAAGTATTGTCATTTCTGTAACTTTATGCTCCTAAATTCCTATTTGGAGTTAGCACTGGATTGGTGATAATGCTGTGATAAATAATTATTTCCTTAATAGTTGTTAAAAAAATTAAACTAGTACTGTTTTTTAATCACTTTAATTTGGAGTATCTTTGAGTTTATTAAATTGTAAACCTCACAAAAGTCAGTTAAAGATCAGGCAACTTAATGAACAAAAGTGTGTTTTTTCTTCCATGCAAACATCTCATCTGCTGTTTCAATGAGAAAATGGACAGAATGTCTCAAGAAGTTTCTATGCTAATCCCTTGATTAGCAGTATAATTAATATTACAGTCACTTAAGAGTTTACAGACATCTTGGATTTCCTGTAACATATTTTGCCATATCCTAAATTACAAGAATGTTGAGAAACAGGGCATATAATTTCTTTACCATAAGTACAATCCAAATAATTGAAAACAAAGCTGATACGAATTCTCAGTTGAATCGTGGGGCTACACCTGTGGTGAGGCATTAAGGGAGATCTACCAGATTTGCAGTGTAGAGCCTGACGTCAGTCAGAAAATGAATGCTGCACGCAGCTGTCACTGGTTGAAAGTAGAGAAATTGTCTATTCATAACACTAGGATTAGTAAAGTTTGGCAGGGCAAGGGTAGCCCTTGATGAGAAGGGGAGGAGAGGATTGTGTTTGCCAAGGAGTGGGTTGTGTGTTATCCTGCTAAAGCAGATGAATGGTTGAAAGAACACTTGAGCAGGACTGAGGTCTCAGGGTTTGCTTAGCTTGGAGAGAAGAAGGCTGAGGGGCCTCCTCACTGCTCTTCACAGCTTCCTGAGGAGGGAAAGTGAAGAGGGAGGTGCTGGCCTCTTGCCCCTGGGATCCAGTGACAGGACCTGTGGCTTGCTGCATCAGTCGGAAGAGGTTCGGATTTGACATGAGGAAGCACTTCTTTAGCGAGAGGGAGGTCACCCACTGCAACAGGGTTCCTAGAGAGGTGGTTGATGCCCCAAGGCTGACAGTGTTGAAGAGGCATTTCAACAATGCCCTTACTACAGTAGTTAAACTTTGTTCAGCCCTGAAGTGATCAAGCAATTGGACTAAATGATCGTTGTAGGTTCCTTCCAACTCCACTGCTCTTTTCCGATTCCAGTTCTGTTTACATTTAAAAGCACCAATGGGCCATCCTTCACTTGGAAGGAATTTGTGAACTTAAATAATATTTTACTCAAGGTTTCAAACATTTTTTTAACTTCATTATTTATTATATACATTATAGATAGTACAGCATTAATTTTGTTACCAAGAGTTGGGAGGTACCGTGAAATTAAAGCTGCATTGTAAACACAGTTTTCTGTTGATACTAATTGAAATAATAGCACACATCCTACGTCTGAGTCTTCTCATCCTTAAGATCACAGATGGAGCCTTTGGTAAATCTTCTAGCCTTTTGGGGTCTTTTTTGTTTCACATTTCAGTTAAGTCAGTTTTGCAAAATGTACACAGCTTTCTGTTAAAAACTAGTTCTTGTCTGTGAAACTGCTTTGACAAGGGAAGCCAAAACCAGTACTTTTAAGTGCATCTATTGCAAATTTAAAATATGGGAATATATTTTAATCAATGAAACTGTTTTAAAAACATTTCACAACTTTTTTTTTTAGAGTGTAACTTCGAAGGAGGAAAATGTAGGAAAAATAAAGCCTGTATAATTAGCTGCTGAACACTTTGAATGTTAAGTTAATGCATAAAGACAGTAAAAAAATTTTACAGTGGGGGCAGAGGAGAGGAGAAGATGGGAGCGTATTATAGTAACATGAGTTGTTTGGATTATAGTAATGTATTATTTTGTCTATTAATTTTTTTAAAGGTATTCAATCAGACTTTGGCTGCTTCTGTAGCTTTTTTGATTTCGTAACTGGTTTTGTGGTGGTTTTCCTCTGCAAGCTAAGTGCTTTAAAGACTTTCAAATACTTGATGCTGAGACTGGTGGGAGGTTTATAGTTGTGTAACTTTTTTCAGCAGTAAACACTGTGGTAATTTGGGCGAGTGCAAAGTTTAACTGATTGCTGTTTCCCTTTCAAAGATGGAATCGCAGCATCCACCTGTCCAGAAACTTGTGACACCAAAGGCAATCTCTCTGTCAATGGGTCGGACCCAGTACTTTAAACCATCTCTGTCTCCAGCTCCTGATTCCAGCAAAATTCACCAGAGGGTAGATATGAAGCACAAAGTAAGTACGTTTTATGGTCCTTATCTGCCTCCTGTTTACAAGCTTGGAATGTCTCTTACCAATTACTCTACTAACAGGCTCTTTCTTGGCAAAGAGTACCATTAGTACGTTTGAGGTTTATTTAGATGATGGGAACCGTTGCGAAAGAGATACTTTTGAGATTTGATGGACTTAATTTTATTTTTGGGACAGTGAGTGGCTGGTTTTATTTTCAGAACATGATGATATGCTGTTGGGTCAGACTGTTCTCAGTGAAAGAAAATTAAAATACAGAAACAACATTTTTGTGTGCTCCTGTACACAAAACTGTCAGTGCAGAAACATATTGATGTTGTCTATAATAAGCTCTTAAGGTGAACTATGGGCTCTCAGTGAGATTTCTGGCACATACCCATACTGATCACTTTGTTGTAGGTGCAATTGTTGATAAATTTTCCTTAAAACAAGATTGCCATCTCTTCCACAAAAAAGACCAACAAAAAAACTCTCAGGGTTCCAGTATCAATCTGAATGTAAAAATGACCAAGTGTTAAAATCTGTGGGCTTTTTTAAAAAAAAGGCTGAAGATCAAAGTGGATAGTCATAGTAATTAGGGAAAAGGTTAAGTAGATGAAGAATGTATTTAGTGGTATAAATAAAACAACCCAACACAAAACATGAGTGATTGTTTGTCTTTTCTTTGTGTGTAGTAAATAAAAACATTCAGATAAATACTGAAATAAATAAAACTTGAATTGCAGGGCTTGAAAGAGAAGAGTTTTCATGCAGAACAGCAAGTAAAACCATCTGAAAGGTATGACAAATCTATTAATTTGAAACACTTGGAAGAAGAAATCTCTGTTTTGTCTCTACACTATGCAGGTCTTTCTTCTTTTGGAAGGGCAGTAGCAGTTCTCAGGAAAATAAAGTGAAAAAATTGTATTACAAGAGAGTTTAACCATTTGTGCATCTTTATGTTCATTGGGGGGCAGCGCTGTTGGTTTCAGCTCTTTATTTAATTTCTTGGAGCCTGAAAGCTTTGTCTAAAGGAATTATTCTTTATAAAAAAATGTAAGATGAAGTGATGAACTTCTCCTTTAATGGAGAAGTCACTTGTCTGCTTTGTGAGTTTACGTGAAAAACAAGAGCCCTTCAGAATCAACTAAGGCCAAATGCAAACTTGTCTCTAAAACACAAGATTCCAGGAGAGTTAGAAATTGTATGTTTTCTTGAGGAGATTGTCTTGCGTTACACTATTTATTTAGTTGTTTCAGGTAGAATGACTTCACCTCCAGATAATATTGATGGTTTTCACTTCAGGACAACTAGTCTTTTGAGTAATTCTTGAATTAAGATGCTTTGCATTCAAATAATAACTTTTTTTCGAGAATCTGTCCTTTTCAAAGAACAGTAGCAGGGAATTGTATTTTGTTGTCTCTGTGTTCATCTTCCAAGCATTTGTTATGTTGCCTTGGAGCATTCTTTGGCTTGCAAAAAAATCCCAAATACAACTCTTCCTTTTGGTATCTAAATAGTTTGACTTCATAGCAACCACTTTTTTTTGGGTATAAGAGATTGGCTCTAAGGTTTTGGTATAGGTGCAAACAGGTGTTAGGTTTTAATTATGGGTTTTCGAAGTGTTTTAATTTTTCGTTATTAGAACTCCCTTCTTCTCCATGCAGAAGAGAGATCCAGAGAACTGATTTGTATTTGGTTCAGAAATGTTACTGCTATGTTCCAGAGCAGGAGCAAAACACTGATAAGGGGTAGCTGGCCAGAGTCTTTTAGTGCAGTTAACCTGCAGTACTTTGGTACATCTCTGCTCAGTCTACCAAAGGCTATTAAATTTTTTAACCTGGGTCAGAATTGTAGATTGGACTGACCTGCTCAAAGACAGAAAATTGTCTTTGGCCCTTAGAAGCTGAGAGTGTTAACAGAAAAGAGGAATATGGGCTATTACAGGCAGTCTGTCATTTTCTGAATAAAGCTCTATTATTTTGACATAGGATTTTTTTCAGAATTTGAGTTGATTGACAGTTTGGATTAAAGAAATGTTAGAGCATATGGCCTTAAGGATCTGGCTTCCTCTCAGCAGTTAAGGTGCTAAGCAGACTGTTTGCAAGTATCTGACAAGTTTAGACCAATTCTCTTACTCAGTCTTCTGGAAACTTGACCTGATGTCTTCCATGTGATCAAAAATGTACTTTTGTAATGACTGACTGACTGGAATAAGCTTTGATATGGTAATTTTTCCCAAAGATACTTCATTTTGATGCCATTCAGCCTTTTATTGTTATTCCCTAGTTGGCTTCCGGTTTGGGGTGTGGTGGTGGGGTTTGTTTATTTGTTTGTTTTGAGTTTTTTTTGTTGTGTGTTTTTCTTTTTCTTCCCACTTCCCACTTGGATTAGGAAATCTTTCTGGTTTGAATCTAGGCTTCTGTAATGACCAGAGAAGTGCCTTTGTGTGCTTTACAAAAGGGATCTGTATTCATGTCCGAAAAGACTTTTGGAATGTTGGCGCACACAGACACCTCTGCTGCTTCTGCTGTTGGCCCTAGGAAGGCCAGAGCTGCTTCTGAAGTGTTCTTGCTGTATTATCTTGCCACACAAGTCTAAGGCTCTCTGTTCTCTAAGAGCTCCTGGCAGTTGTTCATGCGCGTGCGCACACGCTCTTTCTCTACATATATATTTTTAGTTGTTCTTTTATATCCCAGCAAAGATACATGCGCATAACAGAATCAGTTGGAATTTCCACTGTCTGGACTATTAAAAGGAAACACTAGAAAATAACAAGCTAAATCAGTTCTTCTATTTTGGGTCTTCTGGCTTAGTCATCTTGCCTTTATGGATGTTGTGACTGTTCCTTGTGTATGTCCTTCTTGTTGCTGCTCTTACTAATGCAGCTTTTGCTGTTCAGAACATCGGATATTTACCAGCATTTAGCAACTTGTGGAACATTATTTTTCCAGTTCCGATAAGGTGTCAGTTCTAGGGCTAATAGTGGCTATAAATAGCTTGAAACAATTAGTTGATAAGTTGGTATTAATTAATTCTTTTTCCTTTTATATCTTTTTTTGTTTTTTCCTTCCTCAACCTATGTATTGTTGTTCTGTGCCAGCAATTTGACCTACCCTAAATTCATTACTCCTGCATCCAACGGTCTGTCTTCTGGAGTCGGTGTGGATGGTGGTGGCAAGATGAGACGGGAAAGAGGAGTGCACTACATCTCAAAACCTGGACAAGAACAACAGGTAAGGGACTCTTACATTAATTTTTCCCACTAAAATTACTGAAGTCATTAGTTAAGTATGCCATTTTTATTGTCTCATAGTAATTTATAACAATGTCACTTAAGTTTTGTGTTTGTTTTGGTTTTTTTGCTGTGGGTTTCCAGGCAGTCTCCAACTTAGATATCTGTTTCGGTTACTCAGCTTCTGTTTTATATATTTGAAATCTTTAGTCTATTACCTTGGAGAGGCTATATACGATAAAATTTCTCATTAGCAGTTGAATGGACAAATTTTGGCAGTGGTTCGTAGAGGTTTTATGAAGGACTTATGTTAGAAACAAGTGTCGAGTAAACAAACTTTATTTGTTATTTCACATTTAAGTCATGTAGAAAGATACATACCAAGACTCTGAAGCAGAAGACAGTGTTATGCATATCTGCTAATTATTATTACAATATTTGGCACTTAATTAAACTCATTTTGAGAAGGTTTTTAATGGGAAAGGTCCATTTAATAAGACTATGGTGCTGACTGTCCTGAAGGTTGTCTCTCTGAATGTTATGTAAGCTGCCTACCACTGGATCTTAAATATAAAAATTTTACATCAGTCTTCTGGCTGATGCGAAATCAAGAAATAGTAAACACTGGCAAATGTTCTTATAATACAAATTATCTGAATATCCTGGTGAAATAGACTCTTCAGATCAAAACTGTGGAATAGATGTAAGCTGTAGGATACATTGCATTTTTGTAGTAGCAACTTATATCTCCACTTAGTCACTTCTGGGTAAATCTTGGTACTATTTTCCAAATATTAGATTGGCTATTCCCATTACTACCCAAACTAATCTAATATTGGTAATGAAATAGCTGAAAGGGCAACAGTAAGACCAGAAGCTTTTAGGATACGCTGGTTTGAGTTTTAAATTTGCATTCCTATACATGATGTAGACTAGATTTACCAGAGTATGATCTTCCATGCTGCCTGTCAGACTTTTTTTGGCATTTTGTGCTTAGCGTTGGGATTTTTGGTTCTCTTAGGAATCTGCATACCTCAGAAACTTTCACAGCTGTCCTTCCATATTTTGTGAGAGAAATACTTTCTCATTTGTATTGGGGGTGTTCTCTTAATTGAAGGGATGAGAAGGTAATTAGGATGATGTTTATCTAGATCTTTCAAAGCTAAAGTAGAGGAAAAAATAAATCTGATCTCTGCCCCCTCTGCTCTGTGAAGGTGACAATTTAGAGCTAACTCAGTATTCTTACTAGGCAGGTGATGAATACAGTATGACCAGGAAGTAGGCCTGCCATAAATTTAAATGACCTGGCAGACCGAGGCGAGGAGGTTAGGATTCCTTTTGAAAACTTGCTGTGTATTAATCTGTATATCTCTCTTCTCTATTTAACTTTTAAGAAATTAAGGATGGGACAGGGTAGGAAAGTAGTATGTCTTGTAAAAGAGAAACGAAAATTTAATTCTTTTAATAAAAGGAACAATTAAAAATTACAACAGTTAACATTTACACCTAGGAAGTGGAGGAACCAGTACTACCAAAAGTACCCCTACCCATCAGTACTACATCGCTGCCTTCATTCAACTTCAGTTTTCTTGCCAGTAGTCCTGTCTCATCATCACCAAGCACTGTTTCAATAGCAGTGATGAACAAGGTAAATCTTTTTTGCATATCGTGAATACTTTTTTTAGGATGAACAGACATCTGCTTTGTTGCATGTTAACTTCTTCCACAGTGCTTATGAAACTAACCAACATTAGTTTATATCCTGCTGAATAAATCAGGTTATATTCCAATTGGGAAGTGATGGCTGGCTTAGAGTTTTGATACAGCCTTTCTCCATCTTATACTTTGCAGACTTCTGGTTAACATAATTGTAACTGCTTCAAATGCTATGGAAGTTTTGTCAGAAATTAATGTCAAGTTAGGTTATTAAATTAGAGGTAGCATTAATGATCATATAAGCCTACAGTAGAGAGTGAACCTAGGATGCAAAAGTGGGAATATTATTGGAGTAAGAGAAATGTTCATTGTTCCAGAGTACTTGAAATACTTTTGTATGTTTTGAAGCAGATGACTGCTTTTACACATTGTGGTATTTGCTGAAGCTCCAACAATTGAGCTGAGTGAGTTTAAGGTTCTTAAGATGCTTGGTCTATTTTTCCATGAATTTAATATTATGTATAATATATAGAATGTATATAAAGAATATATATATTTATATAGAAATTTATTTAAATTCATATATATATATAAATAAAAATTTATATATACGTTACATATATACATATATATTATAGCATCTTGGCTTTTTTTCCTTGGTGTATGAGATTTGGTTTTGATGATGCTGTACTATATCATCACTTGCAAGCTTCATTTTCTTTTAACTCTCGTGTGTGTTAAAAATCCAAACATCAGATTTTCCAACTTCACTGCAGAGTGTCAGTTAGACAATGAATTCAGGTAGCTGCTGTTGTTTCACCTGGATGTTTCTCTTTTAGATACAAACCTTAATTCTTTTGAAAACACAGGTACAATCAGCAAGTAATCCTGGCAGTCCCGTGTTCAGGTTTTCATCTCCAATTGTGAAATCTACTGAGGCAGAAGTGCTACCTCCATCGTCTGTAAGTAAAATAGAATAAAGCTCAACCTTATCTCAAGCCTTTAGTAGAAAATTGCAGAATAAAGCAGAATTGGCCCTAATAATGGGGAAAACAAATATATAGGTTTCTGGCTTACGCTTTGTCATCCAGCATTGTATACCAAAACTTTGTAGTCTGGATTTCAGTTTTTTATAAGTTGTGTAAAATTTGATTAAAGTTTCTTTAATTTCAAAATCTGAAAATTCTCTCTTTTTTTCATAGCAGATTGGGTTTACATTTAGTGTTCCTGTTGTAAAATCAGCAGAGCTTTCTGGATCCAGTGACACACCAGTGACGTCCTTACTTAATATAGGTAACCATTTTTAGCATTTCAGATCTGAAGGGCTGATTTTCTTTTTTGTGTACTAAATATACTGTATATATATTGTATATTAACCTATCCTTTCTGAGCATATTAGAAATTCCAGGCAAAGTGTGTTTTCAGTAACACATTTGCTTTGAACCAAATTGTAATTACAAACAAGGCAGAATTTTGAAGATTCTTCTGTAAGGAACATGACAGTTTAAAATTCTTGTTTCTAGCAAGTGTGAATTCTTTGTGAAAGAGTTTGTTGGGTTTTTTTCTGTTTTTGAAGATACCGCCACTGTAAACAGCACCAGCAATAAGAAGGAAGAAAAAGAAGAGTATGATGGACCTCCCAAACCTACAAAGGTCTTAAAGGAAGGAAGTGTGTTAGACATCCTAAAAAGCCCTGGTGAGAGAATGAACTTAATTGAAAATTATATATGCTAGCATATTTTTTGCAATAACTGCATTGATTTTTATTTTTTTAAAAAAAACCCACCACAACAGCAACAAAAACCCCATTTGAAGAATGCTTGAAGGAGCTGGGAATGTTTAGTTTGAGAAGGAGAAGGCTGAGGGGAGACCTCATCAGTCTCTACCTGAAAGGTCATTGTAGAGAGGTTGGTGCTGGTCTCTCTTCACAGGTGATTAGTGACAGAACAAGAGGGAATGGCTTCAAGCTGCAACAGGGGAGGTTTAGACTGAACATTAGGAAAAAAATTTTCACAGAAAGAGTGGTCAGACACTGGAATAGGCTGCCCAGGGTGGTGGTTGAGTCACCATCCCTGGATGTGTTGAAGAGTCGTTTGGATGTGGTGCCGATGGATATGGTTTAGGGGAGAACTTTGTAGAGTAGGGATGATGGTTGGACTGGGTGATCCCAAGGGTCTTTTCCAGCCTGAATAGTTCTATGATTCTAAGGACAGGGAGCTGCTTGAAAAGAGTCCCATGCAGAGCCACAAAAATGATTAATGGAGTGGAACATCTCCCTTAAGATGAAAGGCTGAGGGAGCTGGATCTTTTTAGCTTGGAGAAGAGGAGACTGAAGGGCAACCTTATTAATGTTTAGAAATATGTAAAGGGTGAGTGTCAGAAGGATGGAACCAAGCTCTTATCAGTAATGTCTAATGAGAGGACAAGGGGCAATAGGTGCAACCTGGAGCATAGAACGTTCAATGTAAACATGAGGAAAACCTTTTTCACTGTGGGTATGACAGAGCACTGGAACAGGCTGCCCAGGGAGGTTGTGGAGTCTCCTTCACTGGAGACATTCAAAATACACCTGGACATGTTCCTATGTGATGTGCTCTAAGTGACCCTGCTCTGGCAGGGGGTTGGACTAGATGATCTTTTGAGGTCCCTTCCAACCCCTAGCTTATGTGATTCTGTGTTGTCTGCATGATTCTTTGTCACAGTCAATCAATATTAGCTATAAATACAAACATAGGAGTGCATCACGTTAAATGCTGTATCTGTGAGTGGGTCTCCCTTCTATTCTGAGTGGCTTTTATTGCTGAAAGGAATACTCAAACTTGAAGTAACATGTCAAATCACATGTCAAATGCATTGCTTCTCTTACATGTGTCAGGATGTAATTGTAAATGAAGTATAAAGAGAAACTGTCAAATCATCGGTTTTGCATTTTAAATAAATAAAATTTATGTAATTAGAAAAGTAATGTTTGCAAAATGCTTTACAAACATTCTTCTCTCTTCTTTTGGCCTTAAGTGCTCACAGTTACTGTGGATTCCAATATAAGTAGAAGTGGGCTGTTTCACTTTAAAAAAACTTTTCTAATTTTGGTTTTTAAGCAATTGCAGTTGTTTTCAACTATTCAATAGTGTGTGTAGATGTTTTTTGTTTTAAGAAAAACAGCTGCTGAATGTGGTCTTTTTCCATAAGCCCTCAGCATTATCAGGACTTTTAAAATAAAGTGACAAATCTATGTACTACCTGTGTAGTTATACCAGACATAGCTAAGTAAGAGAAAATACATTGTGCATTTTTGTAAGGAGAGATCTGAGTGAAATAACATTCATTTGCTTTGCCAGTTTAAGAGAAGCAGGTTCTAAATCGAGTCCCTTCGAAGACTCCACTTCTGAAATAAAAAAAACAACATCAAACCAACCAACTAAACAAAAAAAAATAATTTAAACCCCCTCTTTGTTTTAGCCCTGCAAATAATTTGTACTGCTACTTAGGATGCTCTGCTGCAGCATTTTCTTCAGTGTTTCCATATTGGTGGCTCTTGTTTTCAGTTACAGTTGACACATATAAATAACGAGTTGGCCTGTGTCCAGTGCATTTTGTATAAGGATTATAGATAGAAGTTGTTCTGTTGCCTTAATTTTTATTACTTACTTAATGCTCTCTATCTGTGGGGGATACCATATGCATTGCTGCTCAAAGGATCAACTGCTGTACAGCTACTAAAGTAAATGTGAGTAATCTGCTGTGGCAGAAATAGCTTTGGAAAATTGATTAGAGTGGGCATGATGTCTTAAAATGAAATGGGATTGTCTCTAGTCCATGACCAGCAGTCGGCTTTCAGAACTGTTCCCACTTTTATCTACCAGTAAAGATTTGTATTTAAAACTTTCTTGGAGATGAAGAGTTAAATCAGGCTTTAAATAAACGTTCTGTTGTGTCCCAGAGCAGCATATGAAATTTCATCCCTTTAGATAAGATTTCCAGGGACTTCCTCTTGCAGTTAGTTGGGAGTGTATAGTTGTAACCATTGACACTTGGTTTTATTTATAACCATCTGGTATTGTAAGTAACTTACATGCAGAGAGGGTATTACTTTATCAGTAAGAATCTCTTCCTGTTTATTTTTTTCTAGGCTTTACGTCTGTGAAAACACTCTCCTCTTCATCTACACAGCCTGTTACAAGCACAGTGGTCTATACAAGGCCTGCAATAAGTAGTTTTTCTGCAGGTAAAGACACGTCTAAACAAGCATCCTCATTTTGGCAGTCTGACACACATGACCCGTGTCTGCAAAACAAAACTACAGATGGAAAGTGCGTAACGTGTCAAGCTGCTAAAGTGTCAACAGTTGAGAGTACAAAACAGACAATAAGCTCAAGTCAATGTGTCACCTCTAAGGCAGCAGTCCCTACAGCGGGGACATTTGCCTTTGAAGACAAATTTAAAACAGCACCCAACACCTGGGATTGTGATACCTGTCTGGTCCAGAACAAACCTGAAGCGACAAAATGTATAGCATGTGAGACACCAAAGCCTGGAACAGGAGTAATGCCTGCTCTGACACTGCCAGCGGTCACAGACAGCTCAGTGACAGTGACATCCTCCTCCAGCAGCACTGACACAACAGCCACTCTGGGGTTTGGAGACAAATTTAAGAAGCCAAAAGGCTCCTGGGACTGTGCAGTGTGCCTTGTGTCAAATAAGGCAGAAGACAGCAAATGTATAGCTTGTCAATCCGAGAAACCAGGTGTGTTCTTCTCTTTTCTGCTGTTTCAATCACCAACTCTGTGCATTCTTTACAGAATCAAATATGTTCCATATAAAAATTATTTTCAGCAGCCATGTCAGTGTTCAGACAGGATGGATCAGAGTCTGTCTGCAGGAATGGTCATAGGCACTGGTGGTGTCTCAGCACAGATTCTGAACTGATCGTGAACTGTACTGGTGCATAACTGAATTGAAGCAAATATAACCTGCTTTGCAGCTGGTGAGGAAAGAAGACTAAACTGGATGCCTAAATTAACTTAGAACAAATTTATTAATTTTCAGTGGGCAACAAAGCTGGTGAAGCGTCTGGAAAACAGGTCTTGTGAGGAGTGGCTGAGGGAACTGAGGTTGTTCAGTCTAGAGAAATGGAGGTTGAATGGGGACACCTCGTTGCTCCCTACAGCTACCTAACGAGAGGTTGTAGCAAGATGGCTGTTGGTCTATTCTCTAGTCACAAGCAACAGGACAAGAGGAAATGGTATCAAGTTGTGCCAGGGGAGGTTTAGATTTGAAGTTAACTTCTTCACTGGAAGAGCTATCAAACACTGGAATAGGCTGTCCAGGGAGGTGGGTGAATCACCATCCCTGAAAATGTTTAAAAGATGTGTAGATGTGGTGCTCAGGACCATGGTTTAAGCACTGGGCTTGGCAGAGTTAGGTTAATGGTTGGTGGAATTAGGTTATGGTTGGACTCAGTGATCTTAATCAGGATGATTCTGTGAAAACATGAACTTCATAGAAAGAATATGGCCAAAAACCTCTCCACTCAGCGTTTGTGTGGAATTGAGAACTATGAAGCTAGATTTCAAGACAGTGTAGTCTTTAACTAGTCATCTTAGAACAAAAATGTATATTCAAGTAGGCCTATGAAGGCTAGTGAGAGCCTCCTAAAACATCGCTAACGTTGTTCTGGGCGGTCAAGGTCCTTCCAGACCTTGGAGGGGTGGGCACGTTTTTCAATGCAGCACTGTGTTTTTTCTCATTATATGTTCTTGTAATTGATTTTGAGTGTGGTGAGTATATTGTTTTAAAGCACAAATAATTATTTTAGTGTTAATTTTCAGTGCCTGTTAGTATGATTTAATATACTATTATGTCAAAAAATACCTTTGCAAACATATCCAGGGGGAGGGTGGCGTGGGAATCCAGGAGTGACTAGATTAGGATTTTGTAGTCATCCTTTACAGTAAGAGTGAAATTTCTCCAGCTAAGAGAATGCGTTTCAGAGGAAGCTTATTCTCATGAACTTGTGGCCTCTGAGACTAGCCATTGCAAAGGGGAATTCTGGAAATGTGAGGGGGTTTGCCATGAACATTGTGGTACAGAGAATTGCAGTTACATTACAACTGTCTAAGGGGAAGAGTGAGGCAAGTAAAACAGGAGGATGAAAGTTTTGTGGATGTGCTGTGAAAGAGAAGAGCCATTCCTGTCTTTACTGTTTTGAATTTGAGACATTATCTTCTGTGTCTCTCTTAAATACCACCCTTGGTGGTTTAAAACTGTAGGTGAATATGACAATTATGTGATGGTTTTGTGCCTTCTGGATGTCTACTTCAGTCCTCCCACTTATGCAGGCTGAAGTTCCCTGTTGGGGTGCAGCATCGAGTGACATCTCTTCCTTTACAGGGAAGAAAAATCAGGAGGCAAGAATTGTTTTTCAGGTATTCTTGTGGAGGTTTCTACTGCTCTTGAAGACAGTGTAGCCTCTGTAGTGAACACAGAATCGTGAGGTTGGAAGCATTGAGTTCCTTTCTGTTTTTTTTGTTATGGTGTAGTTTTGAACATACAGTTTATAATTTAGTGGTCAGTCATTCTGGTCAATTCTCAGCCTCACATCACTTAACAGTGATCACTAAACTTGAGTGATGCTAACCTGGAGTATTGGTTACTTGTGTCACCAGAAATTTGTAGTAGTCTTAGTTGAGTACAGTATTTCTGATTTACATCTGAAATAGACTGAGTTGCTCTGCTGTATGAACTGCACTTCCTGTTTAAATGTCATTGGTTCAGTTTGTCCTTAAAATGATATATAAATTATAAAGAAGAATTGAATTTTTTCTGTTGTTTACATTCTTGGGTTGAGTTTGACTGAAATTAATTTGTAGTTTGATTACTGCTAACCTTTGTCTGCTTTGTAGTTTAGTGAGCATTTAAGAATTTCTTAAGAAGTTAATGTTTACTTTATAATTTAAGCAGGATGATTAACTATTCTTGCTTATTTCTTAGGGAGTTCAGTGCCTGTGACCAGTAATAGTATTTCTGCATTTTCTACTTCTTCTGGAGGATTTCTGGATTTAGACAAATTCAAGAAGCCTGAAGGAAGCTGGGATTGTGAGGTCTGCATGGTCCAAAACAAAGCAGAAGCTACAAAATGTGTAGCCTGCGAGAATGCAAAGCCAGGCACCAAAGCAGAGCTCAAAGGTAATACTTAATGAGAAAAATAAGGATGTATGTCGTCCAATGTATTTATTTATTTATTTATTTTTAAAAAAAATTTAGGACAATTATTTTTCCTTAGAGGTATGACCAACATTGGTTATTTTTCCTCTAGGCATATTGCTTAAGTAAGCTAATGTGTCCCTGTTTCCAAAGCTTTTCCCCAGAAAAAAAATATTACCCTTTCTAGGGAAAAGCTTGTGTTAATGACATAGTTGTTCTTTACAAGTCGTAGATGTTGTTCATTTGGAGTTCAGGCTAAAAGCATGATCTTTCAAAGAAGCTAGCATTACACTTTTCAAAGCCAGGTGGTGGACAGAAGAATATCATTGCCAGAAGCTGTATGTAGAGTTTTTTAACAGTTTAGACGCTGGGAAGTTCAGCACTAGAATCCCAGCCATGTAGCTAAAGCCTACATATATTACATCATCTATTGCAAACTTAACGTTATTACTTATTTCTGCAGGTTTTGGTACTGCTGTTGTGTCCACAAATGCTGCAATGCCATCATTTACATTTGGTGTCCCATCGTCCTCCTCTGAATCTTCTCAGACATTAGGTAGCACAGGAAATTTTAAATTTGGAGAACAAGGGAGCTTCAAGTTTGGCATTGCATCTGAACCTGCATCCTCCAATACTGTGACTGGAGGATTTAAGTTTCCTACTACTTCAGGGGACTTCAAATTTGGAGTTTCTTCCTCAGACTCTAAATCAGAAGACAATAAAAAAGAAGGTAAAAGTACCGGTTTTACCTTTGGACTTCCATCTGCAAGCAGTCAGGCTCCTTCAACTTTTCAGTTTGGGACAGCGAGCCTGGGACAGCAGGAAAAGAAAGAGGAACCAGTTTTGGGAGGCTTTGGTTTTGGCACGAGTTCTACTTCTTCCATAGCTACCAATGAGAATAAAACTGGTGTCAGTGGCTTCACTTTTGGAACTGTGGCAGAAAAGGAGGTAGCATCACCTGCTCTTGCGTTTAAGAAGTCAGATGAGAAAAAGGATGAAACTCTTTCAACAAAGGGAGGCTTCTCCTTCGGCAGTACAGAGTCTGTACCTGCCTCACAGTTTGTTTTGGGAAGGATAGAAGACAAACAGGACTCTGTCACTTCTGCCGCTCCATTAGCATTTGGAAAGAAAGCTGACAATGAAGAGATAAAGGCACAACCTGTCTTTTCAGCTGGGACAGCTGAGCATACCAAAGAGGAGAGCACAGCAAAACCTATGTTCAATTTTAGTTTCGTTAAACCATCAGAGAAGGAAACAGAGCAGGCAAAGCCATCTTTCACATTTGGGGCACAAACCAGTACTTCAGGTAAGTGGAGCACCTTTTGTCTTCACTGGTCTGCTCATGTCCATCAAATAATACCTCTGATGCCATACTGGACAAAATCTATGGGATAAAGATGCATTAGAGCTTTAGGAAAAGCTTAATTATTACCCACAGCCTGTCTTTAATTCTGGTTGTTGGTGTGTAGACAGTACCTAACAAGTCCTTTTAAGATTTCAGTGAGTTTTAACATTAGATTTAGACAAAAAAATTACCACACCTTGAGAAACCTGTATTGCTGCCTGTATGAACACAGAAGTTGTGTTGTCTCCGTGGTAGCACAGCTGGTGATAAAAGCTGCAGTATGGTGCTGTATAGAGGCCTCACAGTAGCCTTCTTTTCATAGCAAAATGGAATGAGAGAGGGAGTATTGTACTCCCCTGTACTTGCAGCTGTGCTGCAGGGTGTACTGCTGTTTTCCTACTCCTAAAAATCACTTCATATGCATCAGACAGCATATTCCTTTAATTTGTTGAAAGTCTACAGCCAAAGGTTAAAGTTCTTCAGTGGTGATCATGGCATGGAAGAATTCTGGTTGTTAAATTCCATCTGTATGGCTTACAGCTGTTTTAGAGAATAGAATTATTTTCTAACTTCTGAAAGATACAGAAAATTACATTAGTAAGTAACCCTGAATAAAAGCAATACATTTAATTGCAGAATTATTAGGTTGAACTGCTAGTGAACAGACAGGTTTTTGCAGGATTGTGGGTTTTGGGGGAAGGGAGGTGGATGGGTATTTTTGAGATGGAGTTTGTTGTTTGTTGGGTTTTTGCTGTTGGGTTGTTTTTGTGGATTCTTTTTTTGGTTGGTTGGTTTGGTTTCTTTTACCTGACAGGTAAGGTTCTGTAGTTTGGTTTGGTCATGGAAATTTGATGAAATGCTTCTGAAGAATTGTGTAGTCCCTTAAAATGGTGTAGGTGAAAAGGGGCCACAGCTCCTCAGAAAAAGTTTTACCTGACAGGTAAGGTTCTGTAGTTTGGTTTGGTCATGGAAATTTGATGGAAATGCTTCTGAAGAATTGTGTAGTCCCTTAAAATGGTGTAGGTGAAAAGGGGCCACAGCTCCTCAGAAAAAAGATACCTGGAAATTGCAAACAAGATCACAAGTTAATAATGAGAGTTAGACCAGCAGCTTAGGGAAAGCTGAAGAACTGCTGACTTTAAAAGACAGCTCTAAGTGTGTAGAACTACACTTGGTACTTTGTAACATGGTCTTAAGCGTGGGTTGTTCTCCTTTACTCCTCGAAGCAGGTCTTGCAGGTGCTCAAGTACAACTTAGGCTGGAAGAGAGGCTGGTGGATGGCAAGCCTTGCTTGACTTAAAGCTGTAGGCCCAGGGCTATATTTTTGAACAAAGCTTTAAAACAGTTACAGGCTGATTGATGTTCTTCTAAGAACATTGGAAATATATTTTTGTTTGAAGAGTTAAGAACTACTGGTTAATACTGGTTCAGGTAACAGCAGCCAATGCTTGATGTTTGTAACCAATACCCAGTGAAGCTTAGACTGCAGTGGTGTCCTTGTTCTTCTAAATTCGTCCATTCCTCTAATGGTGGATGGCAGCAATCAGCATATTAAATCTGGATTCTACGTTAAATGACAATAGCTGGGATAGTAGTTGAGACGTCATTCAGGACTGCTCTTTGTACAGTGATTTAAACAGGAGTCTGCTCGCTGTACTTTGTTTGGCATTTCTGTGGTGATTTATGTACTGCTTTTCCTTTCAGACCAAGGAGCAGCAAAGCCATCCTTCAGCTTCTTGAGCTCAAGTTCTTCCAGCACAGCCGTACCCACCACTTCAGCCAACAGCAGCAGTGTGTTTGGCAGTGCCATCTCTTCTTCAAATCCTCAGCCAGTTCCCACTCCCTTTGTGTTTGGACAACCCAGCAACACTGTGAGCAGCTCTGTTTTTGGCAATTCTGCAGAATCTGCAGCATCTCAGTCATTTGGCTTCTCTCAAGAAAACAAACCAGCAACCACATCTTCCAGCACTGGCACAGCTCTTACTTCATTTATCTTTGGTTCAGGAGCCAACAGTACCAATGCTGCAAATTCAGGCTTTACCTTTGGAGCCACAACAACAGGTATATTTTAAATAGATGGTCTTCTGTTTTTGCCACTATGTAGATGACCAAGGAAATGCAGTTTCATAAATATTTTAATACTCCAGAGAATGTGTAGGCCAAATGCATGGAAGCAGAGAAAAGTATTTAATATTTATATTCCACAATATAAATTTGGGCTAAATTTATCACGGTCTGGGAAACAGAGTTTAGGAGTGAACTGGCAACAGTGTTGTTTTATGCAAAGGAAAACCCTTACTAGATTTCAATTTTTGGAGGAGCTTTTATATCATGAGAATGATATTTCTTTCTTTTTACTAGCAGTCCAGTGCTTATGTTTACAAGTCAATGAATTACAGCTTTCCTGATTTTTCTCTCTCATACCTAAAACTTTGAAGTGTGCAGAATGCCAAGATTTGCAAAATCCTTCCTTCACAAGTATATATAAACACAGTACCTCTACATGCAATCGCTGCTGCTTAAGAATTGGTTTCTAATAAGCTTGTTAATTCTCTAGGAATTTAGTGGAGACAGAGATAAGAATCTAAATTCTTCACCTTTTATGTTGCTGTCCCACTGCATGAATTTAGCAGAATCATACTAGACTAAATCTGCCAAATCTGTATTCCTTCTAGCCTAGTGATATTTTGGAAATGGAATAGAAACTGTGAGGGAGAGACTTCACCTAGTTTGATCTGATTGCTTGTCACTCACAGAACTTAAATTTGCACACTTTTTTTGTGTATCAGAAGCAGAGAGAAAACAGTCCTCAAATACAACAACCAGCAGATCAATTTTAACCTGCTTACAAATCAGTAACTTTCAGGGTCTTTTCATTAGTAGGCAAATGCTATGTTAACAAAGGATTTTTTTGTATGGTTTTTTGGTTTGTTTTTGGCCCTTTTTTTGGTGTGTTTGTTTGTTTGTTTGTTGGTTTGGTTTTTAAGATGCAGAAGCCTGTATAAACTTTTATTGTGTATCTGTTCATCTTCTTGGAAAGTAAAACAGTCTGCCTTTTCAAGTTGTGGTGCAACTGAGAACATTTTCTCTTGCATTTCTTGCTGCTTCAATGGCATTAATAGTGCTGTTTAAAATGTCCCCTTTTGCATAGATTGGCTGTGTATCTTCAGAGTCCCTGTTCAGTCATTATTTTTGTTTCATTATTTCTGCTGGCCACGTAGTACCAAAGCAGCTGAACAAATGAGTGGGCTGTTACATTACACAGAATTACTCTGCTAAACTTTTATGTTTAGAGAGATCATGCAAACTTAATTTGGCCTCCAGAAGCTGGTAATGGTGAACATTTGGGGAGGGAGAGGTGCAGTTGCCAACAGGAAAGATTCATGTTCTTCTGGTCTTAATAGATCAGGTGCTTTATATTGCATGTTTGAAAAATACAATTTGAATGAATAATCTCTGTGTGTGATACAAACAGCTTTTAGGAAATACAAATTAAAATGTACTGTTTGTGGGAATCAAATTAACATGAACGTTAACACAGCAATTTGAGTACAGACAACCAATGTGTTTTGAGATTTAATTTTGTCTGACTCTTGTACACTTAGTGTTTCTCATGTTTCTTGTGAGAAAGGGTGCAGTTCCTCTAATGACTGATGTAGTATTTGCTTTATGTACTCACACAGTTTAAAATTAGGAGGAGTATTCATCTACCAGACTTGGAGAAAAAGGAGGTTTTAGAACCCTTGTTTCTAGATTCATTCTTGGGGGGGGG
>NW_009953786.1:9609387-9621853 GCF_000747805.2 Chaetura pelagica
TTGTGGGGGGGGGGGGGGGGGGGAGAAAAAAGCCCCTGCAAATACTGACATTTCCCTTTCATTCCCTGAGGGACGTCCTCTTCGCTTCTGTTTGGCTCTGGGCCTTCAGCGCCTGCTGCCGGCCCAGTATTTGGCACCAGTCAGCCACCAGCATTTGGCCAGAGCCAAGGCTCCAGCCAGCCAAGTGCTCCAAGTTTTGGATCGCTGTCGACACCATTGTTTTCAGCTGGCACTCAGCCTGCTCCTGCCTTCGGCTCGGTGACGAGCAGTACCCAGCCCTCCGTGTTTGGACAGCAAGCGACCCAGCAGCCAGGGTTTGGCTCTGGTACCCATAGTGCTGGTGAGTACTGGCCGTCCTCTTCCCTTTTGATCTCAAAGATGGTATTTTTGTTTTGTATTTCATGAAGTGCACCTTAAATTGTATGGGGAACGTCCTTCTGTCTAGCACACGTATTTAAGTGGGAAAATTGCCCCTCATAAAAACAGTGGGCACAGGGTCAAGTCATCTGTCTTGCTCCTGACTGCCGCAGGTACGCCAGCTTCACAGGAAGCCTTCTCCACAAGCAACTTGGTAGACACTGAGGTTGCACCCCTACTGAGTAAATAATGAGTTTATTTTCTTGAGAAATGTAGTGATTAAAAAGCAAGGGTTGAAAACCATGGAGTAGTCACTGGAAGACTGTACGAACTGGAGTGGCAGAAGCACTGCAAAATTATTTCAGGATTTATTAGAGTAGCTTTTAGTCATCTGACTTCATTAACAGGCTTGGGCAGTTTTAATTGGCTAAAATAAAAGGCTTTGTTGTGTAAGAATATTGTCAGTATTATTTCTAAGCATTTATGGGTTAAGATTTTATAAAATACCATGTGAAGGGGGGTAGAGAACAATTCTTCTAATTCAATTGTAAGAAAGACCTGTAATTATTAAACACTGCCAGAATGTAGGTATATCATCACATCAAATACTTTAACAGGAGAGAGTCCCTTTTTCTCTCAGAAGGTCAAGAAAACGGCCTCTGTTAAAAGTAACCAATGTTTTTGTACTAATCAGTAGATAAGATAGCACACCATGTTACTCAGTCTTTCATTAATCTGGCAACAAAAAGATAAAAAACTCCCTGGATTGTCTGTGTTGCTTATCAGTTACTTTTGATGGTAGTATTTTTTTAAGACGAGGTGCTGTGTTAGCACATTAAAGACTCTCCAGATCGACTGCAGTAACAAGGAAGTTTGCTGAAGTATCATATCTGCATATTATCATTTAAGACTTTATTAATCTAAACTTCAGTATACATAGGTAGAAACTTAATGGTGGTACGTAAGTTTGCAAACCATTCATTATCAATGTGCCAGCAATGTTACTTCAAGAATCCCTTTATGATTCTCCATTTAAGTATGTAAGGGGTGAGTGTCAGGGGGACGGAGTTAGGCTTTTCTCAGTGATGACCAGTGATAGGACAAGGGGTAATGGGTGCGAATTGGATCACAGGAGGTTCAAGGTGAATATCTGAAAAAAATTTTTTACTGTAAGAGTGACAGAGCCCTGGGACAGGCTGCCCAGGGAGGTTGTGGAGTCTCCTTCACTGGAGACATTCAAAACCCACCTGGATGAGTTCCTGTGTGATGTGCTCTGGGTGACCCTGCTCTGGCAGGGGGGGTTGGACTAGATGATCTTTCGAGGTCCTTTCTAACCCCTAAGATTTTATGATTCTATGATTCTAAAGTGAATTAATTTTTCTATGTACTGTTCCTATAGTAATCTAGCACTTCTGGTGCACCCCCCTTCCCCCAGTTTGTCTCCTTACCAACCTGTAAAAAAATTCCTTGAAGGTGGTGGCAAGAACATGAGGATTTTGCTGGCAAGGATGAACTTGAGATCTCATCTTTCTTACTCTCTTCTGCTTCCACCCCATCTTCCCAGGTCCTGTATTCCAGTTTGGAAGTAATACTTCTAACTTCAATTTACCAAATAATCCCAGAGTATTTACTTTTGGTGCAAACCCTCCTGCACCAGCAGCACCGGCACAGCCTTCTGGCTCTTCAGGATTTTCATTCAACCAGTCTCCAGCATTTACACCAGGGTAAGAGACCGTATCAGAATTTCACTTGAGCTTCAGGTAGTATCAGTGGACAGTGTTCAGCCTCTGCTGCTGTTAAATCATGAGGTGTTCAGATGAACCTTGGAGTTTGAAACTAAATTGGGCATCCTTCCGCGTATTAGCCCAAGTGGCTAACTAAGCACCAGTATCTTTAAAGGAGCCTAGCTGTCAAATATCACGCATCAACCTATGTGAAATTGTCTTGTTCTTGAAAGGTAAGATCTGTATCTAGCCATTACGCTGCTGCTTACCTTCTGAATAAGAGAGATTTAATTGCTTTTGGTTTCTGGAACTCTCTTCCTCCTGTTCATCATATGCCATTTGTTGCCAGCTGGTAACTAGTGAGACAAGACAATGAAACAGTTGGTTCTGGATTATCTACTCAGTGCTGCTACTGAATTTACAGCTACACTGTCCTAAACTCTGAACTACTAATTTCTTTTGATAGGACTAATGGGAAAAATATTTTCTCTGCCTCTGGATCTTCAGTTTCTGGTCGGAAGATAAAGGCTGCAGTTAGACGTAGAAAATAATCGCCTGGTCGGTAAAGCAACTTTTGAAGCAGCTACTACCCTGCATTGTTCAGTCGTTGGGATCGTACCTCATGCTGGGTTAGCTGAAGTCAGAGCTGCCTAAAAGAATATAAAACTCTGCTGCCCTTTCCTTCCCTTCCCTCTCCCCGGTTAGGTTTTTTTTTTTCCGGTAACGAATAGAGTTGGCAACAGGGCCGTTCTCAAGCGAAGCTATTTTAGACTCCAGCAAGTTCCTTCTTTCACTGACTCGGCGTGGTCTGGCTGTAGCTGTGAGTAGAGCCTGCACCGTGAATGGCTTGTACAATACCTCTTCATCTGCACCACTATGTGCGCTCATCTGCGTTTACTGACGCCCCAGAATTGTAATTATATCAGCGAGGGATGCTGTATAGAGTAGAGAATGTTGGTAACGAATGATTTCTATGCTGAGTTTGTGCCGGTGTATGTGTGAAGTGAGTGAGTTTGGGTGTATCGTGCACTAAAATTTTCTGATAGAGGAAGACTGATTCAAGGATGATCCATGGCTAAGGACTTGTTAGATCTGTAGTTCTTCATTTAATAATTATATGCTATTTCTATATTTTCATTCTTACCGCCCTTTATCACCTGTCTCGCCTTTGTTATTTTATTATGAAATGTGTAAATACAATTTTGTTTCTCTATGTACTTTTTTGGCATAACAAATCTGTGAAATTGAAATTTTAATTTTGTGTGTTATGGCCATTTTTGTTTAGTATTGTCTGAGATTTTATGTAAATCCCATTATTCAAAGTTGCCTAAATCCATTTAGAAAATCTTTAAAATTGGGAATTCTTAAAGTAAGTTTATTGGCTTTTCTGATCCATTTTTGTTTGGACCAAAAACCAGTATTGTACAAAGTATTAAGTATATATTTTTATATTTACTGAAATGGACTGTGGTGACTTTGGATAATAAGGAAAAGTTTAATATTAAAGCCATGTTTATTACAGTATAATTAACATGTTAAACCATGGGATAAATGCCATCAATAAAAACGATGAAAGATTGTCTGGCAGTTTTAACTATATATGAAGGCAGTGGTGACTGTACAGGATGATGCACTTAACCTGAGTGATGTCACATACTTTCTGCTTTTTGACAGTGACACTAATTCTGATTTTAAAGTATCTTAAATTAGTTAGAGGTTCCCTGTTAGGAAAGAGTTTTACTGTAGACTTAGGCTTGTAGTGTCAGCTCTCTGGCTCCAGTGGTTGTAGCTAGCTTTCTTTAATAGCTCTGTAAAAATTAATGTTACAAACATTCACCACCATTCTAACTTGAGGAGGAAAAAGTTGCTTTACTCAGTAAGTTACCATTCAGAAAGTCATGCCCTGCTGCTGTGGAGGGATTATATGCAGATACATATTTCCCAGTGGCTAAATCTGGAAAGTGCCACAAATTTCACTTTTTTCCCCTTAGCTCTATCACCTGCCAAGTACTCATTCTGCAAATGGAAAAAAGCTGCATCTTCAGGGAGCCTTGCATAAGAAACAAATAAAAGCTAGTCTTTAGAACAGTATAATGTATACATATTTTTATGGAGCAGCTCTGTATTCTTCAACTGTAATTTTTTTTTTTCTACCTGCTGTGGAAGGTGGTATTTTTCTACAGAGTAGAAGGTACTTTCCCTGATATTTATATTGGCAGCAAAAAAAAGTTTCAGCCAGCAGTGTTGCTTTTTCTTTCCTCCCCCTGATCTTGAAGCCTGGTTTCTAGGTCACTGCTACAGTAAATGTAACAAAAGTTCCTTTTGTATTCATAGTGAAAGTGTAAATAGGCAAAACTCACCCTAGAAAGGACTTACGTTATAGTTCCAACAGCTTTAGCTTCTATCCGGTTGATTGCCATATCTGAACTTCAGTGCTTCAGTGCTAAGTCAACAGTACAATTCTTAAAACAGTTGAGTGGTATCTCTGAAGTGGGTGATGTGACTGCTAAACACCTTCAAGTGGGCTAACAGCCTCCAAAGGGTGCTTTATTCAGGCCTGCTTATTGCCACTTATTGCTGAGACACATTTCAGTGATGCCTGGCAGTAACACTGCTCTAATGCTAATGGTACATTTAAGACACCGAAGTCTTTTTTTTTTTTTTTGGTAATAGAATGTAAACCAATAGTAAACCTCAAAAATATGAGGTGTTTTGCTACACGTACACTTCATAATTATGCCAAGACTCTAGCCAAGACTTTTTTAATTTCAGAAATATCTGGAAGGTGTGATCTAAAGAGGTAGCGACTTCATTCTGGAGAGGCAACTGGTGGGAAAATGTCCCTCCCCCTATTAAAGCAGTGTCTCTAGTCCTGAAACATCACTGTAAATGAAGATCAGAATGCATACACAGATCACTTTTCAAACTAAAGTATTGCAGAATATTAACATGTTACTGGTTAAATTATTTCACTGGAAGATGAGAGATAACCAAGCTTTCAAACATTTCTATTGTCAACTAAACCATTGTCCAAAGGTGAAGGTAGGGTGAGAACTTTGGACACTGAGTGTCAAATTACACCTATGGGAGGGACACACAAAAACTGGGCTCTAGAACAATTCCAATTTTTCCAACAATTCTTGAATTTTAATAAAACTTTAACAGTGTTGCTTATATTTCTATTTCAAGATACTAACATGAGAATAAACAAATAAAGTATTTAATCATGCAAAATATTAGGCTTCTTTATTCAGTATTTAAGTTATTCTGAATATACATTTAGCCAGAATTAAAAAGTGAAAATAACCAGTATTTGTATTTCTGCAGATTTGCACCCATAACATAGTTCATGTTTCCTGCATGCTCCTGAAACACATGGTTGTTTTGCTTAGTAATATATGCAAGAATAGACAACTGCTTTCACTCCAAACAGAAGCAAAAAAAGTTACCTTTCATTAGCATGATCTGTACTGCTCATAGTTCAAAAATTATTTACACACATCACTTCACTAACACTGCAGCGTAACATATCCTTCCCAGAGAAAATGCAGCTGTTATCTCACCTCTTTATTAGCTTTGACATGTGCAGTAATAGATAGTGCTTGAGACAATCATGCGAAAAACTTTTCACATCAATCTTCTGATAAAATACTTAAAAGAGGTTGAGGGAGTATGATCTGTGAAGCAACAGTAAGGGACATGATAAGCACTGCTCATGTCTCTACACCCATGGCAATTTAATTAATGTGATTTGCCTTACTGTCTAATACAGCAGTTCTGTTCCCTTCGGAGTTTATCATATGACTTAGGTAACTGCTTGGAAAATAACTCTATTTTCTAGTTACCTGCCAACATCCGTAACTGTAGGAGTGACATTTCTTTTAAGGTAGCATATTTCTAGGTATCTGCTTTCCACAAAGAGAAGCTCCTGTCTGCAGTTAATACAGCCACCTTCTTTCACATCTGAGGTTAATACTTCCTGATATAATACACATTGGTTCTCCCAGACTTCTTTGGCCTTTATGAAAACTCCAATACTTTGAAGGTAGCTGCTGGCATCACACTGGAGCAAAACATTTTCTTTAGCTTCTAAATCAGTTCCCATTTAATTTGGGCAAAAGATTCTGACAGACACCTCAATTTCAGTTTTGCAGTAGGTCTTTGTTCATTGGGGGTAGGAGGGGGATGTTCCAGACCAGTCTGGAAATCTCATCTCTTGGCATCATCTGACTCCATTTCTTCTTACCACAATAGTCCCTGCTACAATATCATAGGCTGTTCTGTTATGCTGGAAAAACAGCAGTGTAATGAATGCAGGAAAAAATGAAGCAATAGAAAAATTCTTGATCAAAGCTCGTATTGTGGACCTGAAATGAGAATAAAACATTCAGTGTCTTATTTTCACTCTTCTGCTTAGATTAGCAGGTAGTTTACTTTCAAGTTTAGTGCCTCAGTTTTGCACAGCACAAAAATCAATCTCCACAGTTTAGAGCAGCTTATTTTACCACGTAACCAGAAAACTGGGGACATGATTGAGTAATTGCTATTTTATTCTTAGATGACAGACTCTACTATATCTTGGCAATATAATTATTGCAAGGCCAATAATAAAGAAATGGTGCATTTCCTCCTAAATCACACACTTTCCATGCTACTAACCTAAAAGCAAGGTCTGAGCTAAGAGCACTTACGTTGTCATACTGACATTAGAAGATGGAATGACTAACACACGGCTGGGCGCTATAAGTACTGATGTATCACATGTCACAACTCGCAGTCCAAGCAAGAATTTCCCTGGTGTTGCTCCACCTGCTCCCCAAATACAGATTATCTGTGAAAGAGAAGTTATTTCAATTCCATGCAACACCATGTTGCTGACTGGTCTAGCAAACTTATTTTTCATCAGAACTACATCAAAGTCAGAAGCTTCAATATAATCCAAGATACCGTCATGAGGATTTACTTTATAGGCCAATGCTGACAGAATTTTTTCCAAACGTTTATTAAACAACTGACAATTATTAATTACATAAATTAAGAATGTTTATAAGCAATTACCTCATAGAAGCAGACTAGTAGCCTGTAGATAAGAGCTACTACCACCATTTTCTGCAAATCTTCCATGGATGTATCTTCATCTATTTCTTCTATGATGTAATGCATGGCAAATTTAGAGATGTCCCTGCACAAAATCAGACTGAACTTTAAAAACCATCCTTCCCCCAATACCAATGGTACACCTTTAGTACTGCACTCCTTCAGGTCTGGTATTACTAAAAAGAACAAAAGCTCCTTGGCTTCTCTGATCCTAAACAAGCCATTACAATTCAGAACACTAGGTTCCTTTCCAAGTTGCTGCCTACTTTGTTTTCCCGTTTTTATTAAGAAAACATCTTTATTAACTCTTTTGCACAATGGTGTCCATAGGTAGCAAGCTGCAGAACTCTTCTGAAAATTCTCACACTTGACATCAACAAGAGATTCTATGTCTGATCATTAACTTTACAAATGGAAGGCATCCAAGTCTCTTCCTTACAGGAAACTCAAGAAAAGGTGGCACTCTTCTCCATAAATGAAAGGAAGAAGGTGCAAGTCTTCCTAAGCAAGCAAGGGAGACCTCCCTTTGCCCAGTCAGGGTTCCCTCATTCTCAATAATTTTGACTGCTCACCACATTGTAGAGGCAGGCACCCTGGCATGCAAGAGGAAGGTTTCAACTTACAGCAACTGCAACCTTCAACTGTTTGCACTCCGTTTGGAGTCAATTGCGTATTTTCACAAGATACAGTCTACAGAGTCAATATTCTCTACTACCTGGAATAAAACATACTTGAAATGTGTGCTTAGCAAGGACTTTCCACTCACACATCTAAATGAGAATTACTACTCACAGAAAAGTGCAGTCCCTCTTCAAAACAGTACATCTATGTTTGAACTGCTTTCCCTCCTCTTTATTCAAATAAGGAATGAAGGAAATAGCACAACACAACCTGCACTTCCCTTCAACCCAACCTTGACCTGAAGCCTCTGTCCTGAGCCTGGAAGGACACATTTTTTTTTCCATGACAACTCCTCAGCCTAGCCTCAAGCACACCACATCTCATGAGCAAAAAAAACCCAGAAAGTTTACTGAAGCTACTTGTAAGCAACTTACTGGCTCTTGCAAAAGTAGTAACATTGACTATACTAAATTAATTGAATAAGACTCCCTCTCTTTCCATCACCTTCACTACTCTACAGAAGCAATATACATACAGTATACATATATATACACCAAGCTCTCATCTCCTAATCAGAACAAAATAGTCAATTACACCAACCCAAAGCAGAGGAACTAAATCAGCGACAGAATAAAGTATCTATAGTTAAAGAACCAGATAAGTAAGGAACAGTCTTTGAGGTAAATTATCACATATGAGTACAAAAATGTAAAATGAAGACTTTCAGTCTAGTTGATACACATGATGCTTAATCACACTTCCTAAGAAACCCAACTCAAGCCCAGTAAAGTCTGCAGCAAGGCAGCACTCCTAGCAGGCTGTATTTTTAAAGTACATACTTACCTGACACACAGTATCTGATTTTTGTGTGTGTGTTGTGGGTTAGCAGGTTAGCATTTGCATCTAAAACGCAGCAGCACAGGAGAAGCTAAGAATAAAATTAACTCCACCCCAGCCAGATCTAGTAATTTTTAAAGGCTATTTAAAAAAAAAAAAATTTGACAATGTGTTTTTTTCTTTGAAATTTTAAATGAGCTTTTAAAAAACCTTGCTATTGCCCCCAGAAATAAGCATGCAAGTCTAATCTATGCTTAGTGAGGAGCTTGTGAGCCTATAGAGACACTTGTCCAAAGTCTTTGTTTCCACAAGCTGACCCAAAATCATTAAGTATTTAAAAGGAGGCTTCTTCCTCAACTTTTGACAGTTACGTGCCATCACACACATAAGCATGCCATATACACATGACACCTCAAAGAGCATGAAGACCTTAAAGCCATATGTAACAAAGCTTTAAATGGTTCAACTTACTTTATTCCACTGAGATGCATAATACTTAAAACAATGGTTGCTTTTATAAAGAACAGAATAAAAAAATCCACCATCTCGGCGATGAACCTGTGTGCCAACGAGGGGATAATGAACTCTCGACCTGGAAGAGAAATAGTTAACATTACCCAGATTTTACTGCACTCACACCAAGTTGACACTGTCATCTAAGGAACATTTCACAATAACCTCACTGCAAGAACATAATAAAGATCTTGATTGCAGCCCACATCAAGAAAACTTGTGAAAGTGTATGAATAAAACATGACCTGAATTGTTTAAACAGTAAAAAAACCTTCATGAACTCTTTCTGAGCTCTGAGTCGCCTCATAAATAGGATTACAGGCAAAACCCTACCCCGCTAAATAACTGAAATACACTGAAAATGCATTGTTGTTTGTTTTGGGTTTTGTTCTTTTGTCTAAAACAGCCTCATAGATTTACTGAAATCAGAGAGTTCAGATAAACAGAAAATGAAATCTACCACAATTTTTCCATCACACGGCAGCAAGGCTTTCACAGTAAAACACAGCCTATTTTGTCTCCAGTCAGAGCCAGAATGAAATGAAAATATCAGTCACACTTGATATAAACATTCCTATAGGCTGCTACTTATAATAAAGCATGGCATGCTGTCCTACCATCAGCCAGGAAGTCTAACACATTTCTCCCATCAAAGTGGTCACGTGCAAACAGACACAAAGTCATAGTTGGGAGCTTTTGTTGCTAATGCTAGCACAGCTGAAGTCTTCTTTCAGTTTGTTCCTATCACCCAGTGACTCCTCCCCACCCGGGAAGAGGAACTAGGAAAAGGAAAGGGACCCATGGGTTGAAATGGAAACATTTAATAAAATAGTAACAATAAGCTATATTAATCCCGATACTAACATAAAATCATACATAAAGTTATACTCAGCCCATACAGAGATAGCAAACTGGGTGCTGCCAGCAGGGATGCCAGACATCCAATACTGTGAGCACCACAGCTCCAGTGGGAGTCACAGGAAACAGGACAAGGGGTTTCAGGGAGGGGACAGAACAACGCAAAGACTCTCCAGGGACAGTGGGCACTGAGGAAAGAAACCCACCCCCAGCAGACTTCCTAATGTATAGTGAGTGTGACATTTATGGTATGGAGCACTTATGTTGGCCAGCTTGGGTCAGCTACCCTGGGCTTCATTCCTCCCATACCCAGCAGCCAGCTAACTCCAACTGCTGAACACCTCAAGTGCTGTGGAAACCTGCATACCATGGCTGGCCACAAATACAACAGCAACTTACAAACTCGGCTCTCATGGAATTAGGTGGTGCAGTCTTCTAAAAAAATACTGCTTTTCTGATAGAATCATAAAATAGTTTGGGTTGGAAGGGACCTTAAAGATCATCTAGTTCCAACCCTCCTGCATGGGCAGGGACACCTCCCACTAGACCAGGTTGCTCAAAGCTCCATCCAACCTGGCCTTGAACACTTCCAGGGAGGGGACAGACACAACTTCCCTAGGCAACCTGTTCCAGTGTCTCACCACCCTCACACTAAAGAATTTCTTCCTAATGTCTAAACTAAATCTCCCCACCTCCAATTTGAAAAGTTCCCCCCCAAGCTTCCCTGTAGGCTTGCTTCACATACTGGAAGGCCACTGTGAGGTCTCCCCAAAGCCTTCCCTTCTCCAGTCTGAACAATCCCAACTCTCTGAGCTTGTCCTCATAGGAGAGGTGCTCCAGCCCTCTGATCATCTTTGTGGCCCCCTCTGAGCTTGCTCAAAGAGCTCCATCTCCTTCTTGTTTGGGGGCTCCAGGTGGGGTCTCACAAGAGTGGAGTAGAGGGGGAAAATACCTCTCTTGATCTCCTGGCCATGTTTCTTTTGATGCAGCCCAGGATACAGCTTTCTGGGCTGCAAGCACACACTGCCAACTCATGTCCAGATTTTCATTCACCAGCACCCCAAAATACTCCTCAGGGCTGTTCTCAATCCATTCTTCTCCTAGACTCTATTAGTGCTTGGGATTGCCCCAACCCACGTGCAGGACCTTGCACTTGGAATATAAAATTGATTTTATCCCAGAGAAAATAGGGCAGATGATTAAACCGAAGAAAAGATTAAAGAGTATCTTTGAAAATTTCCAAGGAGCAGTGCTGCAAAATATGGGTCACCTGGATCCATCTACCCCTCTATTTCCCATAGAACAAACATGACTCTCACCTGAAAGCAGCAAGGGCTCACATCAAAACTCCATTTAGAAATATCCTAGTACTACTAGATGTTAACTTGTCAAAAACAGTGATTAGATTTGTTAGTGTTACTGAGAATGCCAACCTTCACACACAGGGGAAGAAGGAAAGGAAAGAAGAAAGAAAATTCCTCTCTCCAATCTCAAAAAAACAATTGAATTTCACTTAGAATAAGCTTCCACAGTTCAGCTGCTGAGACTGATACTGCCAGTCCTGGCTTCACAAGCTACGCAATCCAAGCTGAAAGCCCATGGCACTTGGGTGCTTTTTAAATGTGGCAAATATAATCAAACAGTAGTTAGGCAGGAGCAAATTCTTATTTAACACACCTTAGTGTATATATGTATCTTTGTTCCATACCTGTTTCACCAGTAAGTCTACATCAATACTCTCAAGTAGCATGACTGTTACATATAAAATACAAAAATGTATTCACACAGTCATCATTGTTGGAAAGGACTTGACTCCAACCATCAACACAAAAAAACCACCACAAACAAACAAACACCACACACACTCTGCCAAATAACACCCACAAAAAAACCCACAACCTCAGTCACTAAAGCATGCCCGACCACCCTTGTCACCGTTTGACTCAGGTCCGACAACAATGCTCTCGATCCCCTCTCCCCCCCACCCAGGTAGGGAAGGAGAGAGAGAAAAAGAGAGAGACTTGGCTGGATTGAAAACTAAACTACACAGCTTTAATTAAAACACTAATGAATCATACAAGAAAATATATACAATTATATACAGATATATTCAGGTATGGGCAAAAGCCTCTCGCCTCCCCCCACCCCAGCAACTCCCACAGCACTTCCCTGAACTGGGAAGAGTCCCGAGGAATCCCGAAGCTGCTGCTGGAGAAAGCAGAGAGTTATGGGGGTCACGAGAGATCAAGCCTGAGGATCGACGGTGATGGATGAACAGAGTCCTCCCCGGACACCGGCCATGGACCGAAGAGAAGGGGAGAAGAAGAAGGAAGGAAGTTGTCTTCTGTGATCTCTGACCTTCCTCTGAGCTTACGTAGATATATGGAATGGAATATCTTTGGCCAATTTTGCTGTCCATCTAACACAGCCTCTTACGGGGGGGGTCACAGATCTCCCCA
>NW_009953786.1:9625459-9629549 GCF_000747805.2 Chaetura pelagica
GCCATGGACGGAAGAGAAGGGGAGAAGAAGGAAGGAAGTTGTCTTCTGTGATCTCTGACCTTCCTTTTAGCTTACGTAGATATATGGAATGGAATATCTTTGGCCAATTTTGCTGTCTGACTAACTCAGCCTCCTACAGGGGGGTCACAGATCTCCCCACAGTGTCGGAGCCAGCAGAGTGCAGGTGCAGCCTTGAAGCCTCAGTAGTTAGAAAAGCATTCCACTGTCTTATCAGCCTAGCAGAACACACTGTTGCTAGTTACAAGAAAGCTTATGAAGGAAAAAGAAAATCAGTAAAAAGAAAAATTGGCTTCATCCGGGCTAAAACCAGGACAACCCTTTCAGTACAAAATTCTTCTTAATATCCAATTGAACCTGCCCTGCTGCAACTCCAGGCCATTTCCTCTGGCCCTGTCACTATTTACTAGGGAGAAGAGGCCAACACTCACCTCACTACAACCTCCTATCAGGGAGCTGTAGAGGGCAATGAGGTCTCCCCTCAGCCTCCTCTTCTCCAACTAAACAAGGCCACTTCCCTCAGCTGCTCATCATAAGACTTATTCTCCAAACCCTTCACCAGCTTGGCAGCTCTCCTCTGGACACGCTCCAGCACCTCAGTGTCCTTCTTGTAGTGAGGGGCCCGGAACTGAACACAGGACTCAAGGTGCAGCCTCACCAGTGCCAAGTACTGAGGCACAATCACTTCCCTAGTCCTGCTGGCCACACTATTCCTGATGCAGGCCAGGATGTCTTCTTGGCCACCTGGGCACATTGCTGGCTCATGCTTATCCATCTGCCCACCAGCATCCCTCGGTCCTTTTCTGCTGGGCAGCCCTTCAGCTACTCTTCCCCAAGCCTGTAGCATTGCATGGGGTTGTTGTGACCAAAATGCAGAATCTGACACTTGGCCTTATTGAACCTCATACTATTGGCCTTGACCCATCAATCCAGCCTGTCCAGGTTCCTCTGCAGAGCCTTCCTGCCTTCAGGCAAATCAACACTCCCACACAATTTGTTATCATCTGCAAACTTACTGAGGGTGCACTCAATCCCCTCATCCAGATCATTGATAAAGATACGGAACGAGACTGGCCCCAAAAATGAGACCTGAGGGACACCACTTAGTGACTGGCCACCAACTAGATTTGACTCCACTTACCACAACCCTCTGGGTTGGGTCATCCAGCCATTTTTTACCCAGTGAAGAGTACACTTGTCTATGCCATGATTTGCCAGCTTCTCCAGGAGAATGATGTGGGAGACTGTGTCAAAGGCCTTACCAAAGTCTAGATAGACAATGTCCACAGCCTTCCCCTCATCCAATACGTGGGTCACATGGCCACAGAAAGAGATCAGGTTGGTCAAGCAAGACCTCCCTTTCATAAACCCATGCTGGCTGGCCTTGCACTTGCCAAGCGAGCTCGCTCAAGACGAGCCTCTCCATGATCTTCCCTGGTACCAAGGTCAAACTGACATGCCTGTAGTTCCCCACATCCTTCTTCCAACCCTTCCTGTAGATTGGTGTTACATTAGCCAACCTCCAGTCATCTGGGACCTCCCCTGCTGACCAAGATTGCTGACAAATGATGGAGGAAGGCTTAGCAAGCTCCCCTGCCAGCTCCCTCAGCACTCTAGGGTGGATCCCATCAGACTTGTGCGTGTCCAGGTGCAGAAGCAGATCATTAACTACCACCTCCTGGATTATGGGGGCGTTGTCCTGCTCTCTGTCCTTATCTTCCAGCTCAGGAGGCTGAAAACCCTGGGGATAGCTGGTCTGACTATTGAAGATGGAGGCAACTCTCATTGTCAAAGCATGTCCAAGTTGTCAATTAAATTCTAATTAAAGTACTGTAACAGTTTAATACTGGGTCAGCAATGGACTGACGGAGTCCCTCTTGGACGCCAGCCATGGATGAACGGGGGATTCACTTCCATGATCTCTCAATTTATACCCAGTATGATGCGTATGGGATGGAATATTCTTTTTGGCCATTTTTAGTCTGTCTAGTCTGCTCCTCTCTACAGGAGGGTTGTAGATGTGATCCCTCTGCTCCTTTAGTGTCTGAAACTGCAGATTTGACAAGCAGAACAAGGTTGCCTTGGTCTCCAGCAGTAATTATATACATTGAACATTATCACACCACTAGCTGGAAAACTTGCTGTTAATTTCAGCAAGTGTTCTGCTTGTAAGAGAGTCAACTGAAAAGAAAAAATCAGTAGAAAGAAAACTGGCTTCATCCTGGCCCACACCAGAACAAGATTCTTCAACTAAGACAGAAGGGAGAAGAATTAGTCACTCAATCCTGACTTGAGGATACAGTACCAGATAAAAGTATTAGTTTGCTCTGTTAAAAGGCGCATCTTGAAATTAGTGGTGTGATTTCATTTGAATATATTTGATTCAATGACTGAATAAGGAAGAAGCCAAGTGGGACTAAGAAAATATTCAAAGTATTTAACACTCCATTATATTAAGAAACTTTGGAAACCCTGAGGCTCTGGCAGATTTACAGTGATTTGAGATGTTCCTCACATCAGAAATCCACTATTTTGCCAGAGGTTCCTATTTGTATGGTAGGGACAATCAAATGCAACATCTCAGTTCAAAGTCTAGAATCTCACATTAAACGAGTCCTGAAGATGAGCATACACCAGTCTGCCACATGACAAGTGAGGCAGACACATTTTTTGCCGTACTGTTCCTAGCAGAAAAGCAGTCATCTCCTGCAGTAAGGCCAGAAGGAGTGAGGGGAGGAAGCATCTTAAATCATGATGACCATCTATGGAGAGCATGCAACTGCCCAGACCGCTGTTACTACTGGCACTCTGACACACACCTGCACAGAGATCAAACTGGAAGAGGCAGCTACGCATCCCATTTTTTGGCATCCCAGTTTAAAATATGCAACATTGACATAAGCTCTCACTTTTCCAGCCCAGCTAAGCAAAACGAGCTGTAAACTGCAGTGGCGTAGGACTGGAGACACGACCTGACCTGCCCTGCCCAGCCTGCTGTGTGTGCAATAATCTGAAGCAGAAAAGAAGGAGCTGTGATCGATTTGGCTGCTCCAAATACATCCCGGTGCAATCTGGAGCCAAAGCACCAGCACAACAACCTTTGTTAGTAATTGTATCATATAATGATCCCGAATACAGAGTTCCCTTCAGAAGGCCAGGTGTTCTGTGTTCAGCAGCAGGAAATGCTATTCATGGCCTAAATTAGCTTTAACACATGGAATTCTTTCCTGAAGAGCTAGGTAAAAAGCCAAGAATCATTTCGGTTTAGCCTTTGTCCACATTATCTTTCTCAACGCTTTTCTCTGCTGATAAGAAGTGTACAACTCAGAAGCAAGGCACAACTACAGAAAATACTGCTCTGCCTTACACCCTTCTTTAAACAACATCCGCTCAAACCACAAGAAGCTAGTTCAAAAGCTACATTTCCTTCCCTTCCAAAGAAAAAGCACCTAAAAAACGTTCTCCGCTCACACCCAGCCACCAAGCTTATAAATAATGTTACAAATCAGTAATGCTGTACTTTGCCCTGCAGAAAGACAAGAGATCTGGCTGTTCTCCAAAGCCCTTTGGCAGTGCACAAGCTTCATGGTTTCCTACCATTACTCAAAGTGCTACCAAGCATTCAGGGCACGTCACCCAGGTGGCTCCTTGACTTGTGACAAAATACACGTTTGTGCTGCAAGCTCCATTGCTGATGTGATCAGAGCGGGCTCGTCCTGCTCTCGAACAAACGTAAACAGAAGCAGCGTTACCACGCAGGGTGTGCGGGAACAGAGGTTTGCTCACCTCGGGTCCTGCTGCAACCTGCTGAATGCAAGCACCTTTCTACTTCGGGTTTGTAAAACTAGATACGTCACAAGCCACAAGTTTCACCGGGGGAAAATAAAAAATAAAAAAATATGATTTCCATGAAAACCTCTTACAAGCAGCTTGAGTTCTAAGCTGTACACGCGTCGACCTTCCCTAAGCCCAAGCCTGCTTACGGATTACGCTCCGGATTGCAAGGCTCGGCCTTTAGGGCGCAGCTGCCCGCCCAGACCTGCAGCCCACGGGAGCGCAGCGACCCCCAACG
>NW_009953786.1:9630686-9645789 GCF_000747805.2 Chaetura pelagica
CGGAGAAGGCACGTAGGGTTTCCTTAGCGACCCGTCAGGCGGGAGCCGGTCCCCCGGTGCCGCCCGCAGCCGCGGTTACCTCAGCGGGGAGCGGCCGCCCGGCCCAGGCCCTTCCCCGGGCCCAGCCCTGGGGTTAAAGCGTCTTTCTGCTCAGCCCCAGCCCTGGCTTCCCAGCCGGGCAGGGCTCTGTGTCCTTTAGGAAGCGGGTTGAAACAGCTCAGAGGGAGGAAATAGGTGCTGAACTGCTCCCTGTGGTGTGTTCTTCTACAGCTTTTGCTCTCTACATGTTGCTTCCTTTTCCATCCCTCCCTTTTCGTCCTTTCCCCTGTAACTTTCGCCTTCTTCCTGTGCAGAAGCATCAAGCAAAGAGCCAGGAGCCTCACAGCAGCTTAAACACGGTTCTCCAAATTAATGTTCAGGCTTCTTACGTGCTGTTAAGCATCTCAATCAGACAACAAGTTCTGTACAACAGATGTTAGCACAGCTCCATACTGAACCAACTAGTCATATGTACTGTAAAAAATAGTGTGTTTCCCTGTTTCATTAGAGCAAATACCACGGCTGAAAAAAACAAACAACCCAAACCAACCCATTAAATTTCTCCCTCTCTCAGTTAGACTGAAACAGACACATTATTTCCCCGTGTAACTGTACCCGGTTTAAAAACTGAAGTAGTCTGTGCAGTGTGTCTCTCTTACATAGATCAACTGAGGAGAACTGACAAAATATTTAGCAAATAACCTGCACCATCTTAATTAAATGCAGTTATTTTAGATGCTGGGACACATTGCATAGATCCGGTTCTAATTACACTGGCAAGTGTTTTGTGAGATCAATATGGGTAAATTATTTGGGAAACGGCAAGTTTTAGCATGGTTAGGATGGACAATGAGGAATGAAAGAGGGAAAGGAAGGTAGGTAGGCAAGTGTACAGAAGAAAACATAGTGTTAAGCCAGCTATTGATTCTTAATAGAAGAACTAGCTTGGAAAACTGACAGTAACAGAGCTTCTTCCTTTGTGATATTTCACTTCTTCCTTCATTAGCTACAGTCTGTTTAGTTTTTTTTAAGATGGGTTTTCACCACAAACCCTTCAGGACCAAATGGTGTCAGGTGTCTTTTGTGAGGCTGTGTGTGTGTCAACAAGGTTTTGCAAGCCAGGTCAGATCCTAAGGCACAATTATAGGATCTCATAGGCATCACCTAATGCTTCCACTCACATGTACATTTTAGGGTCACCAGCAGCGTTACACAGGCATAACAAAGTAGAACTCACTATGTAATTATGCTGGGTACTAGAGGTTGTTTGGAGTCACTGACAGTAGAGAGAAGGGGACTAACGGGTAGCAGAGACAATGTAGCATTTCTTTATTCCCAAATTTTTCAGTCATTGTTTTTTCATTCTTCTGCCTTAAAAAAAACCAACAACCCACCAGTTCTGCAAGCATTCAGATTATTCTGTTCTGGGATGCATATGATAGAGGTGCTTGCCAGTGGTGGGGAACTTTCAGCTTTGGCTTTTGGTGACAAAGGGTCTGTTTCATGGCTGTGTCAGATTGCCACACGCTGTGGGAATACCTAAAATCCTGAGCAGCACTGATTTCTTCCTACTTTACTTGGCTTTCTATTGTGAGCAGAGTCAGAAAGGGAGGTTATTGTGGGTAGTTAATTGTACCAGTTGATGACAACAAGTGATTGAATGCATTGGCAGTTTAATATCCTCTTCTCTAGAAATGAGATTTAGGCAAGAGGAGGTGGGAGGTATTTTAACTAGATCAAAAGAAGGAGGTAAGCCCATAAAAGCTGATACTGCAATAGTTAAGGCTTAAGGGGAATCTAGAATCCCATCTTAAGCTCTTTAAATTTAGGTAATGCTGAAAAGCCTGATCTGTCACTCTTGCTCAGGGATTTTTTTGGTAGCTGTAAATCCAGCTGTTGTTCAAAGCTACAGAGATATATCTATGCATTCTAGCATCCTGTTTTCAAGTCAGGGTTTTAAACAATTTTTAAAACCAAGGAATTGCTGAAGCATTCATCTGGTTGTATGAAACTGAAGTTTAATTCTTTCCTTTGCTTGAGGGACGCAGATCACCTCTCCTGCATCATGCTGAAGTGTGCTAATAATAGCTCTTTTAAAAGAAGTCCATGGAGGAGAGTTGTTGGACATTAATCAACAGCAACTTCTTGTCATTCCAAAGTGGTTATTTGCCATTGTGCCCAGAAGCCTACATATGTTAACACTATTTACACATTTGCATCAAGTACGTATAAGTACAGAGTGAAATTAAATGTAAATGTTGATTAAAGATATTCTTCACTACTGAAACATACAGACCAAGTCACCAAGGAGTGAGAACTTTATCCCTTGTTGGGGCAAGTACGGAACGTGAAACTTGACCCAAAAAACAAACGTATACATTTACAGAACTACAAGGTAAAACCTATTTCAGTGTAGAAAAATGGCACAACTGTCTCCCAGATTAAATAAATTTTATTCTTTCACTCTGAAACCAGTCTGACTCATTCAGCTGAGGATTCTGAAGAAGAGATGGGCTCTAAAAGCTATCATGGCTCACTAAGAGGCATTTTCATTCTAATAGATACAACTTCAGGTGTAACAGACAAGAGAAGAGCATCCTAGTGGCCACAGTTGATAAAAAGGCCAAAGCTGGAGAAAAGTGAACTTTTCCACTTTTTTTTTTGGGATACATAGATTTTTAGTGTGGTTGCCTGTTTACCAGTACTGTCTGTATAGTGAGTTGTGTGTAAATACCTTTATTTGCCTTTTACCTCGACCTTGTTTGAATGTGAAGCGGAACCAGAAAACAACTTGACTCAGCAGTGTGGCACTTGGAAGCCTTACCAGTTATCTAATTCCCTGTCGTATTTACTGTTCCCAGAGAGGAAACATGAGTGTGCCTCCTCCTCAAGCAGCACTGGAACTAGGGGTT
This sequence comes from Chaetura pelagica, assembly GCF_000747805.2. Taxonomy (NCBI): domain Eukaryota; kingdom Metazoa; phylum Chordata; class Aves; order Apodiformes; family Apodidae; genus Chaetura; species Chaetura pelagica. The sequence continues at coordinate 9,633,638 of NW_009953786.1, forward strand.
TGGAGAAGAAGAGTCTTTGGTGGTCAGTGGGATTACATAGGGCCCCTGGCATGCAGCATGACTTAGAGAAGCAGGGTTAAGCCTAGAAGATCACAGCGTTTTGGGTGGTGGAGTTGAGAGTGTTCTTCGTTCTTCTACAAGAATTTGGCACCCAAAAAGCTTTTTCTGGGTTACTTCAGCCATAAAAAGGGTACTGGTTCTTGTTTTCTGGAAGTCACAACATTCCTTGGGGAGAGTTATTTGTGATTTTTTTCTAATGGCTGTTTCATATGTCAGGGGCCTGTTTATAGGCAACTCTTGAGGGCAGTAGCTACTGGTGGGCAATATTTTCACAGCAGTGGGCCTAGATCACCTCCAGCAGGGGAACTGAATCTCTCTTGTATGTTCTTGGTAACTGAGCTGCTTGTTAGCATATTGTGCAGTCCAGTGAACATTACCTTCATTTATCTGTGAAAAAAGTGGCAGCTGCTTCCACATTCTAGGGGGAGCCCAGTCAAATAGCTTGTCAGAAGAGTACACTAGGGTGGATACTGAGTGGAGCACCTGGAGGATTTCAAGTGGATACATCTTGATCTCTGGGAAAGAAATGTGATGCACAGGTTTATAGAAATGCATTTAGTACATTAACACTGAAGGAAATAATGCAGATCCAGATACACTGAGGACTCAATAATTAGAATGGTTTGTCTGGATAATAACTACAGGACTAGGAAGTGCCCAGTTCCCTAGGACATTGAAAAGGTTTCTGGTTATCAAATGCAGTCTTGGAATTAATTACCCCTTTATCTTCATTAGCTCTGTTGAATACTACCTTTGAGTTCAATCAGGTATTTGTTTTGAAATATGCTTTTAATGGAGGTATGCTTAGGGGTGTTCAAAATAAGATCAAATTAATCATTGGTAACACGTTGCTCGTTTTTCTTCCTTGTTCACCCCAATATAACCTTCTCTTTTTTACCAACATAATAATTTCAAAACCAAAATAATTTTTCGCTGGTTTTGCAGTGCCTTTTAGAGAGGAGAGTTTCGCAGTTGTGTGACAAACACATAACTTCTTCCAGCTCCTGCCACCTTGCGGACACGGGCAGTCACTACCTCGTTCCTAATTAGAGGTCACATTCTTAGTAACCAATATTCTAAATGACTAAGCAAGTATCACAGAGTGAGAGAAGGGCTGAGGTTGGCAGGGATGTCTGGAGGCCATCTGCCCCAACCCCTGCTCAAGCAGTGCTGCCTACAGCTGGTTGCCCAAGGCTGTTCAGGCCGCTTTTGAATGGCTCCAAGGATTGAGATTCCACCGCCTCTCTGGGCAACCTGTGCCAGTGCTTGGTCACTCTCACAGTGCAAAAGTATTTCCTGATGTTCAGAGAGAGCCTTCTGTGTTTCAGTTTGCGCCTGTTGTCTCTGGTCCTGTCCCTGGGCACCACTGAGGTGAGCTTGGCTCTGTCCTCTTTGCACCCTCCCTTCAGGTATTTATAGACATTAACAGATCTCCCCTGACTCCAGGCTGAACAGCCCTGTCTCTCTCAGCCTTTCCTCCTGGGAGAGCTGCTCCAGTCCCTTCAGTATCTTCAAGGCTTTTCACTGGTCTTCCTCCAGTAAGTCCATGTCTCTCTTGTACTGGGGAGCCCAGCACTGGACGCAGCACTCCAGGCAGTGGCTTCACTAGTGCTGAGTCAAGGGAATCACCTCCCATATGGAGCCAATGCTCCATATGAAGCCCAGGATACCATCAGTCTTCTTTGTCTCAGGCACACATCACTGGCTCATGTTCAACTTGGTGACCACCAGGACCTCCAAGTCCTTTTCTGCCAAGCTGCTGTCCAGTTGTATAGCCCCCAGCATATCACAGAATCACAGAATCTTAGGGGTTGGAAGGGACCTCTGGAGATCATGTAGTCCACCCCCCCTGCCAGAGCAGGGTCACCCAGAACACATCACACAGGAACTTGTCCAGGTGGGTTTTGGATGTCTCCAGAGAAGGAGACTCCACAAACCTCTCTGGGCAGCCTGTCCCAGGGCTCTGTCATTCTCACAGTGAAGAAGTTTTTTCTGATGTTTACCTGGAACCTCCTGTGTTCCAATTTGCACCCACTGCCCCTTGTCCTATCACTAGACATCACTGAAAAATGCCTGGATCTGTCCTCCAGACACTCACCCTTAACATATTTGTAAACATTGATGAGGTCACCCCTCAGTCTCCTCCAAGCTAAAGAGACCCAGCTCCCTCAGCCTTTCCTCCTAAGGGAGTTGTTCCACTCCCTTCATCATCTCTGTGGCTCTGCGCTGGACTCTTTCAAGCAGTTCCCTGTCCTTCTGGAACTGAGGGGCCCAGAACTGGACACAATACTCCAGATGTGGCCTCACCAATGCAGAATAGAGGGGGAGGAGAACCTCCCTTGACCTACTAACCACACCCTTTCTAATGCACCCCAGGATGCCATTGGCCTTCTTGGCCACAAGGGCACATTGCTGGCTCATGGTCATCCTCCTGTCTACCAGGACCCCCAGGCCCCTTTCTCCTACACTGCTCTCCAGCAGACCAATCCCAGTACCAACCCCTGAGGGACTCCACTAGTCACAGACCTCCAACAAGATTCTGTCCCATTAACCACAACTCTCTGACTTCTTCCTTTCAACCAGTTCATGATCCATCTCACTATATACTGGTGCATGGGGTGGTTGTACCCCAGGTGCAGGACTTTGCAGTTCCCCTTGCTGAACTGGTACAGAGGTACTGGTACAGAGTACTTCAACAGTACTTTTACAGAGGTTCTATTTAAGAAAGTATGGGATCCATTGAAGCTTTTAATAGGAAAAGGCTTTTTACATTTGGACACTTAGTAAAAAATCTCCTCCTCTTTTACATGTACTTTACTGGCTGATTCACAGCATCTATGCCAGTGAATATTTGTCCCATGCAGATTTATAAAAATAAACTGGCTAATTACACCGTATGTGATTGTTCCATACCAATAAATACACCAAAAGCACTGATTTCTGTTTTAAGAATTGCACTGATTTAGTGCATAACCACAATTTTAGTGCAGTATAAAGCTGAAATCAGGGGCCATATCTTGTGTGATTGCATGCAGTAAAAAAGAAGTGATTAATAGGACCTTAAGAATGCTCAGCATTTAGCAGTTCACTCCTTGTGGGAGTCAACCATTAGGCACAGATCAAACTTGCTGCTGAAATCTTGGTGGACATAATTGATCATGGTTGAAATGACTCATCAAATCATCACTCTGCAGCTTGTTGTCAACTTCTATCTTGAGATATACTTGATTTTTCAGAAAATGAGTTTTTAACTTTCACTTTTACACAAATTCATGTAGGGTAGAATCAGAACCTTGGATTTATTTTTTTTTATTTAGCACTCCTTTGTATTTTTGAGGTTAAAGACAGGTTGCAGGGAAAAAAACTGTTCAACCCACTGGAAATGTATGACAAGTGTGTTTTATGAAGACCAGAACTGACAAAAATTGGTTATAGATATATTTATTTTTTTGTCATATGGCTGACTGAGGGTACTGCATAAAAGCTGTTTGCATATTTTAAAAAGTCTATCTCCTGTTTTGTTGTTTTCTGGAGTCCAATAATACATAGACTTGTTAACCTTTTCTCCAGTTGAAGCAATTACCTTGGGTCTGTCCATGCAAGGCCTTCTTCCTTGCTTTTTAAACCTCTGCCTCTGTCAAAGTTGTTGGGTGTGTTCAGACTGTCAGGTGTGCACTGTTACTCCATAAGACTTCCTCCTGTTAAGGAACTAGTGAAAAAAATGTACTCGGGTCTTGCATGTTGCAAGAACAGGAGCGTTAGGAAGGAATTATGATTTAAGGATTAAACAATCCTTCAACAATTTTTTTATCATGACAAGTAGGCGATCCCCATTTTTCGGATGTGAAGCACATCCAAGTGAAATATGGAGTGGATTGCTTCTGGTTTGTTAACCCATCCAAAGACATATTGGAAAACAATGGGAGAAGCTAAAATAGAAGGCAAACCTTATACATTTGTACCAGGTCATGATCATCTCCCTAGACATAATCTATGGAAGATACAGGTGTACCTAGAAGTGAGAATCATTAAAAGCTTAGTTTTCTGGCTGTCACTATGTGAGAAACTTCAGGTTTATCTGCTGGCATGCAGGATGCCCACTATTCACTGTCAAGTGGCCTATGGCAGCAAAAGTGATACTATTTAATGAACTGGGAGGAGAAGCTACTTTTTTCTCAATCAATTTTTTCCAACAGCATTTAAGGAGAAGAAAGCATAGAGGACAAACACTGCAATGGAGGAACTTTGTATTTAAACAAGTACATTTTCCTTTTTATTTCATAAGAAGTTTACTGTTGAAAAAATGGTATATATTAAAGCAAACACATTATACACATAGATTAAACATCAGATAGCAAAACCTTACGGAATGAGCACTACTGGTTGTATTGTATAGGGTTTACAATCAAAGATATACTTAAAACCCCTCAAGAATTCATGTACTTTAAAGGTAAATTAGGCACAAAATTTAGCTTGTAACTAGCTCTGCAAGCATCTCACTGTGATTTCACTGTTACAAAGTATTACAAGTGATCAAAAACCTAAGTTGAATTTTAAAACTTTTAAAATTTTATTTGTACTATGTGCTGAAATAGTACAAATGTGTATAACACTCCACCTTTGTTAAAAAACCATGTACAATAGGGACTACAAAGTAGAATCAAAGGGCTAAACAGGAAATTACCCTTTTATTTGGGCTCAGAATTAGTATAACATAAATCTATGGCTTTGCTTTGTGCACATATTTGAAATTTAAGAAGTCCTACAAATGTGGGAAAGAAACAGGAAGGTATTTTTCATGAATATGAGCTAAAATAGCAGTATTTTAAAGGAACGTTGTTGGTGAGGAAACTAGCTGGTACCTGAAATACATGCTTCTCTCTGTTTTTGGAGTAGGCTGCAAGATACAATGTGAAATTTTAAAAAATGAGAGATTGTTTCACAAGAAAGAAATCCAAGGTGCAGAAAACCTTCAAGTGATTTGCTGCAAGGTTTTAGCTTAGAATTACTAACTGGCAAGAAATGAGAGGGTGACAGCAAGTCTGTGGACCATAATAAAATCTTAACTCACAGAAAACACAGAGGTCTTCTAATAATACATATTACAAAAGTGTTTGATTAAAATACCTGGTTTTTTCTTTAATCTTATGTTAGCAAAACATATTGCTGAAAGTTGTCCTTTTTTGCTTGTTTAAAACAAAACCCATTATGATTGCCACAGAACTACAAGGAACTGCATACTTTGTAGGGGTATGTTTTTACTGCATCATACAGGAATTGCTTAATATTTAAAAATAAACATCTAAAAGTCTTAATGCTGTTTTTGATTAGCAGAAACAGAAAAAGGAATGCACTGAAGCAAGATGATAACAGAGTGTATCATGCAGTATTTTGGCTTAATGTATACAGTATTTCAAACCAATGATGTGACTAGAGGGTGGGGGCTTAAATTCATTACATTCACATGACATCATTTAGAATTAAAATTGTATATGAAGGCAAACTGTGGAAAAGTGAAAAATACTGGGATGCCTAACAAAAGCGTGCCAGATGTGTTATTGTTTCTAGCATGCAGAGCTAATGCTTGAAGGCCTATCACAGCAGTATGAACCACTGCTACTTCTAGTTCTTTACATTACTGCTTTGTTTATGCTGGCTGTGGTCTGGTCACGGTCAGCAAGTGCTGTATGGCGTTAGGAAGTTAACCCACAATCTCTGCAGGTTCAGTGACCAATTTAGATCCATCCCATGCTGTCTTGAACTGTTCAGGAACCGGAAATTCTTTCTGGTAAGAGACAAAGGCAACAATGATAGTTAAATAAACAGAAGATACCTTATGAAAACTGGTGGAATACTATTAGTGCTACATGACTGAGAAAGCATTGATAGCTCAGACATGCCAGGATTAGTGAGAAGCCTTCTTCATTACCCTAGGAAGCTATTTTACAATGCCACACAGGAAAAAAGCCTTATTGCTGCCCAGTTTCAAATAGCCTTGGTATGCTACTGCTTTGCAATAATCCCTCTCACACCATTATTTGGACCAACAAAGTAAATAAGCCTCATGTCAGAAATGACTTCAGATTCCATCAGTGTCTGGGCTGGAAGACAGTAGAAAGGATTTAGATGTAGAGATTTAGTGAGGAGACTAATTTTAAGGACAAAAGCAGTATTAAAATATGGAAGAATAAAATCTAAAATCTCAACCACTATAATTTTAAGTGTGGTACCCTTCAGAAGACACAGGATCCTTTGTGGGGTACAAAAAACAGAGCAGAACATCAAAGAATGTCTCCTTCCGTTCCGTATATTTTGTGAAAGGGTGAGAGATGGTGTTGGGTCTGTCTTTGTTTCCCATAAACAAAAAAAAGATGTGAAGAGAAGGGTTTTTTTTGTTGAGGCCTCCAATAAGTGCTTTGATAGCCAGTAACTTCAGATGATACAGTGAGCTGAGGTGAAATGGATGTTTTGGTTTTTTTTAGGAATAGTTGACTATGCATCCACTGAACATAATTTCCTTTTTAGTTATCTGAACCTGGGCATCCAGCAGTCACATTTGGAAAGGTGAAGCATGAGAATTCTCTTCTTACATGTTTTCTTTTATAAAGGCTAGACCCCATTACCATACAATAATTCCAGCCCAAAAGATTTTTGACAAATTTAAGCACTGTCTACGGCCATACAATGCAATTTCAACACTGCTCTGTTAAGGAAATTAGGAAAATATTACGAACATGCTTTCCCTGCATGATCCCCTGCTAGTGTGTGAAGTGACAGAGCATGACTTTACTGGTCGTCATGGTGTGAAAGTCTTAGTAGAACATAAAAAGAGCTGAGAAAATGCACGTTTAAGTAGCTATTAAGGACGTGTTGAAAACACTAGAAAGTACTACAGATGCTACCCAGGTATCAACAGCTTTAGAAAAAGCAAGTACATTATGCTGTATTATTTCAACAGCAGTAGTATTACATTTATCTCAGTTTTAGCATAATCATCTTCAGGCTTGAGTGCTCTTTTGTGAACTGAATTTCTTTGGAGATTATGTTTAGATATCAAAAAAGAAAATTAAATGGATAGGAGATTAAGCCATTATCTATCAAAATGGAAAGAAATAACCTCGTGTCTGGTCTTCGAAATTACTTTGTGCCCCAGAAAATAAGAGTTCTTCCTACACTGATAGCTGAGATATCGTTACATAGAAATTCAATAGTTTTTGATAATTTTTTTGTGACCTACTATGTGTGGCATGTTCGTTTCTTTCCTAAGAGTTTAAATGCTATTAGCTACCAAGACTAGTGGGGAAGCGGAAGCAAAGCTTTAAAAATATCTCACTCACGTAATCACCATCTTGGGGGATGAGGATGTTCATCTCGGATGACTTGGCACTAACAATCTCACAGTCTAATGATTCCTCACTGAGGTAGATGTGGCAGCCTTCTGTTTTGTTAATAGAAATGGTTGGCACTTTCCCCATCACCTGCAAAATAAAGTCTGCTTAATATCAAATCTTAAAACGCACACAAAGATACTGTTAATAAAATCCTCATTGCCTGCCAGCTCTAATTTTGGCCACCAACATCTGATCTGCGTGTCAGCTGCCTGCTTGATGCTTTGATTTGTTAGACACTGTGAAAATTCTTGGTGGTGTTAACAAAGATCTATACACAATAGCAAACTTACACAGCAAACTTTTAAATCCAATTTGATGAAAGTGCTTCCCTGAATCTCTCTAATTTCAGTGACAGTTTTGTGCAGATATTTAGGTGGTGTTCACCTTGCTCATTGGTGAGAACTGGTTAAGAAATCAAACACATCAACTTCAACCCAGTAAGGGCAAATGGAAGAGTCCGAAGTACAATACTACTCAATGGGTGTTTTGTAATACATTCTGGAGACTTCAAAGCTCTTCCAGGTTTTACAGAGTACAATAGGAAAGGGTTTTTATCCCCTTCAGGCAAGCTACAGTTATAGAAAGTACTGAGCAATGTAATTAAATCTCTAAAGGTATTTCTGATGTCATTTTAAAAACAGGTGCAGGATTTACTTAGGGAGAAAGGGAAATCTCTTTTTTACAATTGTAGAAAGTAAAATATTTCTTCATGGCTACCTGGCTGACTCACTGGTTGTTAGTAAAAATTCTTCCTTCTCCTGCCATATTCTCTAGCAGGGACAGCAACATACTCTGGACAATGTATCAAAAGGGGAGAGGCTATTCTGAGCCATAAAACAGTAACAGCATGTGATAGATATGTACTTTTTAATGAAAGAGTGTCTCACATCACTCAAGTTAAGAATTTATTTTCAGTTTCCATTCCTAGCAAAAAAAGAACAAGTCTTGTATCCCGCTCTGATCCTGAAGTCTGATCTATGTAGTGATCAAAGCATCTGAAAATTATAATTATTTTTTTAATGGGTTCTTATGCAATAGAGAACAAAAGGAGGGTGTGTTTAATAAATTTTGCAAACATGTGGCAAGAAAAAAACAACAAACCCAAACACTGGAAGGAAGGAGAGCCAAGCAATGTGGCCTTGAAGTCACTATTTGTAGCAAAATCTGTTGGATTGTTTTACTGACATTTGTTCCATTAACTTATCGTGTATCTGCAAATTATATGCTCAGGTCTTCAAAATACTGAGGAAACTGAAGTGCTCAGCACTTGGCATACTCAAACTCTGCAGAGGCTGCCTCATTCAAGCAGCATACAACCTGACTCTGCCTTCTTAAGTGGAACTACACTCTGTTTCATGGCATAGAAGCCTTATGAATTATTCATATAACCTGCTTAATCAAAAGATCTTTGATTCTTAGAAAAGGTATTTCCCCTTTATTTGAGTATTAACAAGCTGTGGATTCACTGTTCGTTACATGTGAATTTTTCAGCTTTAATGAATAGTTCCTGAGATGATAAAAATAATCTAGTTATTGAAAAAAAACCCTCTCATAAGTGCCTGGGATCTTTTTCTTTAACTAACTGCCTCTGCTGTAAGAAGACATGTAGGGATCATGAATAGAACTGCTTGTTACAGATCAGTAGAGGATACACAGCTGATAGAAATGTCAGTCACTTGCATGAGGTTCAAAATATAAAAAAACATCTTGCTATTATTCTCTGTAGTGGCTGTGAGCAGGATTTCTGAAGCATGGAGCAGAACTGCCTACATTTAATGCCATACAGCAGGCGTAGCCTTTTAAGCAAAAGACCCCAACTTCCTGGAAGAATGACAGTTTGGTGTAGTTTAATTAACATTTAATTTCCTTTTAACTTAAAATAATATATCCTAACATCCTTTCTTGAGACTAGATCGTGTATGTTGGACACAACTGAGAACTAGAGCAGGTATAGGTAGGCCTCTTTGGAGTGTAATGAGTCAAGTGTTGTAAATGTTAGGTAGACTGTCTATAGTTTGAACAGGGCAAGTATGCCAACAAAGAGGGCAACATATGGATTTAAAATACATATATTTTCTTTTCACAAGAACAAGAAGGAAGGTGATCTCTGATGAAGCTTTGCTTACCAGTTATCAAAGGAAAAAGCATTTGTAGGCAAGTGACTATATTACTTACTCATGTAATGTGTCATGTTGCTGGCAGGGGACATTTTTGACATCCAGGGACCTACACTAAATGTCATTTAGTTGTCCTTTGACAGTCTATTTTAACATTTCCATTAGCAAAAAATAAAAAAAAAAGAAGTAACCATTCTCTGGGCTTAGAAATCAATTAGCTAACTGCCAGAATTTCTTCTACGAGCATCACTCTACTTTCAAGTGCCAGGAGCTGCTTACCATGAAAGCAAGAAAATTAGGGCCAGAAGTAGCAGTTCTTACAGTGTATAGATCTCTCAGCTTCACTGGAACCAGAAGGAACTGGGCCCAATGAGGTTTGTTCAGTGAAGCTCAAAAGTTTTCACAGGTATTTTCTAATGCATTTTCTAATTAATTTAGTGCACATAAAGATATGTTTAGATTAGCCGATGTCTCATTTTTGTTGTGCTCCTGTGAGTTTTTAAAATCTCTTGTAGTTACACCTTGGGCTTTCCCCCTCTGCCCCCTGCTTGTTCTCTGTTTCTGTCTTTGTTTCTCAAGTAGGTACTTACCTGAATCTGAATATCCCTGGAGTTGATCACTTCCACGATTCCCACAACATTGTCAAACACAAGGCCAAACTTTTTACAGTTGTCTAAAAAAAAGCAATCATAAATAAGAAAGGCAAGATAAAAGTAAATATATGCACACCTCTTACGTTAACTATGAAAATTCCCAGTCTTGCACTGCATAGCTGAGCAAACTTACTCACACAATCAATTTATTGACGTGAATGGAATGATGGTATGATTCATATCCATTATTAATCCTGTAAGTCAGTTTTTTCAAGACTGTCATTTAAAGCCCAGCTGAAGTATTCACTCACCAATAGTAATTGAATTGATTTTTCCTTTTATCTGAAGCGTAGATTTGTTACACTTAAAAATGTAGGCCACTTGCTTGAGTTCAGTGTTGTTAATGACCAGGTCATTCTTATCCTCTTGATATTCCTATTTCAAAAGAAAGTGTATTTAATTGGTTGTCTTTAAATAGCTAACAGTCAGACAGAATTTAGTACAACTTGTACTCAAGCTGTTGCATCTTCAGTTACAACAGAGCGATATCCTTCAAAAGGCTTAAAAATCTAACTTCTTTGGTGATCGGATATTTCACCTAATTCACCCTTAGATGACACGTGTTTTTGAGCTGCAGAACTTAAGAACTTAACATAGACCCTGACAAAACCCATTAATTGTATAGAAAAGACATCACAACAACATAAAAATGCACTCACAAAACTTGTTTGGTTCCTATCCAGCTTAGACTGGCACCTTGAAGAACAGAGCAAGTTTTCTGCTCCCCTAAATGTTGTAGAATGGTCTATTGAGCACATTATGAACAGATTGCATTAATGGCCTGCAAGGGATTTTAACTGGAGTTCTCCACTGGACTTGTTTCTGGGGGACTGTCAGATTTTGCAAGGAATTTATATGTTGCTTCTGACATTTTCCAGTTCAGATGAATTAGTATATGATTCTCAGAGATAAATTAACTAACTACAGATGCTACAAATTAGTAACAGCTAAACTGTAGCAAGGCGGAGCAATGCAAGACTCAGCCCATTTTAGCTGCAAGTCAAATTTGTTTCACCGAGGTCATCAATCGCCTTTTGCAAGATGTTCAGTTCAGAGGAGTGACTGGGACTCACCACTCTCCACTTCTTTCCCTCTAGTTCCAAGACAGGGGCATGGCTCTGCTGTGGGGAATTCTTAGGAGAGTTAGGACTTGGAGTATGACTTTTTGTTGGAGAGTGAACAGAAGGACCTTGGGCACGTAGACTGGGGTTCTTGTGAGTCTTCTGGTCATCAGAGACATGTCGAAGCCCTAAAAAAAAAAAAGGGTGTTTATGAAAGAGAGGCTGTTTTCCAGTACTAAGGGTGTTAATATCTAAGCAGAAAAGGCTTTGTTGTAGTGGTGTTAAATTTTTATCTGAATTTACATTTTTTTATTCCCTCTAGATTTGCCTGGGTAACCACCTAAAGTGTAACTGCCTAAGAATCCTTAGATGTTAATATAAAACCTCTTTCACTGTGGATGGGCTTTCTCAGTATCTTCAAGAGCAAATGCTGTCTTCTAGTTCCTCTCTGTCTGTAGCGAGCTCCGAGAGCTTGTTTTATAATATTTTTCCATTCATAAAAATGAGATTCTTTTTCTAATTTAGGACAATATTTGACCTATCCCTGCAGCATGAAGGGCAGGTACATCAATCATACGTATTTAAACTCACAGGCATCCACTTTAATTACAACGGTCTGGTATTAATGCAAGAAGCTTTACTGTTGTACTCCACACTCATCTGTGAGCCAGACCTTTTCACCTACGGGTACACTGAATGTGAATCAGAAAGAGGGTGACATTTTTATTGCAATTGAAACTTAGATGTGCACCAGCTGCTGGGGATTGAAGATGTCCAGCTTGGTTACCTTAACATTAAATGGATGCCCCTAAATAAAAGGTGGGAATTTCAGGTATGCTGAACATATTTGTGTGCTGTTGCTTCTAAAGG
>NW_009953786.1:9645799-9691701 GCF_000747805.2 Chaetura pelagica
CTTTCCCTGTAAGCCTCAGAAAATATGAGTTGCTTAAATGTGGTGGAGCTTAGATTCATACATATGGCATCTCTTGATGTAGTTTGACTCAAGGACCAAAACGTGATTACTTTCCTCCTGACCTTTGGTGATTGCCTCTCCCTGGTTCAGCTCTGCGAAGAGGGCCGAGCGAGCTGCAGTTCCTTCATCCTTGGTGGCTTCTGCCTCAAACAGGGGGGGAGGTCCCGGCGGCGGCAGCGGCGGTGGGGACAGGCACGCCCCGCCGGTAAGAACCGACCGCATAGACATGGGCGATGCAACAGGACCCTGTTGGAGATGGATGGAAATCATTTTACATACAGTGCTTCAGGGAACATTGCATTTTGATAACTCTTACTTACTAGCATCCCCGAACGCCGTGGGTTTGAGTGACTCTAGGCAGCCGCAGGCTCAGATGAATTTCTGGCACCACAATTGAATGTAATGCTCTGAATCTTTGCCTGCACCAAAGCAGGCAGGGCTGGAAAGACTGACAGTCCGCACTGCTATCTTACTGTACCTAAAATATTTCCATCAAGTGCTTGTCAGGACTGATGCTAAAAATCTTCAAGAGTAGATTCCATAATTTATTCCAGTGTTTACTTACATAAAAGGGGAAATGTCTCCTTTTTTTCAGAGCCCTATATTGGTGTGCATTCAGAAACACACAGAAAACGTTTTGATCTAACACAAATAACTAGGAGGGTCACAAGCTGTCACATGTATATGCAAAGTGTTAAATTGTATGCAAGATGTAAAATGCTGCTCTTCAGACTGTTCAAGTAATCTGCAAAGATTCAAATTACAGCAGAATGTAAAAATATGGTGATTCAAGTCTCTTAATTCTGAAATTCAGTATTTTAGTTTTTAGTTCAATTTCTTAATTTTTTAAAAATGTCTTTTTAATTTTTTAAAAAATTTCTTTTTCAATTGCAGGACATTACAACACACAAGTCATGAGTATGAGGGGCCTTGGAAAAGTAAGTAATCCAGTTTTTCTGTTTGCATAATCAGAAGTACATTTTTCATCTGAATTATAATGCTTACATGGAATATTATCAAACAGACAGAAAATACTACTAATCTGATTAAAATTTTATCCTAATAATAAATGTTAGAATCTGAGAAACTGAGAATGAGTTTTTCTGTATTGCCACTGAGTGTCACTCTGATCTCACCTCTCTGCAGCAAAGCAGAGACTGTTTTAAAAGAACCATTATGAAAAATTAGATTGGTTCTGATTAATTTAGCTAGCTATACAGACATTGTGCATTGCACCAGCACTTATTTATTAGGTGGAAAGATACAATGGGAAAACGACAGGGACTTACGGAGTCACGGCTTCTCTAATGGGCTACCTTTGTTAAGAGATACAGGTTGTTAAAAATGCATCCCTGGTAATCAATACTGAAAATAGATACTCCTTAGCTGGACTCAGAGGATATTTTTAACCACTTACGATGCCACCCCTTTCTGCTAACTGAAACAGCAAAGTATCCATCTGGTTCCTACATCTCACAGAAGTTAAAAATATAGCTATTCTTTAAAAAGTAAACTGGTTCTGGTCTGTAATCCCAAATCGATGATGAGATGATGAGAAAGGGACTGACATGCATATGTTTTTTTTGTTGGTTGGTTGGTTTTTTTTCCTGTTCAGACATACTTAAAAAAAGGAGCCTGGCACATTGGAGTAACTGCATTCAAACGTCTTAGTCATTATGACCCTAATTAGAGTAGCATGGAAAGGTAGTAATATTAGTTAACTTCTTAGTGTTCATCCTCTATTGGCATATGCACCTTCAGGATGTAAGTGCAGTTGCCTTTTAAATAGCTGTTTGTGGAATATGTTAGTGATGAAGACATAGTAAGATTCTTTGTCACATTAGTGATATTAAACTTGCATTGCACAAGAGACTGGTTGAATCCTCAGTACTAAGGTGAGTAGTGAAACTGAGGCAGTGGCACAGTTTGACTGTTTCTGAAAGGATCCAAGATCTGTTAAGGGAAAGGGCTCTCTTCTATGCTATTAAATCTTTTTGATCAAAGAAAGGAAAAGAATCCCCTTTAGAAATTATCACTTATTGTCAAGATATACTGGAATTGATGTAGGCTGCTTTTAGAGACATTTCCTTGTTGCATGGATACATTTAACTCAAAGCATTTCTGCTTAGATACTTAGTAGTTGTAGGTTATTGTTTTAGACTAGGGACAACTTCTTCACTGGGCCTTTGATTTCCATTGCCTGTCTTCCTGCCTCTGCTAATGCCAGTAATGTTACCTGCAGCAGAGTCAGCACAACTGTGAATTATTATAATTAAAACAATGAATGTAAGTGGATTTAGTGGCACAATCAGTTGTTACTGCCTGAGGTACAACAGAGATCTTCTCTGTCTGTTGCCTGCAACCATAGCAACTGAATCCACTCTGTCCTGGTTATCCAGAGTTATGAGCATTGCATTTGCAGAGCTTTTTAAAATACTCAGATACTCAGAAATGGCACTCACCATTCACAGCGCAGTGTGAACAGGCAGTTATTAATAATGTATGCTTTATGGCAGAAGATTAATAGTAATAGTGGTGGTGGTTAATAACTTGTAGTCTGAGATAAAAATTTAATTTCTCAATTCCAGACGAACATCTGATTTTCAAACATACCTTATTGCTTCCACCTGCACAAATACAGTGCTGTGATTTTCCAGAAATTTGTGCGTTTGTCTCACACATTCACTTGGAATTAACATCAACTAAATTCTGCAAAGGCTGCAAAGATGCATTAGAGTAAAAAGGATGTACAAGCTGTCTCAGTATTCTGCCTGCACTCTGCCAGTCTCCTTCCTTAAAGTGTCGAACTGAAGCCCATTCACAGATCCTGCAGGAGCATCTTTCCCTCTGGAGCAATACTGATGAAAAGACAAGTCTAGTAAAAAATCTCAATCCTTGACCTGAGGAGTGAAGACATGCTAGTTCTTTGATTTGGTTTCAAGAGTAGGAAAAAAACATTTCCTTTGCACTCATATTGCCCATCTGCCTGTTGTTCTCTTTACAAGCCTGGTCCCTCCACCCAAATCAGTTGTTATCTCCACTAAGCTCAAAAGATTAGGAGTTAGATTGAATTAAAAAAAACAGGAACTGTCACAAGGTCCTGGAAGACACTTGGGGTTCACTCACCCTTCCCACTTTTCCTCTTAATTTTGTGCAGTCACAGAAATAAGAGATGACTGAGCCTCTGTTAACTTTTCACCTGCATGACAAATTCTTGTCTAGTTTACAACCTGAGTTACAGCTATGCAAGCTATCAGAGCATCATGATATTTTCAATTATATCTGAAAATCTATGACCATTCTGAAAACTGCCAACACTTTCAATCATAAATTAGGCCACAAAAAAAAACCTGAAGGACAAATCAAAAGGAAAAAAAGTCACTAAAGTACAGGGAGGGACTAACTCATCCACTGCATATCTACAGTCTTATGGCATGGATACATCCAATAGGACCATCCTTGATTCAAACTGAACAGCATGGAAAAGAAAGAAAAATCTCGCTACTAAGAAGGTGTACAGAGACTTGTTGTAAAGAAGGGCTCCCTCTTTTGGCTTGTTTTTTTTGCCATTTTGATTTACCTGACTGAATTAAAACATTCAAGTGCAGTGAATTTCTTCATGGGAAGAGTGGCTCAGGAAAACTCTAACAAAGGAATAGAAAGCACAAAGGTGAACAGCAAATGCAGAAAACATGTTGCACTTCTTGCATGGCCTCCATGCCAGGAAGATGGGACCTGTCCTGCACTCAAACACGCTGAGGCAAAGGACAGTTTTAAAAAGAACCTTGTTAAGTGGTTCCAGGAACTTTCTGGTTTTATTAGTTTTGATCCATATTAATACACAGGCCTCCAGGTTACCAACCTAAATCGCTGACAATTGGTTTGCTTTCCTTAGTCACACTTCCAAGACCACTTAGACCCTCACGCTGTAGAATATATCTGAACCAGACTGTTCTGATGTCTGGCAATACTTGTGTATTGTCCTATCCAATTACAACTAAAGTGTCCTTCACAAAGTCCATTCATTTCTGTTCTGTATAGGGCAGTGTGTGTGAGAGCTTCTGAGAATAAAATATCATGTTATATGCCTGCAAAAGTTCATCTATCCTATAGCAGCAGGTGCTTACCAGCATTGCAATTTGCAAACAACTCTTCAGATTAACTTCAAGCAGATGTTAACAATAGTGTATCTTTATACAAAGAGTATTAAGAGCCATTTTGACTAGCAAAGGCAGTTATTTGCAAGCTGCCTTTCTTCCTCTTTTATTTCAGCTGTTTGCCTCCGTAACAGCTGCTGTTCTCAGTGCTGTGGTGACTACAGACATCACACCAAGTTATGCTGATAGCTGACTGTTCCATTAGCATGTTGGTGTGTTAATTTTTCCACCATTTGCAAATAAGCCCCTTGTAAGAATTATCAGGGGAATAGATAGCTTCAGCCTTACTTTGTGAAAATGTAACACAAAAATAGGCCATTAACTTTTAACCTGCCAGCTTTGTATCACAGTGAACTTGATATGCTTCAAACCTTGTTCCTGTAGCTTTCTGAAAAGGCGGGGAGATGTAATTCTCTGAGTAAGGTCTTGTTAAGAACAGGAGATGTGGGTCCTGCAGCCATGTAGTAACAGCTCTGTAGGAGATGGAGCATTCCAAAAATGGTCTTCAATCTCTGACTAAACCATGCTCCAAATGGACTGACAGGAATGGGTCAGGGTTTGCTCCTTGCTGGATAGCCCAGAGCCATCTGCTGAGAGGGCCAAGGGCC
This sequence comes from Chaetura pelagica, assembly GCF_000747805.2. Classification (NCBI taxonomy): domain Eukaryota; kingdom Metazoa; phylum Chordata; class Aves; order Apodiformes; family Apodidae; genus Chaetura; species Chaetura pelagica. Next base: position 9,650,625 of record NW_009953786.1, read on the forward strand.
TCAGCTTCCTCTCGTGACAGTGCCTGAAGCTACTCATGGAGTTGGGTCTGATAAATGCATATTTTCACTGGGCAAGGGTTTGCAGGATTGCAGTACAGCCTCAAAGTATGTTGTGCTTCTACCTTTATCTAGTAGGACTGGCAGAAGGGTGAGGTACTCTTCTTTTTCTCTTTGCTGGCTATCTAGCTGGCTCACTGGAAGAAAGAAATTACTGTTTATGTTGAGGCAGCTGGCTGGTTAAAATAAATCTATGTTCAATATAATTTAATTCCCTTGTAATTACAGTAGAGATGAGTAAAGACCTTTGCTCCTGAGAAACTGGGCCTTGTTACAGCATATTTCTCCTAAAGGCTTCCCCTGTAGCACAGGGCAACAGCTAGTCTTGTTAGAAAAATAAAACGCTGTCCATGCATAACACAAGTGCTCTGGATGCCACACTGTCAGTAATTTGGGGGGCCATATGCAGCTTAACTCTTGCTTCTTTAGGTTAAACCCAGCTACTGAGAGACAGTAAGAATTTCTTTTTATGTCTTCTCACAGATGTTACTATTTCCTGAGCCATTCTTGCCGAACAATTCCCTGGGTGAGCCTTCCTTGTCACTGTTACTATATTTGTAGCTTTGTAGCGGCAAAGAGCCCTAGTCAGAGGCTCATACCTCTGGGGATCTGAGGGGCTTATGTGCCAGACCCTGTACAAACATGTGTGATGTCCCTCTGTGTTTATCCTGCTTTAGATTGATCCAGTGCTGCATGGAAACTGAGGGGAACAAAGTTCTTATGGTGGCAACCAGCTGCAGAGCATTTGAATGGTCATAAATTCCTTGTAGCTGCAGTGGTCAATTTATTTAGGACAAACAGAATATAAACACCTATATAATTCATTTAAATAAATTACATATGGATATGTATAATATATAGTACCTATTTTATTAGTTGTTAGTATTTAGAGGTATCTATTTGTGTCTGAGGGAACAGATGCCTTTGACAGAGACATAAAATCCTTCCTTAGTTTATTGAAAAGCCTTCTTTTCATGGCAGCAAATAAACATGAATCCTAATGAGGACTGGACTATATTCTTCTAAAAAAAAAAAAAAAGTTTTTGTTTTCTCCCCCTCCTCCTTTATAGTAATCCTAGTTTCAGACTCAAAATGATATCAGCATTCTGTATTGTTCTTTCCATACATATGCACAGCCAAAGACAAGAATCATGAAGTTCCAAATATCATGTATCAACCTCTGGGAACAGGTGGGCTGTGACTCAGGGCCACAAAGCTCTTGTTAAGGTGTTTTTTGTGTAAAAGTAGCTTAGCACAGCAGTTCTATTATCAACTGTATTTAGGCCACCTGTCTGCAAGGGGTTATGCTGCCCTAAGATCTGCAATTTACTAGATGAAACAGCTGATTTACAGGCCCTGTAATCTTTGTGAGTTAAAAAACAAAACAGCAAAAGACAGGCCAGCCTCTTTTCTTGTTACCTGGCCTCAGCAGAATTATTTATCTGCTGAGTTTTCAAACTTTGAAGCCCTTTTTAATATACTTCTGCCATTTATCACCTGCTCAGGATTTAAAATGATGCTTCCATCTTCACAGTTATCCTACCAGAAATGTTTTACACAGCCAAGATTTTCTAAATCATTTGAGAACTACATGCTAATGTAATTGTCAACAAGTAACATGCTCCCACAAACATATTAAACCATCTTATACTTACATAAACATTCAGTTATAAAGATGATTGATCCTTTTAGCAGTAAAGTTTTAACAGAAGTGCCTTTTCCTTTTCTCTCCATTTTACATAGTTTCAATTTTTTTTGTTGCTTTCCCTTTTCCACTAGAACCAGACTGCATTATGTTACAGGCTGGGTTGCACTTGATAGCTGCTGTCAAGCAAGCCTGTCATGGGTTCTCCCTTAACATGTCTAAATGGTGTTTGGTCACCGATATGAAAAGGACATCACTGATACCCAGTAATGACAAATATTGCCAGCCATTGTTGGAATAAGGAAATAAAACTACTTTATTTCAAAGGGACGTGTATGTAATTAAGGCAGTCTCCACCAATGAGGCAACTATTGTAGACTTGTCATGATGGTAAGTTTTAAGCTGACAGTGTACCAAAACCTGAACATTGCCTGTTTTCTGAGAAAGAAACAGTTGAGATGGAAGGATGCAAATTTGTGAACAAAAAAAAACCCTATAAGGATACAGGGAAAAGAAAGGGAAGAGAAAGAGATGGAAGGGGACAGAAAAGAAGAGGAAAGGCTATGACTGAGAAATATTAATCACTCTGAAAATATCTACAGTTTATCCAAGATACAAGCATTTAGATCAATGTATCTATGCTGACTATACTTGCATCTGAATGAGGCCTCTGGAATTGCATTTGTGGCCCTGGTTGGTATTTGGCACTACAGTTTTGACCTTTAGCTTTAGTGAAGCGGCTCAGATGATGGCTGCTTGATAAGTGGGTCAAACTAAACAAGGCACCCAAGAGATACTGGAAGGATAATAGGAGACTTTTGCCTGCAGAAGTTGGTCTTTTGGAACTTGTTCACCTCAATATGAAGAGATATTACGGGAAAATGTTTTGACATTACAGGAGAGAGGCAGGGCCAGTTTATAAGAAAAAAAAAAGGTGGTTATTTCAGACAAGAATGAAATGGCCAAAGTGTGTGCTGAGACTAGTGTAATTGTGCTCAATCAGGCTAATGGAGGAATTAACAATGTTTCTTCTCAGCCTAAAAGCTGGAGAATATCAGCTGCACATTTTCAGAGTACTATCTAATGAGTAAAATTCAGTATTAAAAACTAAACACTGTAATGTAATTCAATGCTAGTTTGTAAATATTTCCTGTTTGTAAATAATCCTGCTGTCAAATTTGTCCTAAGTGTACATATTCATCTACAGTATATAAAGAACAAAAACTTAACTACAGATCCACCTGCAACTGAGAGAAACATTCAAGACAATCATCCTTGAGCAAGATTCTTTTCTTTACACTTACTGAACATTTAGGAAATGACAGCAATCTTTCATTATTACTGGTTATTTTCTTGCTGCAAAGTTAACCTGCAGAAACAGGAGCAGAAGTTTCACTTCCCCCAGCTTACTCATGCGGTCCTTGTAGCAAACAAACTTTTATGAGGTGTTCTTGTGAGCTTTTATTACAGCTGTTCCTTTCTTTGTATTGCTACAAAACCCCAAAACAAAACTAGAGAGGGAAGAAAGATCCATGCTTCAATAGAATCCCTTATTTAGGTGAAAGAAAAGAAAAAAGGCACTGTTTATCAATAAGAACAGAAAAAATACACAGGTTACTGTTACAGCTGTAGATTTCATGTTAAAGTCAGAAACCTGTAGTAAGCAAAAATGACAGTTGCTGGACAGGTAAAATGCTACACTGGGCATTTAAAACATTTAATTGTAGTAACAGCTTTTGCATAAGACTCATTGACAGCCAAGAATGTCACATCCAGTAGCACATGAAAACTTGCAAATCTCCATTAGGTTGGTAATTACTGTTATTCCCTTTGTCAAGATGGCTAAATTGAGATCTAGTGAGTACAAAGAACTGCTACTCACCACAAGGTATATGTGACAGAAAGAGGCTCACACTTGACACAAAAAAAAAAACCAAACTACAAAATTACACATTTAAGGAAATACTGTAGATCCATCTGACTTTCACTGACAAGCATATTTTTCCAGACATATGCACAATCAATTAATGAAAATGAAAATTCCATATCATGGTGGAAATACAGAGTGGAAAATTTCACTCTGTGGGACAAACCTGCTCACAAACACACATTCTTTAAATATGTAGTTTTCTTCTGTAAGCATGGCACCAACAAATATCCTATCTCTATTTATCATGTCTTGAAATGTCTGTGATTTATGCAGGACCCAGTTTTGTACCGCCACTCAAACAGGGATAGCAAAACAGGGTAAGATACACAATGGTCTCAAGGTCCTCAACTCAGCTGATTTTTTGGCTCTCTCCTCACACAGTCCCATGCATTTCAATAGGATGCCCTCAAGGCATAAAATACTGTCATGCATCTTGGCAGAACCAGAGCCAAAGTGAATAAGGGGAGAGAAGAAAACTGTGTTAGATCAAAAAATATGTAAACTTTTTTTTTTTTTTCAAATTTATTATAAAGCTGATAGTGGTAACTGTTATTGTGGGAGCTGACTGCTTAGCCATTATTTCAGCCTCTTGCACTCATTTCTCTGTCTGTTTTGTAACTTATTTAGATATTTCTCCCTCTTTCATCTAAAATGTCTGCCTGTGTGCTTACTGCCAGAGCCAGGAACACTTTATTGTATCCAATAGTGACCTGTTCCAAGGTTGGCTGCAGCTGCCCAGTGCAGCTTGATAGAAAGGTCCAGGGGGACTGGAAATGGCACAGCTTTGTAATACTGCCATGCAGAGTAACCAGAAATGTGGACACCACAGTATGCAGTACCTGCAGGTACAGGGGCCAACTGCCTGCTAGAAAAACTGTCCCCTCCTTTTTTGAAACCCAAGCATAGCTATGAGAATACAGCTCTGAGAAAAGCAGTACTTAATGTTCTCCCTGACTCTTCAGAAATACCCCAATATATTACTTAATGGCTTTTGATGTAAATCTTCAAGCATTGCTTTGTTGACTTCTGCAGATATGAAGGGTAACTTGTCGGTATAATGTATTTTAAATATGTATATAAACAGGCCAAGAACTTTGTCTCTTTTTCTCTCCCTCTACGGGTTTAAGTTGCACCACCGGAGGTTTAGGTTGGATATTAGGAAAACGATTTACTGAAAGGGCAGTGAGGCATTGGAACAGGCTGCCCAGGGAGGGGGTGGAGGCATCCCTGGAGGGGTTCAAGAAGTGTTTAGATGTGGCACTACAGAATATAGTTTAGTGGTTGTGGTAGTTGGATTATGGTTGGACTCCAACCTCAATGATTCTATGTTTCTATCACAAAATAGCATTTCAACATGTTACTTTCATAAATGTGCCAATTTCTTAATGCTTAGCCAAAATGCTGCTTTTTCCTTTTTTCCTTCAATGCATGTAAGTGGAAGCTGCTGTGTGCACTTAACACATTAACAACTGTGCCTGGATTATACCTACAGCTTTTATATCTATTGTATGTTTGTCTGGGCCCTGATTCTGCAGACCTTTTTGCTTAGCTTCATACAGCATGAATCAGTGACTTTCATTCTCACCTTAAAATGTATAAAAAATATATGAAATTATCACTTGAGTAACTCATTGCTTTCCTGAATGTATTCATCATCAAGCTTCACAGAAATATTTAAACAACTTGTAAACAACAAGCTATTTACAGAACCTGCTAACTTACTGGGTTTCCTTACATGAAGTAAAACTTACAAAAATTATACATTCATAAAAATGTGTTTGTAATTTAATCTTTCTGACACACATTACATGAATGATAATGTAAATGAACCATACTTCCAAGATAACTTTCAGATCTGACTGCTATCCAAAGTGAGCGAAATCGGTACTTCAGATGCAGTAATGGGCTCCTCTCTCATGATGGAATGAGCACTGCTGGCAGGAAACTATGCTTAATCTGAATAAACAAATCACATCTAGATTTGTATTCAGCAATTTCTTGCACAACTGAAGAGAGGGAAACAGAAAGACATGATGGCTGAGATGCTGTTTTTAAGACCAGTCAAATATAATCTGCAACAGCTATGCTTCTGAATAAGATTGCCAGTACTTAACATGATGGAGAGTTCCTCCTGTTTGATCAAATAGCTGTAACAAATCTTTATCTTCTAACACTATTTCCATACTCATAAAGTTCCATTAAAGGTGAAGATGATTCTTTTTCTATATTAACAAAGCCAAATTTGTCCCAGATTCTCAGACTAATTCTGCTAAGGGAGTACTACAATTTCTTTTCCATATCTAACAATAATTTAAAAACCATTAGCTATTCTCACATTCACTGGTTATAGCAGAGTAGGATGTAGCAAGTGTGAAATTTTGTACTAAATTAAGGAAAAGAATCATGTTTAATATTTTACATTTTTATTACAGAAAACTACAAAGTAGCAGATCATTCCAGTTTTCTAATTTATCATGTTTAATATTTTTCCATTGCTTCCAACTAAGAAGTACACACAGATCATGTTCTCTCCTGTGTTTTGACATGCATTTGAAGACCTGAGTATGGTAAGGTCTTGTACAATGTCTAATGAAGGGTATGAAGAGAAAGCTGCATAGTCTGTTGCTGAGCACAAGTGACATAGATTATTTTACATGGTTATCACCTCCATACAGGGGCAGATAAAGGAATATTTCCAGGCACCATAGAATCATAGATTGGTTTGAGTTGGAAGGAACCTTTAAAGATCATCTAGTTCCAAACCCCCTGCATGGGAAGGGATGCCTCTCACTAGATCAGGTTGCTCAAAGCCCCATCCAACCTGGCCTTGAACACTTCCAGGGAGGGGACACTCACAACTTCCCTGGGCAACCATGCCAGTGTCTCACCACCCTCATCATTAAAAATTTCTTCCTTATATTCAGTCTAAATCTTCTTTCTTTCAGTTTAAAACTGCTGCACCTTGTCCTGTCACTACAGGCCCTGGTAAAGTGTTTCTCCATCTTTCTCATAGCTCCTCTTTGAAAGGGAGCAACAGTCTCCCCAAAGCTTTCTCTTCTCTTGGCTGAACAACCCCAACTTTCTCAGCCTTTCCTCATAGGAGAGAGGTGTTCCAACCCTTATTCCATGTTAAAATACATTCCATCCAAAAGGCATACTTCACTTCCCTCTGGTTTTGAGTTCTTACAATAGTTTGGTCTGGGAATTAAAGTATCTGATGGCCTAGTCATTCAATTAAAAAAAAATATTTTAAAAAATGGCCTGCCTATATGTAAGAAATTACCAACTTGGTGTAAAAGACAGCATGTGCAAGTATGGGAGTGCACCAGTAAGTTTAGGAGATAACAGTGAAGAGCTGGTTGATTATATTTTTAATATATTTCAGCCATTCTCCTAATCTGATAATAAACATGAGCACATTATTAGAATAATCTAGACCATTGCATCAATGTGGACAGTGAACATAAACTCTTACATTTATACCCAACAGAAAATTATTTTTTCATATTTATACCTCTTGTACAGAACAGTATTCATTGCCATAATTTTTCTATGTATCCTAGATGTAACACACAGAAAATGTTTGCATACATATAAAGAGAAAGTATAAATAGGCACACAGTAGTATTTAATCTTTCCCTCCATATATGTATTTCAGAAATTATTTCCATATGTAAACAGTAACAGTTTATAAAGATAGCTATCTATGAAGTAAGAAATTGGTATGTATCCCTTGTGTTTCTTTTTCCTCTTACTAGGTATCTCCCTTAGCTCAGATTCTTTCCACCATTCTTCTCCTTTCCCTGTTATGTTCCCCCAACTTTCCTTTAGTCTGACATGTCCTTCAAAGTTTTTGTGTTTGTTTTTGTTCCTGCCTTCTGACTTAGCAGCCTTGGAGAATTGTGCCTGCCCCTCATCACCATCTGCAACTGGGAGTTATGGCTATAATAATCCCAGATAACCCTTCCCTCTTCCTCCAAACCTGTACCACGGTGGCCTGACACATCTTCTCCACCTGTCTTTCAAACTTCTATTGGCTTGGTTGGGAAGTCCATGGATCATGAATTCTGTTCCCGACCTACATTTTTTTTTTTTTTTTCCTGAGCTAATGATCTGCATTAAAAGTCAAATTAATTACTGGCATTTTATGGTTCTTCACAAGGAAGGAAAGAGTACTTACAGTTTTACTCCAGGTGAGACCTGTGGTATGATGCTCTTTGATATAAGCTTGAAGCTCAGACCAAATGTTCAGATATGACTTCACCCAATCAACATGGCGTGTGTCACTATAAAAATAGAGACAATATTTACATGTGTGAATGCACTTAAAAACAGAAAGCATAGGTGCTCTTGCTTAAAACAGGTAAATCCCAATGTCTGCCTTAAAGCTACGGATAAATCAGTTAGATGGCAGCCAGCCAGCCCAGTACTGAAAATACTGAGGCCTACTACACTGGAAAGCTTTGAGATCCTTCCAGAGGACACAGAAGGGCAAAGGATGCCCCCAGCACAGAGTGTTTCCTACTGGAAGGGTGTGTCATCATCCCGTTCAGGCTTAAAGTCAACTGAAGAAGCACTGAAAGAACATGGAGCTGTGCAGCAGCTACCCAGACTCAGTTTCATGCTGCTGAATTTTAGAAAATTAAATATCCATGAGTTCTGTAGATATTTGACATTCCAAGTTCAAATGTAGCCAGGGTAATACTGCTTCATGTTATAGTAATCAGACTAAAATATTTATACTTGAAGAATTTTTCAAATACAAGTCACAAGCTGGCTCTGGAATCATTATTTGGAAGGCTCAGTCTTCCAGTGGGACAGTAAGTGAAAACAAGAAACATGTAGAGAGACAAGCTGCTTGTAAAATGGAGTCCTTGGTTATGAATAATTATTACTGACTAGTGATGGCTATGGATGCTTACAAAGATTTGGGTGTCTACCTCCTATTTATTTCCTTTGGAGTTGGATGCTTAATACTTCTAAGGATCTGGATCAACAGGTTTAACCCAAAGCCTGCTGAAGTCAAGGGAGAGCCTTCCACTACTGTGGAAAATACTGTGATCTGATTCAGTGAAAAACAGGAAAATAATTCCTTATTAGGGGAAGAATTAAATACCTAAATAATGCACCCATTTATATCCTTCTGTGATACATCTTCTTCTCCAGAACAAGAACTAATGACATATTGTAAAAATCTTCAGTTACCCCAGTAGATACTACCTTCAGTAGGTAAACTAAGGCTTCAGGAATAGTACAAAATATATATAATGAAATATTATATATAGCATTATATATATTTATACATATACAATAAATAGAAATATATACAAAATGTTTTCTTATATATAACTTTTTCCTTACTGAATATAAAAAAATCAGTAATAAATACTGTTCTTCATGGGGATGTAAAAATCAAAAGTCAAAATCTGGCTTCTGAAAGTACCAAACCAACAGGATTTACACATGACTTTTTAAGAGGACATAGGAGGGACCTGTATTTTTTCTCTTTCTCTTGTCAGCTCACAGATCTCATTCATAGAACATCTCTGTGAATTCCTTGAGTTCTTTAAGAACAACACAGTGGTATAGAAAAAAAATAAAATTGGGAGCTACAGAATTAGATGCTCAGTTGTATATATCTACAACCTAAATGCACGTTTTCCAGGGAAGAGCAAGAACAGCAATAGTATGAGTGCAAGGATGCGTAGCAGCTAGCCAGCCACATGCTGATATTTAAATTTTCATTTGCATATAAGCCTCTGATGCTGGAATGCTGGAAAATAAAACATAATCCTATAATTTGCAGAGAGTGAAGACCAGCTCTTCTAGTGCTGCTGCCATGCTCACTGCAACATGCTGCAGGTCAAAGAAGAGGAGAGGAAAGTATACTACTGCAAAGCAGATGTTATCAAATGCTTTTTTAGTTTACAAAATGCTTTCTGTGATGGCACTGTGAACCCTACTGGTATGTTTAATGCTCTGTTCTCCGGCTAGTAGATACTGGGGCTTGGCAACATACCTGTGCTTGTAGTCCTTTAATACCCTGTTAGTATAGAAGGTAGCAGCATCATTCATCTCCTTGACATAAGGGCCTGGTTTAGGAGACTAGGACCATCACCCCATGGTAGCAGGAAACAACAGAAAGGGAAAGGAAGTAAAACATTAGTCAGATACTTTCCCTGATGCATTAGGTATATTACAAGACACCTTCCTAGTTGTAGTAGACAGAAGAATAACGCAGATGAGACTGCAGGGCTTTGCAAGATTTGAAACTATCCTGGGCCAGGCCATCCAGAAGCACAATGACCAGCCCTCCCAACCATCCATCCTGTGTGTCACTCACCACTGCTATCCACCCAAGGGCTGGTATGCTCTCACTGACAGCTGAGAGGTGGTTGAACATTTCACTTCCTCTGTTCCTTTCTCTGAAGTTCTGGATTTCCTGAATCTTCTCTGATATTGGCTTGAGAAGCATTGCCACCTCATTCTGAAAAAAATAAAATAAAATATGACATCGCTGTTACAATGGGTGGTCCAAAAACACCCTGTGGTTTAACATTGTCCTCCCTGCCCATTGATTTAACAGTTAAAAAAAATGCTCAGGATATTTTCTACATTAATTTAATTTAATTACCCTCCTCTGGTTGCAGTGGCAAAATGTGCAGGTATTAGTGTTAATGTATTGCAGCAAAAATACTTCTCAACACTTTTTACGTGCTGCCCAGGTTAAGACCCACTGGGACCTCACAGCTTAGAGTTAGGAGAATGCTTGTACTTTTCATCTGATAATCTCTGTGACTTTTTGAGACTCTTTACACTGGCTTGAGTTTTTCAAATTATTAGCCAAGTTGTTCTTTCTATAAGAAACACCAAGTACTTGCTAGGTTAGTAGCTGGCAACAAGACTGTGAAAGTCATACAATGAAGGCAATATCAATTTCAACTTTCCCTATAGGTAAATTATAATGTTTTCATTTCCTTTGGCTGCAAGTAATGTGGGAAGATTTCATGGGAAACACTGCCTGCAAGCCATGGTTTGGGGAAATTCTCCTGTGTTAATCAGAAACCAATGGTATCCAGGGGAATGACTGTTGAGCAGAAGGGATAGTATCTGGAGTGAAAAGCAGAATGAGTGCAGAAGATATCCAAGCTCTTTCCCATGCAAAGTGAATGCTAATCACACTGGCCCAGTGTCTCAGAAAAACTGATTTACAGCACTAACTTACTGGCAAAAATTCTTCCACTCAGAAACAGCACACTGAGGGACAAGAAGGAGTCCTTAGTTGACAAGCAAAACAACTGCTGTACCTTGCAGCTATAAAAATGTTTCTATGAAAGCAGCACATTTGTTATTGTAAAAGCAGGCCTGCAGAACCCATACTATGTCCCACCAAAGAGAGTGCACCTTTCTGATTTTGCCTGTCACCTCACTCTGAATCACTCAGGCTGTAACAGAACTCTGTGTTTTTCCTCACCTTTTCTCAGGACTTCTTGTTTAATGGAGTTAAGTGCTTGTTGGAGACAACTAATTCTCATATTCTTGAGGACTAATGCTGTCACGACACACACAAGATGATGTGTGCATATGTGCTACTTGTTCTCTGTCATCTGCCATGTAATTCCTTTCACCCTTCCGCCAAGACCTCAGCTTTACAGAATTTTATGTCATCTTAAACTAAGCATATTTGCTACGGATCAACACAGGTGAAAAGACACTCCCAAAAATATGACAAAAATATTACAAAAGTTCTGCCTTGTAAAAAGAATTTTGATCCAAATACGTAGACTTAATATCTCAGTGGTAATGTAATTTTAGTGGTAATGTAAAGGCCTATGCGTCTGAAATGCATGGGGATATTTGGTCTCCTCCTTCAACAAAGTGCATTGGGAGAAAACAAATATTTACAGAATTACTGGGAGATGAAAAGATTTCTTGTTGATGGCTTAATGACCAGCATAAGTTATTAAAGCTGAAAAAGCCCTGAAACCTCTGTGATTTGTAGTACTTAAAACCTGATTTTGTTGCCATAACATGATAAAAATCTGCAGAAATTTTTCTTTCTAATTTTTGCTTGTTTACAACATGCTGCAGCTGGTTGGTTCTTTCTTACATTGCAAGGAAATCTTTCAAGTATGACAGTAGTTAACAAAAGTGAAATTTAAGAAAGTGCTTGTTCTGCTTTGATATTATGCCAGTTTTCCTCCCATAAAGTCTAAGGGATATTTACAGTCCTTAGCTTACTGTGAATCTTCATGGCCCAGTTCCAGCAAAAGAGAATATTAGGGCTAAAAATACAGCTTCACAGATGTCTGGTATATCTAGGCAGCACTGGGAGGCAGCACGTTTCTGTGGATAGGGCATACAAGTTGGGAGTTCATAAATGGGGTTCTCTTTGCAGCTCTCCCATCAAATTATCATCAGGTTTCAGGAAAGCTGTGTTACCTTTCTGTCCTTCAACTTCCTGTATATGAAATTATGCTAATATAGCTCTTTTATTTTGTAGGACACTTTGATATGTACAGATAAGAAGGCAAAATTAGGGTCAAACATTTTCTGGAATCGTACCATAGGACCATCCAATCCTACTAATAAAAACTCCCAACCACTTTTGTGAGGGTTTTCTATCATTGCTACAGACAGAATTTCTAACCTGTAGAACACAGATTTAACCAGGCCTGTGAATCAACTGTTCACAGAATCAGAATCATAGAATCATAGAATCATAGAATCTTAGGGGTTGGAAGGGATCTTGAAAGATCATCTAGTCCACCCCCCCTGCCAGAGCAGGGTCACCCAGAGCACATCACACAGGAACGTGTCCAGGTGGGTTTTGAATGTCTCCAGTGAAGGAGACTCCACAACCTCCCTGGGCAGCCTGTTCCAGGGCTCTGTCACTCTCACAGTAAAAAAATGTACTGTTAATAAAAATTTAGTGGATTTATTTCACAGAAGTGCTTTGTGGGAGTTTTAAAGGTGCAACATAAATTGCTAAGGAAAGTAGTTTGAGGTGATCATTCCCTTGGCACTGTGGTGACACCAGGAAGAGCCACAAAGGGCTCAGACCTGTTTCATGTGAGAGGTACTGGGACAGCAGTACAGCCTGCATTCCCTTCCCTGTGTGCTTGTCCTGTCCCACAATGCTTGCTGGCTGGCTGGACAAACGTGTGTGTGTCTGTTTGTGCACACTTCTTGTGATCCAACTTTCTGTGTAAAGGTGGGACATAATGGAATATAGGCCTGCAGGGAATCACTTAAATGAGCCCTGTCTCGCCGCAGTCAGTTCTGAATTTTTAGTTAGTGATTAAACCGCAGATGAATTATAGTGTATATGCCATACGGGTACAGAAAGGCTCATTAATTCTGGCAGTAATAAGTCTTCTTTGGCTCTACAATGCAGAAACAGTTGTGCTGAGGGTTCTAGAAGAATAATCTCTTTATTGCAATGAATATTAAAACAGCTGGTTGTTGATAAAATGATTGTCTACACCATATCTCTAAGAAAAAATTAATTCAAGGAGATGAATCAGAGCTGTTGGAAAAATCTTCAGCATGCCTTTGGCATGTGCTAGATAAAATTTCTTGTCATTTAAGACACAGCACAGTTGTTTAACAGAAATTTAAGAGTCTTTGTATAAACACCATTCCTATTATAATATCAGTTTTGCTGAAATGTTTAAAAATGCAACAGTGGCACAACTTAGAAATATCAAAACTAATTCCCCATATGCCTTTGTCCTTTAAAAATAATTATTAAAACCAGATGGTCTCAGTATCTAAACAACCAGCCATCTTTGATCCATGTCTTAGACTTCTATGGAAAAGACATGGGGTAATGGGCACAAGTTGCTCTTGGGGAGATTCTGATTGGACACAAGAGGTAAATTTTTCCCCATGAGGACAGTCAAACATTGGAATAGTCTCCCAAGGGAAGTGGTAGATTCCCCCACATTAGGCAGTTTTAAGTCTCAGCTTGACAGGGTGCTGAGCCATCTCATGTAAACTATAGTAGTACCTAGAAGGGTTGGACCAGATGATCCCTTCCAACCTGGCAGTCTATGATTCTATCATTCTATTAGAAAATCAAGAGTAGTAAGACTACTGAAGTGATTAGCCAAAACACTCCAAAAAAGTTACAGCATGCAACAAGAACTGCCTTAGACTTTGGCTTCAGAGACTGAAGAGCCTCAGCCTAGCCTTATAGAAAGGGCTGGCACACCAGTGTTCCAAAGAGACCCCACCAAACGGGCTTTCTTCTCCTTCACATTTTTGCAATACCCTCTCAAGAAGGACTTAACAAGACTGGGGACATGGATTTAATTCAGGAGAATGTCAGTTCAAAATCTCCATCTTATTTACACTGTATTTTTCATGGGGAAGTTTGAAACACAGAGTTGATTTGAATCAGCTGCCTTTGTAATGTTGGCAAGTAGTGTAGCCTGATAAGAACAGTTCTGTAGAGCAAAACAGTTGGTGCTGAGGACCTGGCATTCACACTGTACATGTTTGGCAGAGGGGGGGCACAGTTTTGGACCAGCTGTAATTCACAGTTTAGATGCTGTCTGGGAGTGCATCTTCCATTTATCTTCATGAGAAAGATAACCATTTTGTTCACCCTAAGACTTCTCTATTGCGTGAATCACAGCCTAGTAAATGGGGCTGATCTGAAAGAAAAATATAGTCCCACTGTGAACTAAAACACTAATGTCGACACAGTCATTATCTCTGCAAACAGCCTAGTACAGTCCCATCCCACATTTCATCCTTTCAGGGGATGAAAAGATGTCATGGATAGCATCTGCCACACTCAGTGCTAACAATTTAAAAAGTAAGCATCTGCTCTCAGCTTAGACTTGATTCCCTCTATTGTAAATGAAAAGAGAGATGTCCCTGAGGAATTCTTTATACCTATTAATAGATGATAGAAGACTATATATTAGGAGACATTAATAGATGTGATGACTGCACTCTAGAGGTGCTGCTATTTAAAGAAACCCTAGAAAGACACCTTTCACAGCATGCCTACCTTTGCACTAAAAGATGAGCAGAATCCCATCCTGTGTCTATAGGAACGAGACACTGGTAGCTTCAGTGATTACCAGTGAGATGCATTTCTGCTATGACTGGCTATGATTCTAGAACTAAAACAGTTTTTAATTAACTGTAATTTCCCATACTTTATATTTTGTAAAGGACAATCTGTAAAGAAGACTTTAGGTTTAAGTTACTCCTTTTTTTGTGTGTGTATGTGGTTTATGAAGGATCTGTCTTTTTTTGTTGTAGCTGTGTATCGATCATCTGAATGGAATCAGTGTTCAGATTACGCTGAGGAATAACATCTTTCTTTAAGTATACAGATTATTTTTTTTTCCCAGAGGTGAATCTAAGGTAGTTGGTAACTTTGGGCTTCCCAGTGCTCCATCTGGATTCTTTTTTTTTTTTTTCTTTTCATTATTACTTCCATGGTGAAATATTACCAGGTGGTTTTTTTGGTAGCTGCCAAACTGTTCTTTGAGAACTGCCTATCTTCATCTCTCCTTGCAGAAAATGTTACACATTTGGTACCACAGTTGTACTCTTAAAATTGCAATATAGCCTACTGCACCTTAAGCCAAGGCTTCCTCTGCAAGCATTTCCAGTTCCCTCTAGTATTCTGATATATTCAGGGTTTAAAGGTCTCCTCATAGCTAACTAGAGAGACACACTAATTTATTCTGGTCTCTATATCTTAGGCTGTAAATCTTCAACATAGTGGTGTAACAAGTGTTTGATTGGTTTGCCAGTAGTACAGATTTTGCCACTTTAACTCACTGCTGTGCAACAGCAGGACTATGACACAGAGAGACAAATCTGCAGAAATGTCTGGTCAGCTTCATCAGCACAGAAGCTTAGACACTTTTGTGTGCTTCCAAAGTGACTTAATTGGTATTTGGCTTTTGTTCCTCTTAGATAGCACATAAATTCTCAATCTAACAGCCAATATTAGCTGTAGCAATTTTGTGGGGGGAAAAAGGGAAGACCAAACCATAACGTTGCATGACACTAGCTTGGTCACTTGTGGGTTTGTTTGAAATGTAAGCTCTGAGGGAGGGCTGATGGAAAGGAAAGTGACAAATAGCTTCTAACCAGTGGAGAAGTCCAGAGCCTGATGCAAATGGCATGCATCAGTTTACAGCAGTGTGAAATCACTCTCACTGCATTTGGCCAGGACCCTGGCTGGTTTTTAAATAGACTCGAGCACAATATATATTGTTTTCCTGTCCACTACAGCTCTCCATTCAACAAGGAAGGGTCCTCCTGCTTTAGGCACACAGACAACATCCCACACATACTAAACAAGAACAATTATGCAAGTGAATTGTTTGCAACCTTTGGATTTACTACTCCTTGATCTCTGCTGCTGTGATCATGGACCATGTTAGTGGGGCCCAGGGCATTCCAGGTAGCAACATTCTGTCAGAAAATGGTGTTCTGTTGAGCCACAATTGTTTTGCTCACAGCATCTGAGATCTGACAAGCTTTTGCTAAGGCTAGTTAAGTTTCACATGGGGTATGTCCCAGGAGAGGTATGTTAGATGATGCAGGCTTCCAGCCTTGGACATTCATGTGTTTCACCTGACATCTCCCCAGAGAGAAGCTGTAAGACTGCCAAGTTCAGTAAGAAATCCTGGAGTCTGCATAACTTTTGGAACTTGAAATCATTGGTTGTGGTCTGATTTAGACCAAAGTAAAATCAGAGAAAAATTACATAACGTGTGAACCAAAAAGCCCTGCTTTTCAGTCAGCTGTATCCCCAGGTATTTCCCTTTAAGAAGATCATGCACAGTCCAGAAATCTTGGGAAACAATTGTGTAGCACAGAGAAAGGAGTGCACTTGTTCGGATTTGTGTTTAGCAGAAATAAAAAGTATGATACTTAATGGGAAAGGGAGTGTCCTATAGCAGACCTTAATAGGACCTCATATGGTGCAGAGTCAACATAAACATTGGTACAGGGACTGAAAACTAGCCTGGTAATTTTAAGCCATTATTTTAGGACACAGCAGAATTCCAGAAAGAGCTTGTATGATCCACAGAATTGTTTAGCAGGTATGTCAGGTGAGGAGTCAAGACCAGATACAGTGTAATATCTTCCATAATGTCTTCCTTACAGGGTGATACAACAACCAAGTGTTAGAGAGACCAAGTATAGATGTAATGAAGTATACAAGTGCAAGGAGCCTTTGCTTACTAGAGCCTGATTCTTGCACAGAACGTGAACTGCTGGAGAATCTGTGCCTGGTGGTGTTGATGTGAGCCACTCTAGAGGTGTGGATAACATGCATCTCTGGCTCTGTTTCTCTTTTGTACAGGCTGGGAGACACAGCACTGATCATGCCCTTCTGTATTCCCCAAAACCCTAGCTGTCTCTAGGTGTTCTTACAGCTGAGTGCACTGCCCCTGGGGCAGATCTGAATCTCAAATGCATCCACCTTTTCACTGCAGGGGTTATTGACCTGGGAGTTACGGCAACCACAAGTGAGGAAAGAGGGATGGTACAAGGATACCTACAGAAGTTAACAACAAGAAAGACATAGATGTGCTGGAGCATATCCAAAAAAGAGCAACTAAGTCAGTGAAGGGTCTGGAGAGCAAGTCTTAAAAGGAGCAGCTGAGAGAACTTTAGTCTGGAGAAAAGAAGGCTTAGGGGAGACATTACTGCTCTCTACAAATACCTGAAAGGAGGTTGTAGCAAGGTGGGTGTTGGTCTCTTTTCCCAGGTTACAAGTGATAGAACACGAGGACATGGCCTCAAGTTGTGCCAGGAGACGTTTAGATTTGATATTAGGAAGAATTTTTTTCACTAAAAGTGTTATCAAGCATTACAACAGGCTGCCCAGGGAAGTGGCTGAGTCACCGTCCCTGGAGGGATTAGTGTAGACATGGCACTTAGGGACACAGTTTAGTGACAGACTTGGCAGTGTTAATTTATGGGTGAACTCGATGATCTTAAGGGTCTTTTCCAACATAAATGACTCTGTGATTCTATGATCAGAAAATTGAATGAGCCTGAGGCTAGTTAAATGCAGTCGAATGCAGTTGAGCACCCTTGAGACAAAATTATGAGATAACAGGTGTCAGAGGGATATCTGGACCTGAAACTGAGTAAGATTTTGTAACAATTATTTAAAAAAATGAGCCTGTGAACACTGTAAGGCAGCAGGCTAGTGACTGAAAACTGTCACTTGGTCCCTCACTGCGGCTGTGACCATACGTCGCATGCAGTTGTAGGCTTGCTGATAACAGAAATATGTCAACAGTTTGGCAAGATTTCAGAGAACAGGAGGGGGAAGGGGTTCCTTTTGGAGCTCAGGGCTCTCAGGCTCTGTCCATGTCACTCTTGGCACTTTCTGAAAGTTTGGGACCTGAGGACCTTAAAAGGACTGAACTGAATTCTTCCTTAGGCTATTTCTAGATACAGAGGTGCAGGTTTGCAGCAGTCAACAAGCTCAGTAGAATGGCAGCAAAACTTGGCTCAAGCTTCTTCGCATAAGTAAGTAATAAATTAATGAGGTGAAGAGTATCCTGCTTCTCATATTTTTGGAAAACAAGTAAGGGTGATCCCAGTAAGTATGAGGAAGAGTAGTGGAAAATGGAAAGACATAAGCCAGTCAAGTTCGTAAGAAAACAAATCCTTCTAGGATGCAGAATAAGAAGTCCCAAGAGTCCTGTTATGAAAGTACTTTAAAAATAGAAGAGATTAAAAAATCAGCAGTGCTACACTGAGAGAAAGTAGAGAACTGTAGGTGTTCATCTTTGATTGCTATATAAACATTCTGATACTAAGTCCTTTATTCAAAGAAATTGCCACAACTATTCTACTCCTACAAGAGATTTTTTGCCTGACTATAAAGTGAAAACCTCAGGATTTATTCTCGTGGCTCTAACTGCAAATAGAGCTTCCTGGGTTTCAGGGTTTTTTCCTTCCTTTTCTAGGAAAAAAAAGGGAAAGCTCTCCTTAAACTCTCACTTTCTTCTACCCCTCTCCTTCCACCTGTGTGTAGAATCTGGGTATTTAAGCAAGGTATTTAATTTGAATGCTTATCTGATAAGGTTAGTAATGAAATCCATGAGCTCTGGCAGTCATATGAACTCAGCATTTTATAAAATGGGAAATTACATAATCATTTCTAGTCTGAACAGCATCTGTCATTGAAATCTGTTTGTAGTACTTCTCACCACAAATATGCTCATCATAGATATGTTTATACTGATTCACAGAAGAATGTATCTCATTAACTAAATCCCAGTTTGGGATCAATAGATTGTTCATGCCCTCAAAGCAACTCTTAAAACTGTCAGAACTCTCTAACTGAAGTGAAACAACTCAGAAAGACAAGGCAGTCAGTTACCATTCATAAGGAATTCAGTGCAGTGACTTTAAGCAGTTACCTTGTACATTAGTATTTATGATCATATGTTTTTTTAAAAATGGTTAAGTAGTTAAACTTGCTCAGGACTACCAATAACCACAAATAATAATAATGTTTCAGTCACAATTGTATTTGGCTTTGACTATGGGAAATAGAAAATACAGATCCCAACTATTTTGTAATGTTTTGTGAAGGTTTATGTTAAAATCTATTTTTTGACTTGTCCAAGCAACATGTAAATGCATGGTTTCCAAATACCTTTGTAAACAACTTCTCATAGAATATAGCAATATTCTAATTTATTTTCCCTTCTTCACTTTCTCTGTACTATGTAATACATAGCAAACAGTTTATAATAGATGTTTTTTTATTTAATATTTGAAGTTTGGTGTCAGAAAATAATTTCTAATAAGGGGGTGAACTGAAGAATCCCATCTTGCTGAATGAGCCTGTATCCAGCAGCTATTAGCTGGGACATACACAAACAAGAATATCAACCGGTGGCTTTGTCATGTGATCTCTTCCACTGCACATACAAATATAGAACATGACCATAAAAAGTAACAGAACATGCTCTCTGTGAAGTAATTTATTGCAGTTGATGCTAGATTGGTATGCCAGCTGGAATTACCTTCTCAGCTCCTATTTTCACATATACAGATAATAAAGGCTGTGCACTTGCAACCGATTCCAAATGAAAAAATATCAACATTATTAACAAGAAGCAAAACTCTGCAAAAGCAACTTCAACACACTTAACTGTTCAAAAATGTTTGCTAGAGACTCTTAGCAGGAGTTAAGAGCTAAATGAATGCTAGGGCTTGAACATTTTTATAGAGGGGAAAAAAATACTGCTTTTTGTACAATATACATTTCTCTCTTTGCCAAGCACAATAACATTTAAGGATTATTGTACATCTAGGAGCTTTCTTTTTGTTTGAATTCCTTATTCACTAGTTTGTGAGCTGCAAGAGCTGAGCTAATTTATTTTTCCAGGGCATTTTCCCCTCCCTCGTTTTTGTTTTGTTGTTTTTTTTTAAAGGCACCATGTATGACATCCCAACATGACAGGAACTCAGTAAATCCCCTCAGTCTCCACACGGCTGTCTCTGAATGTCTACAAAGCTACTATGCCATAATCGCAACTCGCTGGCTCATTCACAGCTTTACATTATAAAGCAAACAGTCTAGACAGCTGAATGACAGAATTACTCTCTTTTCTCTTGCATTTATAGATATGCTGTCATCTTCATTTGCTTTTCTCTGCTCTGTGCATTCTGATACACTAATGATTAGCTTTCCTGTTTGGATTCCACAGTGACTCTGTGGCTCTAGGCTATAAATACAACCACAGCCCAGATGACATCACATTAATAAGCTTCTGGGGTGTATGGGGGAGGACCCCTGCTTCTTCCCTTCCCCTGGGTAAGCTGCTGATAACCAGCCTTTTCAAAATGGTTAACCAATGCGGCTTTACAATAGGATTTCCCCCCCCCCCCCCAGAGACAGAGATATAAAAAGCCTAGTGCCTGGAACCGTCACTCTCTGCAGTGGAAAATACTATTCAAGTGGCACAGAACAGGCAGCCTTCAATTATTTTCAGGTCTGTTTATAGTAAAGTTGAAAGTATCATTGCAAAAAATATGTGCAAAAAAGAGAAAAATAATGAACAATAACTTGTGTTAGGATGCCTATAAAAATGTGTACCTAACAGTCCTTATGTTAAAAAAAAAACCCTTAAGTAACTGGACTGGGTTTTTTTCTCACTGTGAAAGAAACTTTAGTCTGTAATATTCCCATTATTTTAACTTTGGAATGATGGGTACAGACATACCATATGGCATGTCCTTGGTGCTAAAAGATAGATAAATGTTAAAAGTATACTTTCTTGCTTTCCACAAGTTGCAGAAATCTATGCAAGCCTGATAATGTGCAACTAAGACATAGGGATACACATGGCCAGTGCTGCTGATGTTTATTTGTTGTTTCTCTTGATGTTTCTGTAACTGTTGTTCTCTATGGCTGGAGAATCTCTTTTTACATCTGTTCTTTTTTCTTTTCTTTTTTTCTTTATTCTCCTTCTTGTTTTTGTTGCTGTTTTTACAATGAAAGTTTCTAAACTTTACAGTTGGAAAAAATCTCGAAGCCTTGACTTGAGGTATGAAAGTTTTAAGGGTAAAAGTGGGGAGAAGCCATTGCTGTTCTCACTTGAAAAGCAAATCACAGTGATAGCACATTAGCACAGAGGCCCAACGGTGAGCCACAGCTTCTACTCTTACCAGAGGTGGGACAATAGCAACACTTCAGAACGCTGCATTACATTATGGGCCACCAGCAACTGTTCATTGGGGAGTATTTTGCCTGTGAGCATGAAGAGTTTTGTGGGCCACTGGGTGCAACAGTATTCACAGCCAATATGAATGGCTGCTTGAGGCCTGTTCCAATGGGAATTTTCCCTGTTCTCTGAGATAAATGACCCACTTTTACTCTCTGAGATCAGGGACAGTTGGAGAAACAACTGAACCCTTCTTGCTTGGAACTCTATAAATCTAAATTCTCACCTGGAATATCTGTGTTTGTTTTATTTTTTCCCTTGAATATTCTTGCCAATAAAATATACTGATTAGAAAAACTTTTAATTTGTGCCTATAAGAACAACAGCGACAGCAAAATTTGAATAATTTATGCCAGTTACAGGGAGTTTTGACTTGGAAATACGGAGCTTAATGAACTGTGGAGCAGGGAGCTAGTGGAAGAAGACAATGCCGTGGAGAGGCTGTGCAAGTGAGGTCTTCATTCTCTGCACACCTCAAGAAGGAAGGTTTGAGGGTGGTCCGACAGAAGGACTACATGATTGCTACTCCCTGGGGAATGATAGAGGGCTATTGGACAAAACCTTGTGTCTTCTAGAAACTGCAAATCAGATTTCCTAAGAAGTCCACAGCTTCCTTGAGCTTTCTAGTTGTGAGGGGAGGACTTAAATATTTGCCACTAAGTAAGTATATAAATCATCTTGACCAAATTTTCATTTTCATGAGAAAATGTTTTGCCTTCCTGCCAGAATTAGCCTAACCTGAACCTCAGCTTGGAGAATACTGAGTCTATGAGCCAGTATTGATTTTTCTCTCACTAGCTTATCCCCTGACTTCAAAGTCTGTCGTATAGCATCCCTGGTTGGGTAGCAAAAAAACATTCTATTCCACGGCATTTCCAGCTTTCAGAGAAGCATTGATCCCACTTACAGCTATAAAGTGGTGACCTCCTTTGGTTTCTTCAATGAACTTATATATATATATTAGTACAGGAAAGGTTCTTAACTCTGAACCACGGTTTTCTAATTATTACAGCACCCTACTACTAAAACTGAAAGTGTGCTGTATAGTAACGTGACAAAGAAAATCAAATCCAGGGATTGATAACAACAGGAAACACAGTCTTTTTATTTCACTGTATCTTGAAATTCTAGGTCACTTTTCTTACCTCTTGAGGCTCTTGACATTGAGATGCTAATACCAGGAAAGATCTCTGCGCTTGGAAAGCAGCACGTACCATCTCTGCCTGTAACAAAAGGAAGAATATAAATTAAACCTTAGCCTGTAACCTCCAATACCTCTTCTTGGCAGCTCAAAGTCAAGTATGACAGCTCAGATCTTTCTTGCTGCTTCTCATCTAAATCATAGCAACACTGACTGGAAAAAATCTATTACACTACTTGCTCAGCTATAATTATTTTTAAACCTAAAGTTAAGTTCTCTATCTTCTTCAGATAGGAAATGAGTTGACATGCAGCCTTTTGGTTATCATTTATAATATTACTCACAGAAGGATTTAATTTTAATACTTCAGAGAATGTTTAGGTATTTTAATGGTGGTATTTATACTCACTGCATGACAAGAGCATTTTGACACTGAGAATGGCAACCTGCAAACTTTCTGTTGAACCATAATTTAGGCTGTAGTGATGTTTAAGGGTTGAGTTTGGCATATTTGCTGAGGGGCTGTGCTGTAATTCATTCCTTGCCTGTCCTCTGTGAGCAGACCCAAAAATCGATGGCTATGAGAGATGGTGACTGATGATTTTTTGGCAACTTTCCCCACAGAACTCTAGAATTTGGGTTAAAGCTGAATATGACAGCATGTTTACATGCCAACAATGTGGATGGGAGGTAAACCTCTACTGTTTCCTACTGTTCAAATTCCTGGTCATTTTTGTTTTTTTGAACACTGCACATTTTCTGTACATTATGCATTATGTACATTGACTAGAATCTAATCACTATGCCAGTCACACCTATACCACATTCAAGTGGATGAGTAGTGACTAGGAGAAAGCATTAGTGGTATAGAAAAGAACTATTCATAACTAGTATATATTGCTAAATAAAAACCAAACCAAATGCTATTAAGTTAATCTAATATGAATAGGTACATTTATAATGACTTTGTGAAAGGGTGGGGAAGCTCATGTTGTTTTTCCTTGGGGTTTCTTCAATCAAAAAAGAAAACAAGGAATTTTTTTTATAGAGGCCCATGTGGATGCAACTTAAAATACATAAAAGTAGGGAAATTTGAAGTTGTAGCAAAGTAAACCAGCCAAATTGTGTTTATTCATCTTGAAATGTGATGGCATGAACAAAACATAATCTGTTAGGAGGAAATTTACTGCAAGGAAGATGGCAAAAAACGGCCCAACTTGGACAGTACTAGGGGGGAAGGGGATATTATGGTATGACAGGCTGAGATTTGGAAGAGGGTAATCATCTCTATAAATAGATAAAGAAATAAATAAGAAGGGAAATTGTGTGAGCATAGGGGGCTTATATTTTCCAGACATAGACATAAATATCATGAATAATAGCAAGGTTTAGATATTCTTAGACATTTCAGAAGACTGACTTTTTGGTACAGAAATTCATAAAACAACAAAGTGTGTGCTATTTTAAGCTTAAGTTTTTCAGTGTGTGATGGGGATTTTACAGAACAGCTGACCAAAACCTAATGTTCCAGGAGGAAGTGTTTATGAACGGACTTGATTCTCCTTAAATTGCAAGATGGAAAAAAAGAAATCTATGGCTAAGGGTTGGTATTTTAGAATGGTAAATTTTTAGAAAACAGAAAAATCAATGAATGAAGATGACTGGCCTGAGGAACTTAATGATCTGAATGAAGGATGGATTTACCTTAAGAATGGAAATAATCTATGCATGCTGTGCAGGAGGGAGAAATTGTAGGAAAGGGTTAGAGTCTCTGAAAGAACTAATAACTAAAGCAAGACAATAAGAATAGGTACAAAACTCTCAATGAGTAAGAACAGGCCTTTATTATCAAGGAGGTCATTCTTTCAGGTAATATAAAATATAGAATCAAAGGAATGATGGGTAAAGACATGTTGAACTGTGCCTTTCACACCCACACACACAAAGAAAAAACAAACAAACAAAAACCCAAACCAAAATGAAACAAAAACCCAGAGCTGTATTTTTTTTCTTTTAGCTACTGGAACCATAGAGAAAAAAAGCTACCACCTCCAGGTCCTTCTCCTCAGGACTGCTCTCCAGCCATTCTCCCCCAGCCTGTATTTATGCTTGAGATTATGCCAACCCAGATGCAGGACTCTGCACTTGTCCTTGTTGAACTTCATGAGGTTGGCACTGGCCCACCTCTCCAGCCTGTCAAGGTTCCTCTGGATGGCCTCCCTTCCCTCCTGGGTGTGAACTACTCCACACACCTTGGTATCATCAGCAAACTTGCTGAGGATACACTCAATCCCACTGTCCATGTCTCCAACAAAGATGTTAAACAGCACTGGTCCCAATACTGACCCCTGAGGGACACCACTCATCACCTGCCTCCACTTGGACACTGAACCACTGACCACAGCACTCTGGGTGCAGCCATCCAGCCAATTTCTTATCCACTGAGTGGTCCATCTGTCAAATCCAGGCCTTGTCAGTTTGGAGACCAGGATGCCATGTGGGACAGTGTCAAATGCCTTGCACAAATCCAGGTAGATGAAATTAGTTGCTCTGCCAGCATCCACCATCTCTGTAGCCTTTTTGTAGAAGGCCACCAGATTGGTCAGGCATGATCTGCCCTTAGTGAAGCCATGATGGCTGTCACCAGTCACCTCTTTATTTTCCATGTGCCTTAGCAGACTTTCCAGAAGGATCTGTTCCATGACCTTGCCAGGCACAGAGGTGAGACTGACCGGCCTGTAGTTCCCTGTGTTTTCCTTTTTCCCCTTTTTAAAAACAGGGTCTATGCTCCCTTTTTTCCAATCAGCAGGATCACCAGACTGCCATGAGACATCTCAAATATGATGGACAGAGGCTAAGCAATCACATCTGCCAGCTCCCTCAGGACCCGTGGGTGAATCCCATCAGGTCCCATAGATTTATACACCTTCAGGTTCTTTAGATGGTCACAAACGTGTTCATCTCCTACAGTGGGGGGTGCTTCATTCTCCCAGTCCCTGCTTTCACCTGTTGTGGCCTTTGTGTTGAGGCTGGAGCACTTGCCAGAGAACACTGAAGCAAAGAAGTCATTGTGGACCTCAGTCTTCTCAATATCCTGAGTTACTACCTTGCCCATTTCCT
The DNA here is from genome assembly GCF_000747805.2 of Chaetura pelagica. NCBI lineage: Eukaryota > Metazoa > Chordata > Aves > Apodiformes > Apodidae > Chaetura > Chaetura pelagica. The sequence goes on from NW_009953786.1 coordinate 9,676,262, forward strand.
TCATGAGAGGGCCTACACTCTCCTTGGATGTCCTTTTCTCCCCAAAATACCTAAAGAAGCTTTTCTTAGCATTCTTAACATCCCTGGTGAGATTGAATTCTAGCAGGGATTTGGCTTTCCTAACCTGATCCCTAGCTGCCCAAGAAGAGGGGGAAAGAGGATGTCAAGTGATTTCATGGCTGTTAGTTTGAATTCATCACTGTGCACATTTGGAATGGATTTGAAACAAGTGATTAAAAGCACATATGAGAATTAAAAATGGGAGTAATTACAGTGGGATTACTGGTGGTCAAAATAATTACTTTTTGGGATTGTTTCAAGTTTTCAGTTTCATAGACAAGGAGAATATATCAGATCTAGTATATTTACATAATATAAGAATGGCTTATTGTAGATCCTCATAGAAAATTCATTCTTTAAGTGAAAATCATGCAAATTAATATAAAAACTCTTGAACTGGATAAGAAGCTGGATAAATGGAGACAACAATCATGTGTATTACAGGTGGTGTTATTTGACAGGAGGAAAATTGCCAATTGTGTTTCTCAGGGATTAGTTTTAGGAACCATCAATATGCTCATCAGTGTCCTAAGAGCAAGAACTAGGTGATATTGTTGAGAAGGACTCATCACTTGAGAAGAGCAAGACAACTTTGTTGGCACAGCTAATATGAATAAAATGTGGAGGACTGGAAAATGCAAGTATAAAAGAAGCCAGGAGGGTGCTTTGTGAGAAGACCTTATGCAGCTCTACAATGAATGTGGCAAAATATTTTTAGCAGAGCTACAGAAGTGTTAGTACCATGGGAGATGACCTCCTCTGGAATTCTGTGTAAAGAAGTAGTCATCTGTGTAAAATTATGATCAGCATAAATCAGAATCGATGCAGATAAAACCCTACTCAGATGTTTAGAACCATGAATATCTGTCATATAAAGATAAAATTTTAAAGTTTCACTTGTTTTGCTTAGCAACACAGTGGGTGAAGATGATGACTTTCTCATATGGAATGTGTATATACCAGAGAAGGAAGAAAATGGGAGTGTCAGCACATGATCACCAGCCTGTATACTGGGTCATGTGTAATCATAGTCTCAAATTTAAAATATTTCCACCTGTCCAAAAAGTAAAGTTCAGAAGGCATTTTCAAAATTCCTACAAAGAACTAGCATTATTTTAAGGCACAGCTTTAAATGCTGATCAAGCATATCATAAAACATGAACAAAGTGCTCTTAGATATATAAAATTAAGGTTGTTTTGTGTGTTCTTGAACATATACTGAGCTGGAAGAATCAATTACATTTCAAAAATGTGTCTGGTGCTTTGTTTATATTGCATTAAATCTGCACTTTTGGGTTCCAACTGGTCACTCATGGAGGCTCAGGAGGACGTTTTTCTCCACTCGGAGCAGAAAGTAAAAACTAGTTCCTTGTCTGATTTTGAATGTTGCATGATGTACACTGATATTCCTAAAGGACTGACATTCCTTGAGTATGCCTCATATATGCGTTTTGCTTATCTGATCAATGTTAAAACTATTGTTGGATGTGGAATCAGGATGTACTGATATTACTTTTTTATGTTTATTGCTCCTTTTCCTCTTCTGCCAAGTGTGGCAAAAGCCACTTTCTCAAAATGTCTGGGATCTGTCTTAAAGAAATCTTCTGCTACTGAGGGCACTTAATCCATTGGTAAGAGTCTTTGAGTTACTGCTGGTGCATTAAAAGTTTGGGGGTTTGCATTTTCTTGTTGTCCTAAATTTATTATATGATGTTGGAAACATTCAGTGGTCAGTGGACTAGCTATTGATTGCAGGGCTTGTGTTGTACGCCCAAAATTTATCCAGCCCCAAAAGCTTTTGGTTGTGTAAGAATCAGAGCACTTGAATCTCTCACCTTTGAATTTCCATCTTACCAATGGATAATGGTAACACAATTTTTGCATTTTAAAGGCAGAATTTTATGAAGCAGCTGCCATAGTTACTTCCTCCTTTCTCCAACAGCATTAAAAGTGGTTTTGTGAGTCTTGCTATTTCCAAGCAGGTGGTACTTCTTCCCATGCATCCCATCAAAGTAACAGAAGAGCTTCTCTTCATTAAGAATGCATTAGTTCAGTCTATCACCATTCCAGTTCTTTCCTGTAGTCTTTGAAATGTGACACTTCATTGCTACCTTCTTCTATTTAGCAGACAGGCTGTGTAACTAAGCAGACAGGACTGTTTTTTACAGGGAGATGACTCTTTCATTAGACCGCCATATCCAGTGAAGACTAATGAGTGAAAATGGACCGGGGAGGGGGGGGATTTTTCTCAACAACTGGTATGGCTCAGACAAAAGACTGCCAGAGAACAAATCAGCTGAAACTCTTTCAGTTATAATGAATGACAGTAATGAAGCCTGAGACTCCAAATGAAAAGGAAACAGGAGTAAATTTATCAGAGTAGACTTGCATACATCTATCTGCAGATAGAAATGGACATATTTTGCAGCAACAGATAATTGACATCTAAAATGTTTGGGTAATCCCTTTGGAATTCTTGGGATTATCCATGGGCACAGCAATCATCAGACAGGTTCCTCACCTGAGATATTAATATTTTGAAGGAAGCAGGTTCCTTAAAGCATTTCCTGCTTTGCTTTTAGTAGTTTGTGCTGGAGGTTGGAGGAGACGCTGTGGCTGTGGAACTGAATGCTGGGATGGTGGCATTCCATTCACCACCTCAGTTTCTCCATCAGTAAAGTGCGGAATATGGTGTCTTAATCCCTTATCTCAGGTGTGTTTGATAGCTACAGTGAGTGACCTCTTTGTCACCAAGGCAGAAACAGCATAGATAGGCCTTTTTACACTTCAGCCTGCAGAAGTCAATAGAGGAATCACAAATATTTAGAAAACATCTTAATAATAGCAACTGGCTTAACCTTCTCTGTCAAAATATAATGCCAACTTTTGATACTCCACAGGAGCCACTGCTTGAAAATTGCTAGAGGCTCTGTGAGAGATGTCTAATGACCTGTTTGAAGTAGTGTGGGCATTGATTCCACCTGAACTTGCACTGTTTCAGACTGAGTAGACATAGATGCACTGAATGTGAAGCTTAAACTATTGGTTTGCTCTGGCAAAGTTCAGCTCTCCAGAGCAGATGTGACTTTAGCATCTGTCTCTTTCTCATTTTAAATGTTTGATTCAATCTAAGTTTTCCATCACACTGGTATCCAAGCACTAATAAATTTAAGTATAAATATAAATATTATTTATGTGACAACAGTTGGCAAGCTACAAGAAGAAACAGGCACAAGGTTAAAAGTAAATTCAGTCTTTGGAAAAAAACCCAAACACTAAATAGAAGTATGAGGAACAAACATAGGATTTCATAATGAAATTTAGTCCAGAAAATTATGCTATTGACCTGGTAATATTAAATTTGTAAAATTTTATTATACTTAATAACATATTTCCTCAGAGTCATAGCATCGAAAAGCATAATGTAAATATCAGAATCCACTAGACTCCTGTTGTTGGAGAATAATATTAATCATATATACGCTGCATATATATATATACACTCTAACATCAATGATGATAATTTGCAAATCAAAATACAGATCTATATACAGTTGGGATTTCTAAAATATACCTAATTACTTTATTCTGAGCAAAACAGTAAACAAGACATGAGGGAAAAGAATTGGGATTTAGTAGCCCAGAGTTGTAATCATAGTTTCTGTGGAAATAATTTTGGGTCCTTTGGGTCTAGCAAAAGACACGATGACTGACAGCAAATGACAACTACAGATGGAGCTGCACTGTTATGGGCAAAGACTCCAGTCTTTCTCTAAAAGGGACAATTCTGCCAGAGGAAGAGAAACAGTTTGTCTTTTACATTATGCTTTCAAGAGCCTCTTCAAAGTGAAGCGGTGAAGTGGCTGGTGGCTTGAAGCAAGAAATGGAAAAGGAATGGAGTTTAGATTAAGTATGGGGCTGCCATAGAAACTATCCAGGCCAGCTGAGGAGACATTATTTATTTTGTACAGCTAATTGGTTGATAGAGATTTTTTTTAAACTGGGCCAAATGCTGAAGAGTCAGTGGCAGTTTTCCAAACAGAGCACTTTTTATACTGGAAAAGGAAAAAAAAGAAAAATATCCTGTCACCTTTCTCTTACTAATCCATGCAGAAAACAGGGTTGAAATTCTAGTCAAACTTGGAGTCAATGGGAGATTTGCCATTGATTTTGATGGAGCCAGACACCACCCCAGATACTTCATTTTCTATTTTCAGACAGATACATTTGACTACCACTAATCAGCTGTCCTCTCTTAGTGGTTTTTGTGTGTGTGTGTGTTTTCCAGCCTCCATGGCTATGTCTATATTAGGGAGTTTTTGCTAAAATTTCTCAGCACTGCTGCTGCCTGTCCAGTACCAATCTCAGCTTAGATCAGTGCTGGTCTCTCTAGCTGTTTATATCTGCTAGTGTATTAAACATTGTGTCATTTAACTGTGCACAGTGCTAGCCAAAGGTACTTATCTGTTATGTCAGAGTAGCATCTGTACCTAGGTTCATTAAGTTTACCTTCTAGAAGGCTTGACTGTGACTTAAACCACTCAGAGCTCTTACCTCTGGTGTAGCTCAATCCATATAGGTCTTAAAGATTTTTCAGTGCTGATGGTATAGGACAGATAGAGTTGTTGGGGGTAAAATGTTGCTGCCATTTTATTTCTCTGTATGAAACATGAACTGTACAAATGTACTGGAGTAAAGGGGTATTTAAAGCCATGATAATTGCTTTTACTTTAATTACAAAATTGCTGCCTTGGATGAACAATATACAGGTTCTGCATCTTTTGCATCAATAAAATTTGCCCCAATGTTCCAGAATTTCCTCTGAGCTCTGCCAGTTTTGAGTGACATGAGTTGTTCTGATTGATCTAGGGGGATTGTTAACTTTGAAATGTAATTAATACTATTTAAATGTAAGCTTTCTAAAATAATTAATTATTAATGTTGGTAGCGGAAGCAGTCAGTTATTTTGTTAATCTGTCATTGTTTCAAATAGATATAAATATTTGGCTGGAGAGCCACTGCAGCAACTGATTACTGCCAAGTGAAGCAGTAGGGGATCATATTCTTCCAAAACATCTCTAATAACCTTCATCCACCAGAGAAGAAGAGCAAGCCCAAAGCAAAGCTCTTGACTAGCTGATGCTGTCCTAAAGCTTGGGCTGCTTTTGTCTTCGAGATTCACAAATTCTTCATTAATCTCTTCTACAAAAGCCAAAAATCTGCAACTCTCTTGATCTCTGTTAATTTTAAATTTCACATTGATGTTCCAAAAATGGATGCAGTGTATTGATAGTTAGGGATTCCAGGAGGTTCAGCATAGAAAAATACTGAGAATTGTGTGCAAAAACAAATAGTCCAGACATTATTGAGATGTGGTTTATTTACAAACTAAAGGCTTGGGTTTTCTTAAATACCTTTCTTTTCTGAACAGTTTTGAAAATGTTCAAGAATTCAAGTTTGCCATTTACATTGCAGACTGCTGTTTTCTGCAAAGAGTCAGGCACCTGCTGGAGATTTCAGAGCTGTCTCATTGCATAGTTGTGGATCTACATTTAAAGGCTTCAACATCAGTAGAAGGTGCTATTGGCACATTGAACACATGATCTTCCAGTCTTTGGGGCTTATCTACAGACTGGACCTCCCCAAAACTGATGGTCAGCATTTGTGCTGTCATGTTTTGTCTTTATAATAGGTGATTAATGATGATCACAGAAACAAACCGCTGATTTATACAGGCAAACATTCTAAGAACAAAGACAAAATTGTCATGAGAACAATCTGCTTCTCTTCAGAGCAGAGGATTCATCACTAAAATCTGTATCATCATTGTTGGTTAGAGTGTCTAATAATCAAATATTGTCACAGTATATTCTATGAGCTTTACATATGAGTAACAGCAAATAGTGATCAGTAGGTTTTAACCTGCCCCCAGGTTGTCCCCAGGGCTCCTGAGGTGAAAGACTAACACTATAAAAGTCAACTCAGGAAAGTATTCAGTTTTCCTGGGGAAAGTAATTTAACTAATGACATTATGGAAATATCATTTGTATCACATGTCAAATGTTATACCATAACAAAGTTGTAATTTTTTTGGAACCAGCATTAGGGACTGTAGGTAGAAAGGACCCCAGCTGGCACAGGCATTTATGGAAGTTAGCTACAATCTTCCTGGGAGAGCCCTTATAGCTCTTCATCCTGATTAACCTGCAAAAAAGCAAGCAGGTTTATCTAAAAGAGATGGGAAAGGATAAGCAGCACAGCTCAGGATTTCATTAAAGAGCAGAAGCTGGGGTAAATTAAAGTTTCACAGACTTCCAAAGCTTCTAGTTTATTACTATTACTTGGAGCTACATTTTGTATGTCTGAAAGCATGCATTACTACTTTAAATAAATAGGAACCACATACAACGTACTGAATAGATGAAGTCCAAACTTTCACTACTGTCAAGATCAATCCTTTTTAAAATTCAGGGGGGTTTTTTGTTGTTGTTTTGTTGTTTTGGTTTTTTTCTCCATGGGCACCTGAGTTCAGAATTCTTTGGAGGGCCTGGTTGCCTGTGTTGAGGAATTATTTGTGGAGAGACCTCATTTCCCTGAGAAAAGGCAAACCTACATTTCCTATCTGTAAGCCAGCACATCAAACAACCAGAGAGATCTCAGGGACCTGCAGGTCTTGTTATCTGTATAAACACGCTTTTGCCTGCACCAGCTGCAAACACTCCAGTTATTTCTCTGAGGGGCTGTTTTGCCCCTGAGGTCTGCTGCTAGGCAGTCCCACTCTCTGTCCCCAACAACTCCCTCAGAAGCTCACTGTCTCAGTGAAGGTTCCAATGCATGCTGGGGAAATATCAGAAAAGGCTTTAGGATTTGACAGGCTTTAGGATGTCGTTCATGTGTCCCTGATTTAACAAACAGAAGTTCTACAAATGTCAGATGCTATGTCTGTAAATTACTGTTACAGCACTTGTTGAGGTATGGTGTCAGGTGTTCACTGGGCACCCTACTGAGCAGCTGATTTCTTGACTTTCTATGTCTGACAAATGCCAAATTCCCTGATATAAAGTCTGGAGAACCATCCATTTCTGAGCAACTGTACTGTCTTTAGAGAGAGAGCTTGGATAAATAGATTCTTTTCTTGAAATGGCTTTGTTAATGTTCTGCCTCTCACACACTTCAGGAAAAACTAGTGACGCCCAACTCATTCTACAAGTGTGTACTTGTACTACCACTGTGCTCCACGAAAGCAACTCAAAGGCTGGTTTCTGGCACTCAAAGTCCCAGAATCTGTCTCCTTTTCAACTTCACTACCACTTTCATTACCTTGGAATAATCCCAGACCACAAGCAAAATGTGCTAACATGGAAGGAAGTTCAAAGCTTAAAGGTGACAAATGTATAATAATATTTAAGGTTTCTTCTCACCTGAACCACACTTGCCTTTTCAGAATTTCTAGATGCCAAAACCCCACATTTACTTGGAGAGGGGGCCTCAGCCTCTTTCAAAGGCAAGGTTGTTATCTACATGCAGAAGGATGTGATTGAAAAGCGGACTGGATGCAAGGTGTTTTTTTAAACAGAGTATGTATTAAAACAACAAGAAAGAAATCTTTCAGCATCAAAGATCTACATCAAGATCCTAAACCAGTCTTTTTATTATAGCTCTGGGACTTACAATAAAACATACAATTAAACTTATGAAACAAAATAGCAAAAATGAAACTGCTTTGCAGTTCAGATTAATTATGAAAGTATATGGTTCTATTTGTGGATGTCAGTAGATTAAGAGAAATTAGGAGTGACAGTGACATGGTTTAATCCATCCTAATGGACTCTTCAATATTCAGAAATCTGGTGGTATTGATCACACAATTCATACTGAATAAAAAGAGGCAGAACACATTTGTGGCCACATTCTACCCTCATCACTCCTGACAGCACTTCCAGCTTATTTAAAACAACATTCAAACTGCACATTGGTTTCCCTTGTGGCTTAATTCTCATTATTCACTGAACTCCTTTTTACTAGAAACTGACTGAAGAGCCAGATTCTGAGCTCATTGTTTGGTTTTTTGCTGACTACAATGAACAGCTTTCTCAGTTTCCAAGCCCAGCATTTCTATACACTCAAAACAGTTGCAACCATCAACTAGCAAAATAAAAGCAAGTTAGGGATAGGGAAGCAGAATGAGTGAAAAGAGTGCGCACGTGCTTTTCAGAAAGAATGAGACTGAAAATTAATGAAAGACTTGCTCATAGCCTGTAGAAACAAATTACATCAATCAAGTATGGGAGATGTGTGTCCCAAACCAGAAAAATTTAATAAAGAATAATAATAAAAAAGAACATTAATGGATTTCTCAGCTTGGAATAAATGGGCTTAAATAGTGTTACTAGTCCAACATTCCAGTAAAGAGAATTTTCAGTCACAAGAGGTTCATGCTAATGACAAAAACAGGGATACTGTCTCTCTGCTCCTCTGTCTTGGTTTTCCTAATGGATCAAGGTAGTGTAATTTGCCAGTGGTTCTCTGGAGATTACTGTCGTTAGAACCACAGGCCTCACTGCTCTGAGAATGAGTGCCAGAGATGACTACCACCTATGCCCTCCCAACCCTGGACTGCTTTGAATAATAGAGGAAAGGAAAAAAGTCCGATGACCTTATCAAGGTTTCCTTGTGGACCTAGGACTGGTGCCAACCCCATGTCTCCAGTCCTCCCTAGTAAGTTTCTCCCTTCCTTACACTGGCAAGAGTCCTATGCCATGGATTTGCAACAGGCTCACTGAGACACTCACACTGTGTTTGAGGCTGTGAGTGCACCTGGTCCACACACCAAAGCCCACCCGTCATTGAGCTAGCTGATTTAGCCCTGTAATTTTATAACCTTATGAGTTTTGCTTAATCTGACATGGTGGTTTTCAACCTGTGGGACAATTACGCCTCTAGGTCTATACACTACTTCTCCTGGAAAACCACCAAGAAAAGCAGGTTTCCAGTCAGTAGCCTCAAATTTGCTCTTAACGGGTTTTTTAGAGGACAGCAAAATTAGCATGGGTTAGAGCATGTGATCAGTTCTGATTGAGACTTCGAATGGCTGAAAATATAATGTATGCCTTAAATTCTCCAATGGACCTTAAATCTAGTCTGAACAATGGATATTATTCTGAATTCATATACTCAATTAAAAAGCCATTCAATGACTGGAATTTTTTTCATATCAGCAAGTTATCTTTTAACATTTTCTTGGGCAAACATGATGGGAGTTTTATTTGGTTTCCCACTGCATGTAAGATTTCCCATTCAAGTAATTCTTATACCTTTTTCCTGGCATCCTCTGGAGATCAGAAAATTCCATTGTACTGGGTAACCACATAAAAATATAATCCCTGCTTTTATGAGCAAACAGTTTTAGACCCCTAACCTAAAAACAGTCCTTGATCAATGTGGCTACTTTGAAATCAACATAGCTGCTTATGGGTTTGCTCAGGAACTACTCCATATGCAAAGAAGCCCTATAAAAACAGGTTATGAAGAACTGTTGACAGCCTTGACTACTTGCTTCTGATTTCTTCTGTTTCTGGCTGAGGGAATGCCATATGGAATGTTCTCATTACATGTTCCCACGCCCACCACCCTAAATATACAGGTAGATGTTTCTTGTGCCAGCACAACACAACTGAATGCCCAGTACTGGCCACCACAACATGGGTTTTTCAATAGAGTCTGTTTGACTTTTGTCTCTTTCTTGCCTTTTTAATTAAGAAGAAAAGCAAGTGGTATTTACTGGAATGTCAGTACCAAGAAAGTAACAGCCTGATCCAGCTCCCATCAAAAGTAATGGAAAAGCTCCCTCTCTTTCAGTGGGTGTAGTTCTAGACTTGCAATGGGCAGGTTCTTCGTGCTCAGGAGCCAACCAGGTGTCTTACAGTCAGACAGGTCCAACCACATCTCCACATCCCTGCACCTGACCCCACAAATCCTGCCTGTTTTGAAAGCCAGATCTAATCCCTAGGCCACAAGTAAAGAGGTCTTCTTGGAAAAGAGCAATCAAAAGCTGTAGAACTCCTAAAATAGCTACTTTTTAATTAACTAGCCAGTTGGCTACATTGTATATATTTCATTTCCATCTTTCTTGTCATATTAAAGCAAACTTTCTTTATCGCTTATGTTATGAAGTATCTTGTAGTACACATGCAGGGTGAGAAATATAGCTGAATTAGCACTACAAAGTCAATCCAAGGTTGCTTTTTTGGTTGATGATTATTTGTTTTGTATTTTTTTTACTTTTGGTGGATAGCAGTACTGCTTTCTACACTTAGTCTCTTTCTTTCAGCTGAGCGAGGCCTGGAGCACCTCTGCTGTAAAGACAGGCTGAGAGAATTGGGGCTGTTCAGAGAAGAGAAGGCTCCAGGGAGACCTTTTAGGGGCCTTCCAGTACCTGAAGGGGCTACAGGAAAGCTGGGGAGGGGCTTTTAATCAGAGAAGATAGTGATAGGACAAGGGGTGGTTTTAAACTGAGAGAGGGGAGATTTAGGTTAGGTATTAGGAAGAAATTCTTCACTATAAGGGTGGTGAGGAACTGGAATGGGTTGCCCAGGGAGGCTGTTGATGCCCCATCCCTGGAGGTTTTAAGGCCAGGTCGGATGAGGTTTTGTGCAACCTGATCTAATGGTGGAGTTCCGTGCTCATGGCAGGGAAGTTGGAACTAGATGATCTTTAAGGTGCCTTCCAGCCTTAATGATTCTATGATTCTGTGCGTGCATTTTGTATGCTATTTAAAATGTTTGTATTTTTATTCTTTTTTATGTATTCTGTTTTTTCCAGTCCTGTGATAGATACTTGGTTTGGTGTTTATTTCATGTAGCAGAAAATACCTACCACAGAAATGCAAAGGCAGCCTGACAGCAAGCTTCTCTTTGGGCATGTTGACATCATCCTCCTCTCTGAGCTCTAATTCAACTTTCAACACAATGCCTAAAACCACACAGCCTCTGGGCACAAAAGATGGACACGAGAGTACACTTGTGCATTCTGTTGCCCTGTAAGCAAATTGCCTTGTTAATGAGGAATCAGTCAAATAATGGGTTTGATAGTCTGTGTTTAGATTAGGTAAGGTAAAGAGCAGAAGTGTTTTTTGGTGTATCACAGACAGAAGCACATTCTGTTCAGAGTTCAGGGCTGTGAATGCCATTGACTTGAATATCTCTGACAAGAAAAGACAAAGATACAGCTATTTCATATGTAATAACCACTCTTCGGAAAAAAATGAGGAAGGTAGGATTTTTTAACTGCACTGACAGGCCAAAGTGGAGCTGCACTTTATAAAGTGCATATATACCTCCTAGAAGATAACTCCTGCTTTCAGCTGTCTGTCTGTATTTACACGGATTATGTCTGGAAGGAGGAGAGGAGAATGCCATTGTTTTCATGTAACAGATAAGGAAAAGAAACTGGGGGTATGTGCATACAAACAATGTTTATGGGGTGAATTCCCCTGCTTGCAACGATAACAAATCAGTACATGCACACAGAGAACCTCTGCAGATTTGATAACGTGATGTGAATTGCTGCTTTATGCTATCTTGTGCCAGTAGTTACACCTGTAATGAACTGTATGTAAACTCTCTCTCAATAAATAGCAAGCTAACCTACAGCCTGTTTTTTTTTCTGAATGCAACAAACCCAATCTAGTTGGTTGTCTGTCTGGGCTCTGCCTTTCAGCCACTCTAATTTGATGGAAGAGAGAAAGGAAAAGATATCTGTGTTCCTATAGCTTTCCTTTCCAAGCTAAATAGCTTGGATGAGCGAGGAGGGAACACAACTGAATCACTCAGACAATTTGTTCTTTCAACGGGTGGGGTTAGGAGGTTAAAAGATTTTTACAAATAAACAATAAAAAAAGGCAAGTATTAGTTTATGTATTTGATGGGAAGGCTGTAATTCTGCTCTGCTCTGTACTACATAAAATATGGAAATTTTATGTTATCTGTCCTTCTCTTGAAGAACTAGTACATTCTCTTCTTATCATTATGTCCCATCTGGCACATTATTCAAACTGAAGCTGAAGTATTCCACCATTTGAGTTATCACATAAACAAAAACAATGTGAAGAAGCTCATAATAAACATATCACAAAAACCTGCTTCTTGGCCTTCTAAACTCTTGCTTGCTTTGCTTTGACAGAGCAAAGAGCATATCAAACCTCCTTGACCAGCTTCATCACTGGGACACAACCTTTTGGTCATCCTCAGCACATCTTCTGTGGGTGTTTATGCATCTGGGCAAAGTGATGTGACTCATGTCTCTATGATCCAGCAGTCAGCCAGTGCTATCCTACCTGCTGGGCATAAGAGAACTGCCTATGCTGTAGAACCACGGTCTATATCATACTGCTTTTGACTTTCCCTTATTCTGACAGAAGAATGGATGTGTTGGCACATACGGTGAGTCAGTTTCAGGGCTGTTTTAACCTGTAATAGTTGGTGATAGCCTCCAAGACACTGGTATGTCAGGCTAAAGACAGCTGGTTGGCAGCAGTCCTGGCCATACTCTCTCTTTCTCTGACTTCACATGCTCAATAATTATGACAGGGACAGCAGAAAGTGGTTACATAAAATCTACGCCTGTAGGGAACTTTGTATTTCATAGAAATATCCATATAATCCTCAGATTTTTATTCCACAGGACAGTGACAGGACAGGAAAAGGATCTCTTCTTAGTCATTTAGGATAATACATATTAAACAGACAAAGTAAAAAGCCTTGCCATTCTCTCTGTCTTTTAAAAAGTGGTTTCATTAATACAGTTGACCTCAGAGATACACCACTGCATGTACTGTACTTTGAATGAGAAATATGCTGCTTTCGAGATTGAGTCTCAGCAGAACTCTTGCTTGATAAACTAATCTTTTTAAAATCCATGGTGCTGCTGTGAGCAGAGCACAGAACCAGGAGCTAGCTACTCTCTTTTATATTTTGCTCCCTTTCTATAGACTATTTAGAGTACAGGATGATGAAAAAATAGGAATGGGGCTCCCCAACGGACAGCAGTTATAGCTGTATTCTTCCTTTTGCCAGAAACACAAACCACACGATTTTTATGGCAATCAGCACAAAACACATCATGTTAAATCCCTCATTTCTTTAGCATGATATGAACTCTCTCTTTTTCTCATATTACCATCCTGGTCAGTCAGGTATGTGAGGTTTTTCTAGGCAACAGGTGTTTTTTGAAATAAAATACAACCTTCCCTTCAGCTCATTATGTAAAAGAGACAGCAGCTGCAAGTATAATGCTGAGGACACATGGTCTATAAGACATCCAGAAGAAAAATACTCCTTGTTCCACTTGTTAAGGTAAAGCACAGATGTTGCTTCAGTGATAAGCATGAGCATAAGGCAGCCAGTCTGCTTCATGTTGTAAATTCAGAAATCTAAGATTTCAGAATATTTAGTAGGCTGCAATCAGAATAACTGGTTTCTTTATGTAAGGGAAAGATATTTATATCTAATCTCATGGTCCTAACAAATAATCCTCATCACAGCTTGCACTACACTATCATCAACAATATGCTGGGGACTATTCAACGAACTGGCATATAAATTATTAATAATCTTTTATATGGACTCAATTATGAACATCAAATAGCTACAAGTGCATAAATTAATACAATTACATTTACAGATTGTATATATTTACAAGGTTTTAGTAATTTAGAATGTTAAATGCAATTTTTTTCCCTCCCTCCCTGTTGGCACTAAGGCTATTTCTCTGTCTCTAAGATCTAAACTTGAGAGTTGAACAGTTGAGAAATCAACTGCAAAATAATGGTGTCTAATGAATGTAATGAACAAAGCTAGAACAAATCCTTTCCATGGAGCAATTCTCACTCAGTTAGGTTGATAATTCCCTCCCACCACCTCCCCCCACCTCCCCCCGGACAGAGTTTATTAATTTTTCCCTAATTGCTTTTAAGAATAAAGTACACACATTGCAGCTTATAACTGTTAAGGTGAAGATAGTTTTTAAAATAAAAAGAAAGCACAGCAGCACAGCATTTCTTCAGAAACACAAAGGCCCTCTAGAAATGCCTGATCTCCTTACTCTCTCCAGTTTCCTAGGCCTAACTAGGTCAGAAACTCTACCTTACCAACAGGAACACATAACAACACAGAGAAAACACATTTCACAGAACAATCCCAGGGCTCTTGCTCTGTGAGTACACTGGTTACTTTGGCTATCTTGCAAAATATTTATGCTGGCCTTGCAGCACAAGTCCCAGTAGCTTGTAGGACTGCATCTTTTTCTGGCTACAGTGGTTGTTATATAGAGCAGAAGCTGCAATGAACTGGGAAATGTACATATGGAGGAAAGCTGGATGGTGTGGATCTATTAGAAAAAGTAAAAAGCTTCACAGTCCTTCAGATCTAGTTCAAACTGACCCTGGCTCTTTTGTGTAAGGGTTTTGGAAAATCTGTTTTGCTACACTGTAGGTAAGATTAATCCATCCTTTGTCATTCTATCACCAGTAGGTTTAGAGAAGACAGGCTTAAGAAATAACATGAAACAAACTAGCTCTGATCACGAGATACTGTAAGTTTACAAAGTAATTTAATAATGAAAATCATAGCATGGTACTTTCTTGCTGTGATGTATATGGTAAAAAAAGATAATTTAAATGTCTGATGTAATATTTTTCAGTTTGCTATGTTGTTCCAAATGAGAGATGTAAGTAATAAAAACAAATAATCAAAAAACAAAACCCCTGTGTTAACTGGAAAGCTGATAAATGTGCCTAGAAGGGAACCACAAGAAGTTATTACTGTTTGGACCTACCTATTGTTTGCTACTCATTTGTTGACTCATGTTCTTAATTGTGTTCTTGTCCTGCAAAGTGCTTAGAACCCAAAAGGACAATTCAAATTGCTTGTGACTGAGGATATTTATGTATTTGGTGTAGTATGGTTTTCAACCTTTGGTGCTGTTGAAGGGGAGCAATCTCTTCTTACAAATCCATACAGCCTTTTACCCTTCCTGAACCAACCATCCTCAGTGTCTTATGCCAGGTTATTACTACCACAAGAGTTAATAATTCAGAGTACTGTTACTAAGATTTTCCTCTACTCAGCAATCAAGGCTGATCACACACATTCCAAGACTTGTACACTTATATCATGGGGAGAAAACTTAAGTAAATACTCACATGTGTCTTCACATCTCCTTCAAGAATCCTGCTGTACCTGAGAAACTCGGCAACACTTCCATTCAGCAGCCTATCAAAGGCTTCAACATATGGTGCTATGCCTGTAGAAGAAGAGCATTCCATTATAATGTATTCACCAAGAACACAGAAACACAAAGGACATTCCTTTGAAGAAGATGTA
>NW_009953786.1:9691755-9706372 GCF_000747805.2 Chaetura pelagica
TAGGGAAAACACCATAGAAAGAGAGAAAATTGCTGTAACATAATGTCTGCTGTACTTACTAATTTGTGAAATTAGTGATAAAAACATGTACAATGGTTTTTTCCTAGCTAGAAAGAAAAAACCCTGCTCTTAGAAGAACGTTGCTAGAACATGAAGACAATTTACTCTGTATAGTGTAGTGAGAAGACTCTTTTGTCTTAAAGTAACAGGTGCTACAGTTAACATTTCTCAGCCCTTCAAAGGCGTAGTGGCCTGGTAAGCATGATCGTCTTAACAAAATTAAACTGTTGAACATAAATCAAATATCATCCTCTAAGAAGAGTCTGCACTGTACTGAACAACTATTTTTATACCACCCACCCATTCCTGAAGATCTTTGTATTGTTTGGTGCCTTTTAATAGCACAGAATTCAATTTCCAATAAGACAGTCTTTAGAATGGGTTGGCAGTGGATTTATGCATTGAGATCTGGCTTTGTAATCTCCTTATTTTGTTGTCTGACTTTGTGGAATTCTCACTGGATAAAGCAAGCTCAAATGAATCTTCCAGATAACACATCCCATTGACTATACATTCTATACATTCCTCTACATTCTAACAGAGTGTTAAATGCACTTTAACAAAATGTTGTTTTCTACAGGGTATACAGAGCGGTTTCCTGACCTAAATGAACAATCAGAAAATGCAGATGAGACTCAGTTTCTTATGCATCTGGCTTCTAAATGATTTTATGTTGTACCTTTTAAGACAGCAAAAGTTATCTTGGATGCTTCCCAGCCCTCCCTTTACTCCCTGACATATCCTCATGTTTTGTCTTTGCCTCAGAACCTTTGCCAGGTCCAGCATGAGCAACACACATGTGAATTTATGGCATCTGTAGGATCTGAGAGACCAAGGTTAAAATTATTCCCAGCCTCTCTCCCTCATTAATGAAGACTGAAGATTGCTCTGAAGAGGCACCAGGTTTTCCCTAGAGAGCCTGCTTTCACCTTTTGGCACTATATGACAATTGTGTACAAATTCATAACCTTGAAAGCCCTTTTTATTCCACAAGAGTCATCTGGCTCCTTGACAGAAAAAAAGAAAGGCTCTGGCAACTGGAGTTTGCAATGGTTTGTGTGAAAAAAAAAAAAAAAAAAAAAAAAGAGTAGTTAGTCAGCTAGGCTGGATTTCAAGGCTCCTTTTGTTCTCTTGATGTCACTCACCTTTAAATTTGAGGAATTTCTGGGCTTTCTTCCATATTAAGTGATTGTGTGTAAACCCCTCAAATGACCTAGTGTACAAAAGGTTGCAGTTGTGGTGATGCTTTCCAAAGCCCATTTATGTTCTTTGTCAAAATCTGTGCATGTCTCCAAGGAAATAACTGTAACCTTCTCCTTTACAGCAGAGTTTTAAATAGCAGTTCACCAAATGGTAATTGTGCTGTGCAAAACTAGAAAGCAACCATGCTATTTTTTACTATTCAATACAGCTAACTCCCAGAAGCATTTACTAGAATTTGCTGTGGGCTGTGCAGAGCAATTGAATTATTTATTTGCAATCCTGCCATTGTGATGCCATTTAGGAAAACAGTAAAAGGTGCAGTTCCACTATCCTACTGATAAGTTTGCTGTTTCTGAAAAAGTATTAAATGAAAAGTCGAGGTTATATTTATAATAATTGTGGATTTTTTTTAGGAGAGGGAGTCATGGTAGAAAAAAGCAAGATAACTCCATTTATTTCCAATAGAGACTTAAAAAAGGTCACGCTGTGGCTGAGTGGCAGTTTTAAAGGAGAAAAAGAAAGAGACCTGTTCTGTGAGACTGTCAAGTCTGCAGTTGCTGAGGAGATTATGTGAACCTCTGTAGGAGGGCAGTAACACAGGCATAGAGAATGATGGTTGTGGCACCATGTGTATATCAGTCACCCAAACTGAAGAACAGTCTTTCCTAGCTACACCAGCATAAGTCGGTTCCTGAGTCCCCATGCAAGACAGCTCAGCCTGGAGATGAGATGCAGGCTGGCAAGTGTCCCATGGTGCAGCTCATCTCAGCTCCTCACTGCAGTCTCCTAGTGAGTATGTTAATCTAATTCCAACAAGGTTCGTCAGTTGGTTTCTTCTAGGGATCTGCTGCAGTTCTAAGACTCTGCTACACTGAAGGGTGAATCTTTTCACAAGACTGAGGTCTTCAGTTAGGCCAAGGATATAACAATATTCATGGAAGTACCCCACATGGTGAGGTCATCTGCTGTTCTGAAAGCAGCCCTGGTTCTGCAATACTGAATTTTGGATTCATACAGAGATTCATCTAAATGGATTCACTGTAGGATCGAAGTATTCAAAAAAAATACAACAAAACAAAACAAACAAACAAAAAACAACAAAGACTTCCTAGCAGTGATTGATTTATTTGTCAGTTTGTACGTGGATCGTGTTCCTCCATGACTTTGCCACAGTCTCCTAGCTGTTCAGGTTTTCTCTGGACCTTATGTTTTTTATTACTGAAGCTTCCTGTGGCTGGGGAACTCATCTCCTGTGGAAGCCTGCTGGAAGATGCTCCCCTCCTGCCACAGAAACATGCTGCTTTCAGTCAGCTGCTCCACAGCAGCTGCCACTGTGCAGGCCCATGGCATACGTGACTGTGGGGAAGGTCCCTCGCGTGTGTTGCTGGGTAAGGGCTGGCATACAGGGACAATAAAGCAGCTGACATACACTGACCTGCTTCTGTGTCAGTAAGGAAGCTGCCTGCAACTTTCTGCTTGTTCTGCAGCTTCTGTCCAGCAACACATCCATGCTGGGATGTGCTTTTCTCTGGACAATGCAGGAGAGGACCAAGGAATACAGAAAGCGAAGGGCATGGAGCTAATAAAGGGATACATTATCAGGGTTCTGCATGAAACAATCATGCTCTGGAGAAAGGAAAGGGCACCTCTATTCAATCAGCATTAGGACTGTCATATTTATAAGGTTAATATTTACCCTGTAAATTTGAAGAACAACAACAAAATTAATGAGTAAAAAAAATACAATTTGATGATAAAATCATAGAATCATGGAATCACAGAATCATAGGGGTTGGAAGGGACCTCTGAAGATCAATGAGTCCAACCCTCCTGCTAAAGCAGGATCACCCAGAGCACATCACACAGAAACACATCCAGATGGGTCCTGAAAGTCTCCAGAGAAGGAGATTCCATAACCTCTCTGGGCAGCCTGTTCCAGTGCTCCATCATTCTAACAGTAAAGAAGTTTTTCCTCGTGTTGAGGTGGAACTTCTGTTTTGTCACTTGGTGCCATTTGCCCTTGTCCTATCACAGGGTACCACTAAAAAGAAACTGGCCCATTCTTGACATCCACCCTTCAGATATTTATAGACATTAATAAAGTCCCCTCTTAGTATTTTCTTTTCCAGAGTAAATGGCCCCAGGTCTCTCAGCCTTTCCTCGTATGACAGATATTCCAGTCCCTTAAACATCCTTGTAGTCCTATGTGATATGATGTGATTAAATGAAAACAGACTTTTTTGGTGTATTCTCCAATGTAGTGCTTTGGAGATCCATTTGAGAAGCAAGAGCTCTAGAGAGAACAGAAGGTGGCCAGAGATGTGTGGCAGCCCTTAGTGAGTAAATGCTTATGAACTAACTCATATTTGATTAAGGATATTAAACAATTAAATGAAATAGCTCTGCACTGTGAGATTCAGAGAGGTGGCAAATAAACTCAGTGTTTATATTTCTGACTTCTTTAATAGTATTTATGTTGTAAATTTTGTGGAAGTCTCATTTCTTCTGCTAATTTGGCTTGAGCATACATTTTCATCTGGTGAGTTACCTACAACAATACAAATGCTAACATGAAAAAGCCAAAAAGCTTGAAACATAAACAGTATATTTAAGACTAGTAAAATCTTGAATTTTCTAGGCTGTATTAATTTAGAAGTATGTGTACACCTAAGCTTGTCACATGAGATTTCAAAAGGATTTAAAAAAATATTACATTATTTTGGTACAGAATTAATCAGGAGTGGGATTGCAGCCCCTCTTAGAAGACAAACGCATGCACTACTTGCAGTTTTTTAATAACAGAGAGCTGGTACTTCACAGAAACAGACTTACTTCCATTGACTCCATTGATGGCAGCACACTCCATTCCACCAGATCTGTGTGAATCTGAAAATAATGATTCAAGCCGAGTCACTGCTTTCTCCAGTCTCTCCATCAAACCATGAGTCTCTGCCATTCTGAAAGCATCATTAAGGAGAGAAACAGTGTTAGACCCCTCTGAGTAACACCTATGCTTTACTTTTTATTACAGTCACCTTGTGGCTTTATCTTATTTCAGCTTTTATGGTAAAACTTTTCTTTTAAAAGTATTGCCCTTTGGGCAGGAAGCATTTGCAGCAAAGCAGCTGACACATGGTAACTTGTTTCTGTGTCAACAGGGAAAGATGATCAGTACTCAGCCTGGTTTCTTCCTTGGAAATAGCAGAGTCAAACCACTGCTAGCGTGGCTTTGGGCAGTCTATTTATGTGTATATATTTGATATCAGATATTGAGATGACTTAAATATTTATAAACGTAATTGGTAAAAACTTACGCCTACAATGATTTGCATCAACCATTTACAGAGACAAAAATACAGACCCAATTAACACTCAACTGAAAGCCAGACTAAATGTGTAATGTGTTTTTTAAAAGGTACATTCTGAAATTTGCTTCAGTCTTTTATGCTTTATAGTAAGACTCAGCCACTTTATTGAAGTCAAGACAGTCTCCTGTTTGTCAAGAATGTCTTCTGTTTGTTCTTCTAATATGATTTCACATCAGTTAATTTTTTTCTTACCAAAGTACCTGATGTGAATCAGTGTTTCCCAAGCTTTTTAAATCAAGCACTAACTAGTCTTTGGAAAGAAAAGGGGCCTGCTTGTGCATTACTGCTACCGTGCTTTGGATTTAAAATGAAATAAAAATTAGGTTAACTTTTTAACAATTCACACATTACTTTCTTTCCCTGCAATGTGATTATCTGCTTTCTTACACGTGAGGAAGTGTAGGCATGGACATTTTTGTATACTGGCCAATGTCTCAGGGAACACAGTGCTATATATACATTACTGACTGAGAAATGGTTACATAAGCAAAGACAAATCCATGTTTAAATCGCCCATCATTTAATGTAACAAATTTAAAACGGTCCTCACTTAAGGTTGTGTTTTATTCTGCTGACACACAGTGAGGTTGGGGGTGGGGAAGTGATCTCTTGATTAACATGATCCTTGTGAACAGTTCCAGCTCAGCTCCCACACTAGACAGCTGCCAGCACTGGGGTGTGCAGAACTAGGGGCAACAGGGGAACCCACATCCCCAGCTGAGGAAACCAAGTAGTTTGAGGCTCTCTGGGTCCCTACGCTGTGGCACTCTGCCACAAGACACTGATTGCTGTTCAGCTTGTAGCCTAGAAAGGTTAGGCATACCTGGATTATTTGTGTAAATGTATTAATTCCTCATGAACAGCACTGAAAGTGCTAGTATGTCAGAGATACCAAAACATAACAGTAGATTCCAATACTGTGCAATACTGTGCAACACGTGCAGTGAAGCCAAACAACGCTGCTGCAGTGCCCCATACCCTGGGGAGAATGCCTAAATGTTACAATCAAAAAGTAAAGTAGCACGAAAAAAAGGAGGTTAATTTACAATCAGAAGCAATAGTTCTTATGAATAAAAAGAGTAACAGTATTTTTATTTTTAAAATCTAAGTGCCAGAAATTATTAACTACTAGGACTGTGGAAACCCATGCAGAGCTCTTGTGCTGAGTCATGCTGGCTGTCAGACAAGGTGGAACCTTCAGACTTTACCCTATAAATATAACGAGGTTTGTGTTCAACTGAAAAGTGTAGCAGAAGATTTTACAGTGAGAAACCATACTCATGAGAAAGTTTTGTCTAGAATTGATGGGTGTTTCTTATTTACAATAAATAAAAAAGCAGCCTCCGAAAGAGGATGAGATTAGACAGTGTGCATATATACACTGTCAAAATTCAGAGAGGATCTCTTTGCTTATACTGAAAATGCACACCTATTCTGTTTGAAAAATCAATGACCTCTTAAAAAGAATCTTAACTTTTTGCAAGGCTACAAGTATGTTTGCAGGAATGAGATGAAGGTATAAGGAGAGCTTCTGAAATGTGCAAACTTTTGTAAGAATATTAAATCTTTCTCTAAAACAAAGCACTGGAAATCTTCAAAAATATTATGGGCATACTCTTCACATTTTACCCTGCTACATAAAACCTTAAATTTTGTCTGTTTTAAAAGTTGTTTTAAACCTGCCTAAAGTCAGGCTGGTCTAACATAGCATGCTAACAGTCAACTCATTAAATCAGTATTTTAAAGTATATTTCCAGTATAGCTCCTGTTTGTCTTTATTTGACTACAGAGTCTGGCAGGTTCATTGGTTGTATTTTTTTTTCATTTCCCTTAAAATTTTCCTTGATGACATATACAAATTTCTTTGGAAGACTTCTTACTTTTTGGCCTTTTCAGTCTGATTTTGTCTGTGGAAGGATCCAATTGACTACAAACCCAGTGTGTTTGACTGCACACACTTGAAGGTCTGAGGAATCTCTCAGTTACCCTCAATAACCCTATGGACACCATGCAACATTATCCAACTGCAACATAGTCTTTTGCTCACTGTATTCTTTACAGATTTATTCTATTCCCATTAGTTGGAGAACTACAGTGCCGTTCTTCCAAAAGCAGCTATCACCCATGAGGCATCACAGAATAATAGATTGTTATAGTCTTTTTAGACAGAAGTAGGAATCATTTTTACCATAAAATTAGGGATGCCAGCTTTTCATTATTTTTATAAGCAATGTTACACTTAAGAACTCAACCATTATGTTTATATTGAACCTACTTATTAATCTGTATATTTATATATTAATTACTATGTGGTGTTTGTATCTTTATTTATATATATGTGTGCACATAAGTATACACACATATATCCCTGTCAGGGATGAATAAAGTGCAAGTATATTTTTGCTATTACTGTATATAAAACTACAAGAGCAAATCACTTGTACATATAATAACCTTACATTTATACTTTGATTTACCATCAATTGACAAGGTATTTATTTTTGGGGAAAAAAAAAGGCTGGAATTAATGTTATTATTCTGATGTGAAGGCTCCACTGAGCAATAGCATGACAACTCTCTTCAGCTGTTCTCAATCTAAACATTAACATCTTTGCCTATATTTAGTGATTCACATTTTTGGCTTATATTATGACAACCTTCAGCATTTTCTTGGCCTATATTCAGCTATTCACCTGATTACTTATCATTCCACACTGCACCCTGTGCGGTCAAACCAACACTGCAAAGCCACAGCTTAAAACAAGTCAGAACAGAAATGGTACAGCTTGACTCTGTGAAGATCCTGTGTGATATAGCATCAGAGCTTTTATTATAAATAAATAACAAGACTAGTCTACTTACAGTGCCAAATACAATCTTTGCATGTTAATGAAAAAAAAGAGGTTGTCTCTATCTCATCTCTACTAGAATTTTACTTAAAGCTTTGATTTGAAGTGGATTATCAGGGTTAATAATTTATCTTTTCCTGGAGTTGATGCTGACTACCTATAAAAACAACTCCCATGTAATCCTATATCCAGTTGCTCCCTTGGTGGAGAAGTACACTGTCCTTCATTGAAAATAAGGTCAACTAAGAGCCAGGAAAGGTGTTAACCCAGATCTACTGACAATCATTTAAATGTTGACATGGTTAACTGTCTCTTGTGCACAAAAAAAAATAAGAGGGAGGAGCCACAGATCTGCCCTGTTTACTGTTAGTGATAACTTCTTTGGGAGTGCATAAGGTATGTGGTAATACTACCATCTGTTGTTTCTTCTCCAAGAGAAGTGAAGCCAAAACCAGGTAGAACAAGGCATGCTGAAGACCAAAAAGCAGAACTCTTTTTATAGACAGGCTTTGGGACAATATCATGGCTTTTCTCCCCAGTTTGACAGCTGTCTCAAAGCACCATTTAACTATTATCAAAGGAAAAAACAAAACCTGTCCGTATACTAAAATTCCTTGACATACTCATCCCAAATAACAGTCAAACTGGAAGACAAAACACAGGTACTACTCCTGTTATCATTGTATGTGACTTACAACAGAAGACCATGTTGCTGTATCTCAAGAAGAAACAAGCTGTAATGGGCTCACAGGGAAAAGCAATACAGCAGCATAAGGGGAAAAAAATGAATGCATGATGACTTACCAGGCATGTAAAAATGGCAAGTTTGAACATAGGAATGATGGCACTCTGTATAATATTATATTATTTTGACAAAAATGAGCAAGAGATAGTAGAAAGTTCCACAGTTTGTTTTACTTCCTAGCACTCTTTTAATTTAGAAGAAAAATAGGCAACTTGTTAGTTTGTGTTGGCTTTTATAAAAATCCTAAGTACCAGTCCTTCCAAATCCACTTTGCATCTCAAAAATTAAGCCAAGTCTCACTCAGGCTCATTATATGCGATGCTACAGGTTAGATTTTGCTTTTCCTCTCTGTGCAAACAAAGCACATTTTCCTAAAACAGAATACAGGCAGCAATGTGGCATTTTAATTGTATCTAACGTGCCTACACTGCTTGGAAAATCAGTCTCACAGCAGCCAGGACAGGTGCTTTAGTATTTTGATAAATTGCTGCTGAGGCTCAAAATAAAATATACAAAAAACTAATTGCCAGCTGGCACTATCAGAAAGACAGTAATGAACATTTTATAGATCAAAAGTGCCATGTCCTCTCAGAGTTCTGTATAATATATATACACAAATATATATCAAGGGATAAGAAATGCATATGCATTCCCAAACATCACCTCAAATTATAAAGGTGTCTTATGGTACTTCATGTCTGAAAACAAAATCACCACAGTGAGCTTGAGCCTGAAATGGCTAGTTGTCCTACATTACCATTCAAATGTGTGTATGAACTCTAAGCTGTGTTGAGCTGGCAGTCTTTTTGCCACCTTCTGCATCAGACCCAAATTCCTGCTCAGTCCTTCCAAATCCACTTTGCATCTCAAAAATTAAGCCAAGTCTCACTCAGGCTCATTATATGCGATGCTACAGGTTAGATTTTGCTTTTCCTCTCTGTGCAAACAAAGCACATTTTCCTAAAACAGAATACAGGCAGCAATGTGGCATTTTAATTGTATCTAACGTGCCTACACTGCTTGGAAAATCAGTCTCACAGCAGCCAGGACAGGTGCTTTAGTATTTTGATAAATTGCTGCTGAGGCTCAAAATAAAATATACAAAAAACTAATTGCCAGCTGGCACTATCAGAAAGACAGTAATGAACATTTTATAGATCAAAAGTGCCATGTCCTCTCAGAGTTCTGTATAATATATATACACAAATATATATCAAGGGATAAGAAATGCATATGCATTCCCAAACATCACCTCAAATTATAAAGGTGTCTTATGGTACTTCATGTCTGAAAACAAAATCACCACAGTGAGCTTGAGCCTGAAATGGCTAGTTGTCCTACATTACCATTCAAATGTGTGTATGAACTCTAAGCTGTGTTGAGCTGGCAGTCTTTTTGCCACCTTCGGCATCAGACCCAAATTCCTGCTCCACCCCATTCTGCTCCAGACAATGAAAACCCACTGGCTTGGAGCCTCAGGAGTTGCTCGCTCCCAGGCAGAGGTCAGAAGCAGCCCAGTACTGGCTGAGTGGTGCCCCTGAAGCTATTTGGGTTACTACCATAAAAGATTTTGGGTGGAGAATGCAAAGCAAAGGAGTATTGGTTAGAAGAAAGTGTGTGTTGGTAGACAGACACAAACATTACCTTGTATGGTTTGTGGTTTGTTTCCCATTAGCTGTATGAGAGGAATGTAAGCAGAGGCTTGTCAAACTGATGTCAAGTTGGATTAAACCAGGAGACCTCTCAGTAAAGCCCTGTGTGAGGAAAACGATCCAGTGTTCAAATCAGTCTTTGGTGGCCTTTTTTTCTTGTTTTGCCCCTAGATCTGGTACAGGCTCCTTGGGAAGCAATGCTCTTTTAAGTGTAGAGAAAATCAATAACTTTTTATCCCAGTAAAAGATATAATCTTGTATATCTAAGTATTAGAATTTTGACAAATTGATCATTTGTTTGTTTGCTTGCTTGCTAAAATGGACAAGTGTTATACCTGGAATAGCAGAAAGACAAAAATGCCTGTGTGACTTCTGCTTTTTGTGCCACTTTGGCTGGTAAGTTGGTTTGAAGTCTTGGCTGGCCCCAGTACACTTATCATAAAATATTTCTGTCTATATCTTAATGTCTGTGTTAAAACCATGGATATGCTACAAAACAGTTCTCTGTTACTGTGTGTAAGAGCAAACTGCCTTGATTACCTTGTCTGGGGACTTCTGTCTTCTTTCTCTACCCTCAGTGTTTTGGAAGGGTTATTTTTTATAAGCAAAAAAGATTTCTGGGTAGAAAAGGAAAAAGCAGGTTCGTGTTGCACCTCTTCCATTTTACCTACATTTCTTCCTTTGCCTGGCTTTATGCTCTTGGTATGACAAAGTATACTTTTCTGTTGCTGTTCTGGCTCTTCCTCTGCTTCTCTCCCTTGCCCAATGATCAGGCTCCTATCTACAAAACATGCAGGAAAGGAATGGAGGCATTTTTGTATCCCACTATTAAAAAAAATTTACAAGACTGCTTTGTAAAACAATCCCTATTTTGACAAGTACCCCTAAGACTGTTGATGCATGTCAGATTTCTTATTACATCCTGGTTTAGTCCCATAATTATGAGTGTGCAACTGCACATGTCAAGCTGTGTGTTTACAAGTCAATGTAGTAACAGCAAAGACTGCGGTTAGGCCTCTAATAAGTTAACATTAATTGTTTAAAATATGTCATGTGTTCATGTATGTGTTTAGTATCTCCTGGAGTATCAATTAACTTCCTAATTATATGTAAGTTCTCTGAAGAGCTCCTATCCCTTGCTGATTAATTTTGACTGTCTTATCAATTTTATGATCACAAAGAACAAGTTTGTTATTTAATTATATACTGAAGTAGTCAAGACTTGACAGTCTGTGTAAGCATGATTGACTTAAAGTAACCAAGGCAACCCAGTTTCAGAGTACATTCTCCTATTCTTTTTATATTCTTTTTTTATGTTGCCACGGCTCATGGTCTTTTGTCTTGGTTTTATTTTCTTCTCTCCCTCCAATGAAGTGTAAGAGTTTTAGGATCTCTCCAATCAACAGAAGGACAATGTTCTTAGCCACCTAATTTACCATGTATTAGTGTGGTGCTTTGCATGTAGGCAGGAATTCTAAAGGCCTCACAAGCCACTTAATTACCTGTCACAAGTCCAATTACTGTATGTAAGCAGACTGCCTTCCTGAACCAAGAAAATGCTGCATGCAGACATTGATTTCATTTAAGTGCTTCAATTCAGGTCCTAATAACTGAACAGTATGATTCTTTATGCTATGGCTCCAACCAAACTGAATTTGCAGTGTCTGAAAGGGCAAACTCTGCAGAGTAGAAACCCTTATGGAGTGTTTCAGGACTTCTGGGATGTAAAAGGAGAAAAGCAAAGGGGGAGCTTAAAACTAAACACTGTTGCAAGCTCTAAAAAAACAGAAGTTATGAAATTACTTCTGCAGAGATGAATCTGTGGAGTTATTCAGTACCAAGGTTAGTAACAGTTTTGTTTGCTGTGAGGGTGGCCTTTCACACTTCCACACCCTGCTTCTCATGCATATCCATACGATGCCAACACCTGAATACTTGGGCTTGATTTCAGCCAAGTTATCTAGTCTTCTTGTTCTTCCCAGAACATCCTGCTGCAATTATGATCTCAGCACTCTGTGTTGGGTGGTCTGAGGCTTATCAAGACTGCCCTGCTCAGCCTGCAGCCTGTGACACTTCTTCCAGCATGGCAAGAGCCAGGAGGGTTGAAGCAAACTTTTTGCCATTTGAGTACTCCCTTTGTTCTGCAGCTTAATTGTGATCATCGCAAGACCTTGAGGCTTTGGCCCATCTCCCATCTCCATTCTGCAGTACTGCTGGCATGGCAATAGGTTGTGCCTTTGCTTCTGATTCAGGATGAAATGGGCCACCTGCTACTAAAGAGACCTTTCTATTTCCTACTATAACCTGGTTGCTGCTTAGAGGTCCTGAGTGTTAATGATAATCCATGCAACTTTGCTCACTTGCAAGATCTGAGTCATGTGGCTATTTATCCCTCCTCTGTCTCAGTGTGAGGTGTCCTGAAGCCCAGAAAGATCAAATTCTACCCATCTCAGATACTTATAAAATTAGCTTTTTCTACCATGGTTGCTTTAGAGGACCCAGAGCAGTTAGGTGAATTAGTCTGCAGTTTATTCTCTCTAAACAATGATGGATTACACATGGAAATGTAAATCATTCTTTGAATTCCTTCCAAAAAGCAATTAATCAAGTATTTAAACTAATACAAAACACATACCTTTAATGCACAGGATCTGAGCATGTATTCTTGGAAAAATACAACACTATTCAATTATGTCCTTCAGCATTTGCCTTTTTTGTTTTGTTTTGTTTTGTTTTAATATACACTACAAAAGCATTAAGTCTTTGAATTCCAGCATACTACTACTAGCATTTTGGATTTTAAAAGCAATTTCTTTAGCCTACTATTCTCTGAAAAATTGTGGGTCAGACACAGCAATTTCCATCAGCATATACTCAGGAAAGTAGTCTCAGTGGGACCTTTATTAGTAACAAGAAGTCCCTGAAATTTGACATAGTCAGAATACCTCACATACACAGATGAGACATAGAGAACAGTAGCCAGTATGGGTATGGGCTAAGGCCATGTCTATGCCACAAAGGCTTGCTAACATGGTGACAAAGTCACAGAGGTCTAAGAAACCCCAAAATCCACACTCTTGCTGAACTAGCTACATCAGCAGAATCTCTGCTGTACCTGCAGATGTGCTTATCTGTGCTTTTGCCATTTCAATGCACACTGCTTAGTAAAGGTGTTGATATTCTGGTATGGTTCTAGCAGTGACATTCTCCCAGAATAGATGAGCCTTTAGAGTTCAAAGAATTTCCTATTTGAAGAGTCAAAAACCCGTATCTGCCAAAATGACTCGTTTTTCAAAAATATGCCAGCAACTGGAACTGACTCCATACCTCAGGAAAATGACAAGTTCCCAATTACTCCACCCATTGCAAAAGGGGCACTTAAAATTTTAGAGAAAGGAATTAGGTCTTTTAATATATATTAGAGATGCTTAATTAAGCAAAATCTTTTAACTAGCTCATAGTAAAACCCTTGCCTGAACAACTGCGATAATTTATACTTGATTTATTGTAGTAGGTTGGGTTTTTTGCCCCAATAAACATGGTAAGTATAGAATACTCTCTTTGTTGTAGTCAGATGATCTAGTAAGCAGCAACTGCAACTATTGAGTTCACTGGTGCTGTACATGATGCAAACTCATGCAAAACCACAAAGGATATTCCTTTAATATATCTAGCAGCTCACTCTTTTTTTCTCTAGAGTTCAAACCTCTTGCAACCTTATTGTCACTGACAGGCCACAGACTGAAACATGAAAAGATTGTCTGACTTGCTTCAGGTAATGTTGCAAGTCAGTGTCAAGGCTAGGAGCTTAATATAATTTGGCTGCTTTACAGCCCTCCTTGCTCCACTCTACTACTTTTCTAATATCTCATAATTCAGATTCACATGAATTTTAAACCTGAGGGAATGTTAATTCTTTTTTTTTTTTTTCCTTCCTCCCCTCTTCCCCCATTAACTTATGGTCTGCAGTGTGTTTAAAATGGCTAGTAAAAGAGAAATCTAATGATGGGGGAGTTTAATACATTTAATCTTAGTACCCTTGCTCCTTATGGTATACCCAGAAGCACTTTTCTCCATTAAAGTGAGCACCACAGCTAACTCAGAACAATGAAAACATGTCATAGGTTGGTTCTACTGTAATAGTAAATAATGCACATCCTCTTCATTTTCATTTAATTGAGAAAACATATTTTATTCATTGTATTTGGAGTTGTGCCTGTTCACCTTCCACATCTGAGCAGCATTCGAGGGGGAAGATGCAAATCAATCATAAGAATATTCTGAAGACCAGCATTTTTGTTATGCCCAAGACCTAAAGGGGCCATATTGTTGTATGTTCCAGGCATTGCTACAGAAGATGCATTGCCTTTGTTCTTGTGCAAACTTGCTCAAAGTAGAATCAGTGTTATGAAGGCCTGGTGTTGAAAATGCATAGTTTCAGGAAAAAAAAAGAACTGATTATCATTTGCAGAAATAGTAAGATAAAATTTGAATAAAATTAGGATATCTGACTTGCAGTAATGTCTTTAAAGGGTTTTGAGAGTACTGTATTGAGCTTCAACTCATTCTATCTACCATTTTGCTCTTCTAAATAATTTTTAAGTTACATTTCTGAAGTAGGACTGGTTTCCTGACTACAGATTCACAGAACAATGAGCCACGGTAGTCCATGAACCACTGCCCCTTTTGCCTGGCTCAGAAACAGAAGTAATAGAAATGTGCTGTATTGATCCCACACAG
>NW_009953786.1:9706394-9707213 GCF_000747805.2 Chaetura pelagica
TCTTTCCTAGTGGCCTGGCTTTTGTGTAGGGTTTTTTTTTTTCTATAAACATTTTCCTTCACTGGAAATCAACCACGTGTTGAGTAATTTAAAGAAAGCTTTCCTCCCCAGACAGTCTTTAAGACTGCCTCTGTGAATCTGAATTTTAACTTGATAAAAATCCTCACTGCTGATCCTGTCAAGCCGGAGATGCAGTTCTGCAGCAACGGGCCGTAGCAGCGAAGGGCAGGTTTCTGGATTTCAGGTGGGGTCACGACAGGCTCTCCCGGGCTTTGTGCTGTCACCGTTCCTGGGGCAGCAACCCTTTGAGATGCCAGGTTACTGCAGAGCTCAGCATCTCGGCTTGGCCGTTCTCGATCGCTGCCTCCCCGGGAACGTCTCCTCGTTGTTTGCAGGATCCCTGACGCACTTTCACACAAAGGCACACGCTCCGTCCCTCAGCCCCCTCGCCCTAAGGGGCAGTTTAACCGTCCTCCCTGCCGTTTAACCCCCACCCCGCACGCACCTCCGGCTCCCAGCGCGGGAGGAACCCAGGACGGGGAGCCCGGCGACCCAACCGCACCAGCACCGCAGCTGCCTCCCTCCCAATTAAGACCATCTCGGGCTGATTGCGGAGGATTCCACAGTGGCACCGCTTGACACAAGGGTCAGCTCTGCATCAGCAAGGGGAAGGCATTCCCAAGCCCCTGTGGGAAAGCCGGGCCGGGCACCCCTGCAAGTCCTTCACCAGGCAGGAGGAGGAGGAGGTCCGGGCTCAGCCCCACAGAGCCCTCAGACCCCTCCTCTGCTGTGGCACTGAGCTCAGGGTTCCCCCCCCCC
>NW_009953786.1:9707982-9730312 GCF_000747805.2 Chaetura pelagica
AGGGGGCAGGGTGGAAGGAGGGGGCAGAGGGGCAGGAGAGGGCAGAGGGGCAGGAGGAGAGGGCCGTGGCAGCCAGGGCCGTGGCAGCCAGGGCTGTGGCACCCGTGGCAACAGGCCTGGTGGCCCCACTCGCCCCTCAGGCACAGCTCAGGGGAGTGGGGAGCGAGCACAGGCCCAGAGAGAGGAGAGCGGGGCTGGTGTGGGAACCAGCAGGCTCTTCAGGTGGCAAAGAGGCTGAGGGCAGCCTCAGGTACGCCGAGGTAGTTCCTGGCCAGTGACAGCCCAAGCTCTGCCATAGCCAGGCCCGCAGTGGGGCTGCTGCCTTCGGTCAGCGTGGCCACAAAATCAGGGCTTCTCCCAGGAGGCAAACCCTGATGCCCAGGCCCCATTTGTCAGGCTCCATGGGCTTCACGCTAACCCAGGCCGCTGGACAAACGGGAGCACGTGTGTTTTGCAGTGATGTGGTGCTCGTCACCACATGGAACCAAGGGACAGCTGAAGTCTGTTTCACCTCCAAGTACCAAATGAGCTAACTTTCTGTGCCAGTCTTCGGAGAAGAACAGGAATTCACAGCCCTTAAAGGAACAGTTTGCTCTTGAAAAATAATTCATTATCGCTTCTATTTTGAAGTCAGCCATGTGGTTGACTTAAAACTATTTCCCTATCAAATACACATCTTATTTTAGCAGACTTTGTGTTTAGTTTCTGATGGTTTGACAACAACACTGTAAAATACGGAACACATGAATCGGTTTTAATTGTGCAGTGGTTAAATGGATACTGAAGAAATCAGTATTTTAACAAGGATGCCATGGTTAACAGCAGCTCACAAACCTCATATGCCTAAAGACAGCATTAAGCAAAAGCAAACTGACTTGCAAGGATCGGTCTGGGATCCAAACCCACTAGCGCAGACATTGTAATTGGTGTCAGAAATTGCAAAAAATCAGTGCCGCACCTTCCTGTGCACTGTGACAGGAACTGCTTCTCCTTGGCATGTATAAACAGCCAGATTAAATCAATAGAACAGTACAGGTTGTAAATCAGAGGGTCTTGCCAGACCTTCCAAAAGAAAAAAGAGTAGTATGGAATTGGAAGACCTGATTGCAAAAGGCACAGAACACAGAAACTACTTAAGAGAAGCAAAAAGAAGCCCAGAAGATCTATTTCTGAAACAAACAAACAAACAAAAAGCAAAACAAACCCAAAAGGATTAAGAAACTATGTAACTACTACACTGAGATTCAGGCTCAAGGTCCATATTCCATACGACTTGGGGAGAAAATATCCCAACAGCTATGTGTCAGCGTGATAAGTGGAAGGTTTAGGATGCTAAATGCAGTTGAATTTCTGTTGAATGTCAATTTAATTTGAGCAAAATGTAATGTAGTTAACATATGTAAAGTTTTATATGCTCTTTCTGCACTCCCTATCATCCTTCTACATCAAAGATGTGAGAAAAAGAGGGGAAAACTGTTGGGAATTTCCTTTCAATGGCTAATTTTCCTTTCCTTTCCATACCAAACTGGCAGATGGCCTGCACGTCTAAAGCCAGTTCCGTATAACACATCTTCACTCCCAGCTTCTAGTGCTTTCTTCATGAAACAAAAATGTTCTTTTTCTCTTCCCCAGCAAAATGTTGGCAAACTTAAAAGGCTAAGACTAAAGTAAAGGGAACAACAAGAAAGAATAAATTTGGTAAGAAAGGAATAAAGGGAGGTTCAGTAATTGTGAATTGACCTCATAATGCAGAGGAAACTCAGTGGCAAGCAAAGATGTCAGATGTCATACCTGAAGCCTTGCAGTTTCTGTATCTATGAAGGTAATCTTAAAAAGCACTTCTTTATAGAACTCGGTGGTTATTAACTCAGGCTGAGCAACAACCTCCTGGACAGAAGAAAGGAATGAGAGATGTGCATATGTTGGGCATTGCAAAATATTGAATGTGCAAAAATATTAACTAGAAGATATGCTATTCTTTCATCTCATCAAGGAAAAAGAAGCCTTGGACAGCCATAAGAAAAAATGTTTTGAAAATGCTTGGCATTGGCATTACGTGAAACACCAAGCAAGGAATGACTGGAAGATCAGGCTTTGGGGCTGTGTACTTTGCCCTCAGTCTACCAATGCATTCACATATTGGTTTAGATTTCTACACAGAAAACGCACCGATGCCAGTAATAGCAACAGCAGAAGTTAAGTGTTTCTATTTGTATACTTTTTTTAAGTGGGGGTATGGTCACCAACTTCAGGATCAAAACATTTGAAAACCCATTACAATTCTATACTGATGCTTTAGTCTTCCTGAAATTGTAGGGAGCGATTCTTATGCAAAAGCTGCAGTAGTAGCCCTCTTGCAGAAAGTTACCCAATTAGCATATAGTAGCTCATGGAGCTTTTAATATAACTTTAAAATTGTGTTTCATTGTACTTTTTGGCTTTGCTACTGCAGACCATCTGTGGCGAGGCTGGCATGTTTTATTCCCTTTTATAGAAGAATGCATTTCTAAAGTTATGCACAGATCCCAAAGTACACATCAGATGCTGTAGAGCCAGGCTATCAAAACCTCTACAGAGTGGGAGCATTTTAACCTATCTAGAGGAGTATACTCTGGTGTGTCTTTTATTTGCATACATGTTTTTTCACAGACAGCAACTGTTGAAAATGTTACTCCTTCCTTTCCCAGTATTTGTTGAAAATGGACTTTTGATGTATATGATAGCAAATTTTCCCTACTGATACATATTGCATCTAAATAATTCATAGATGAGCTTGGAAAAAAACCACAAGTATTGTAGCTAATTTCCTTGATTTCATGAAGTCTGTGGTTTCTGATGCAGTGCAGAAAATTTGAATATGAATTAAAATTGCAAAGTATTTACTGGAGTGAAAATAAGTTGTATTATTATGTGAGAATCTTGGTAGTCTGACTTGCTAGATCTGCTTAAGTAATATTGGAGTGCATTCAGGACAAGACACCTTTTGCTTAACAATTCTGCTGTTTAGTCTACAGAATTTCAAGAACAGTGTACAGCTAATTAACTGAATGTTAAATGAAGAGCACTTTGTGGGCATCTTGTACAGATCAAGTGTCAAGACACACAGGAAAAAAATGAAAGATTCCGTCAAAGGAGTGGACTATTCCTCCTCTCTCAAACTAGTGTGAAATAAGGCTGAATCTGTCATAATTCAATTTGATCATCTGTAAAATAAGATTAAGACAGATTCAAATTATGTTTAGTTTCACAGATGTCACTGTACTGCTTTTTTAACTCTTCTCTGTATTCTCCTTTATGCAGTAAGCTCTAGGGGTGTAGACCTCTCATTTCATAATTGTGCATTAATTAGTTGTATGCTTTTCTTTAGGCATGGCAACATAAAATGTTAAATAATAAGCATGTGCTTATCATTAAGTATGTGAGTAATGGCCTCCCTGTGTTGCAGAGCACTTAGGCATTCTGGTTGTATTTAAGCAGCTTGTTGCACAGGGATGGAATTGCTCACTTGTTTATCATTCAGGATATGTTTAAAGGCTTTGCTGAATCCAAGGGGAAAATATCCTGATCTCACAAATGCTAATCTTTGTGAGTACTTTTACTAATGATAGATTTGTGGTTTAATTCAGTTCTGTGGAGCTGTTCTTTTGGAAAAGCTACTCAGTGAAAATTGTAGGCTTGGGCCCCAGTTCTGCTATTTACTTTGCCCTATCTATTTATTATTTTGAGATACAGGCATCTGTTGTATTTTTGCTGAAAATCTTGTTTTATACATTACTGGGTTTTGATACGGTTTTCATGCCAAGTTTCATGTTTTTCATTTAATTATGAGCAGAACTTTTGGTGAGGATGATTTAGCTGAGAACAAGAGGAAGGAAAGCAAAATTTTCAAGTATGTGGATGTAATGTTATCATGTCACCTTGAACTACTCTCTTGCTGTGTATGAAGCCAGTGGAAGCAGCAGTCAAAAGGAACAATGAAGTCTTACTCATTGGTCAATGTTAGTTTTCCTGGTTTAGAAGTGTTAGAGTTTCTGTTTGAGCTTCTTAGCTCTGTTTTGGTCTTTCTTTCAGGTTAGGTTGAGGGGATACATTAAGAGACTGGCAGTGTCCTTGAGTTACGCATCAGTGCAACTAAACAAAGTGAGGCACTGCTTCTAGATTAGTATTTGAATATACAGTTCTGCTTTGACAGAGTTTCAACACATCTTTACTGTGATCCTGGGCCACCATTCCAGCCCCATGTGTGAGCTGTGAAGCATCTTAGTAACATAATTGCAGCTGGTTAAATGTTTGTGCTCTTGACCTTGTCATTGTCAGTGCTTTGTGATCCAGTTGTGCATAAGGAAAATGCAAGCATACTCAATGCTTTAAGCCAAAAACTACTAAAACTGTTTTGTGATCTTTGTGCTACAGCTTCCTTGACTCATTCAAAATGTTCTAGAATCCTTAGGAGCTCCAGTCACCTTCAAAATGTGCAAATGGATAAGGCATGAAAGTCTGGTGCTTAAAACCATTTTTTGTGGCTGCAGTTTTCTTTTACTAAAAGACATTCCTTTTGTTATTGTCTGCTGCTGTTTCTTTCATCACCATGTGTATGATGGCATCAATGTCGTGATCAGAACCTGTCAAGACTTTCTGCATCTACATCATCAGTAAAATGCACCAACCTTCTTCATGTACTGTTCTGCTAACATTTAAAATACCTTGTCTAGGTTTCAGTAAGAGCCATTTCTGCTTATTACTAAGGAGGTTCTTCCATGACTTACATTTTTCCCAGTATATCTACATTGCAAATATTTCTTTCAGCCCCTAGAGATAGAAAGCGTAGAGCCAGCTCCAAACTTTTTCCTGGGATGCTTTACTAATGATTCCTTGAGATCAATATTCTTGTTGCATAGGAAGGCCTGAACAGTTGGTTCAACAGAAGTCCTGAAAAATGCAGGCACACCAAAAAGATGTTTGGGTTTTTTTTTCTAAAAAGCTGGGGATATTTGAGGTTCCTTTGGTTGCTATTTCTGAGGTGTTGGTTCATAATCGAGTAATAAATTCAAGGTTTACTATACACATCACTGGGCTAGAAACTTAATTTTTGTTTGAAATAATTACACAATTACCCAGTCCTAGAATACGGTGCTTTAAGGAAAACATGAGATTGGCCAAAATTTGTGACCAAGTCACATGAATTGATAACGTGCTGACATAATTTTTTACAGGGAGAACATTTTGTATGATATAATCAAATCGCAGTGTGGACAGTTAACCAATGTGTATTCTGACAGTTACATATTTAACGTTGTTCCAAGCTCTTAACTAGACTGTGCCCTTATTCAGACAGTGGTTCATAAGTAACCCCAACTGCCATCATTGCAGGCCAAGTAAATTACAGAAATTCTGTAGGGATATAATCCCTCTGTTCTTTCACAACAGTTAATTTGCTACTGGGTGACATTTGCTACCCAGTTCTGCTGATGCTGTACCTAGCTGTTTTTGTCCATCTCCAAGCTCTTTTGCCCTGAAAGTGTGAGGGGAAAGTCCATGTTAGATCAGTCACACAGGCAGAAAATAAAGACTTTTACCTTGTCATATTCACCATGCTCAGGCTCGTCCTGTAAGGACCCATTTAGCTATTGACAGGTATCTTCTGTAAACACACTTACTACCCTGATACAGACTAGAGGGGAAAAGACCATGAGTTTTGAATGTGAGTCTTTGAAATCTTTTACTTAGTACTTGAAAGATACTGAAGGGATTTATGCTTTTCCAGTACAGAACTGGAATGCCATGGGCAACAGTGGTATGAATTTTCTTCTGCTCCTTCAAGCTCTCCCTCAGCCAAGGACTTGAGCAGTGAAGATACATCCTTCTGAAAAATGAGACTGCTGGCAAGGATCCCTAGGTACAGTTACATTACTTACGTTAATATGCAGTTTTGTCAGCCTAAATTATTATTTTACGAATTCTGACTACCTAGATTATACACAAGGAGCTGGTAGGCAGAGCAGCATAGAGTTTAGCACAACCATTTACCTTTCATTCTCTCCACAGCAAACAGAGTGGCATCATTTTATTTTGCAATATTTTGAGAGCTTTTTAAGACGGGCCCCTTTTCTGAAATCTGTCTTTCAATACTTTTTGTTTTCCTGAACACTGTACCAGAAGGATTTCCTCTGTTAAGTTCTTTTATGAGAAAGGTTCGTTTATGACAACCTTATAAGTATAAAGCCAAAAAAAGTTTTAGGATACATCAAGCCAACTACTGGAGTAGCCAGGTTATCTTCCTGTCTTTGTATTTTATTTTCTCTAAAAAGGGAATGAGGAGAAAAGAAAATAAACAAAGCACATTTAAATTTAATGCCTAAAATGGATTAGAAGAAACTATATTTCATACTGATGGGGTCAAATCCTTATTCCCCTCAAGTCAATGAGTGTTTTGTCACTAAGATGGTCAGTACTTCCCCCTGCATTTCTGGATTAATGTTTTACTTGAATTAATGTAGGCCAATGATTTAGGTATCAGAAATAATATTTTTGTTTCAGAACTAGTGATTTATTTAATTCTTATTTTCTTGCTTTCCTATACTTAGACAGGCTCTGTACATACAGCACTGTATTTCTAAAAGCTATCATATTCTTTAGAAAATAATATTATTTGCTTTCTTTCAATAATTGATCTTGGAGTCCTCTTTTAATCCCCCATCAGATGTACCATTCTTGTATCTTCATAAAGGAGGAGAAAGGCAAACAACACTTTAAGGCTGATTTAGGAATTAGACCACGAACATTAAAAATATATGAAGTGTTGATATAAATAAGAACTTCAGTTTAGATTCTGGTTCAGTTATATCAGCACCTCAGAAAACACTATTGGTTGTATACAGATTTCCGTGCAGGTTAAGTTACTTATCACAGAATATGAAAAAGGAGCACAAGAGAGAATATGATGAAGATTTGATATTTAGCTTTGAGCTAATATGGATGACAATATATGTAGGACTGGAAAGAAAACAGAAATGCCTAGAATACAATATAAATTCAACAGTAACTGCAATGCGATTGATAATGTTTTTGAAACAACCAAATAATAGCTGACAAAAGAGCTTTTTATCCAAACTCCTGTATATCCTATTAGGTTAAAATATAAATATTTTAGATGGAAGGGAAAGAACCCAGAAGCACCTTCACAGAAAATCAGTGACCCATAAGGACTTGTAAGGTCTTTCATTAGATTACTGTCATACATTTGAGGTACATGTCAGATTAGTGAGAGATCTTTCAGCATCTCAGTGAGGTTCAGCTCCCTCTTGTCCTTCTTGTCTGTAGGAAGTCATCTGCCTCTACAGCTCAGCTGCTGTGCTATCTCCAAATCTCTGTTGTAAGCAGCTCCACTCATTTTTCCAGTATAAGATAAAATCAGATATTGCAGCTGGTATAAAACTTTGTTTCAAAGCTGTGGTCTTGTGTTGTTTATAAAACATTAAAGGGTAATAAGGAAAATAGTTGTGCATTGCCATGAAGGATGTATGTACAAAGTCAAACCAGTATTAAAAGTGCACATCATCTATGCCACAGCATATAAAATGCTGTTGCTTGTTGCTGAGCTGACCAATACTGAAATGTCAGCATCTTCCAGCCACCAGCTTCATTTAGCCTGTAGTAATCAGCCAAACCTATTTTGCTTTCCTGTGGTTGGTTGCTTCAGCACAGTTGAGTGGTTTGTCTATGGCTTCTATGATCTCAAAGAGGGGTTTAAGAAAGATGGGGACAAACTTTTTAGCAGAGCCTGTTGCAATATCACAAGGGGCAATGGCTTTAAAATAAAAAGGGTGGATTTAGACTAGATGCCAGGAAGGAATTTTTTTTACAATGAGGATGCTGAAACACTGAAACAGATTGCCCAGAATGGTGGTAGCTGTCCCTAGAAACATTCAAGGTCAGGTTGGCCAGGGCTCTGAGCAACCTGATCTAGTTGAAGATGTCCCTGCTCACTGCAGGGGGGTGGAGTATGTTACCTTTAAAGGTCCCTTGAAACCCAAACCATGATTTTATCATTTTATTATTTTCTGTCTATGTACCTTAGTGATAAGCAAAGATAGGGACTACAAGGGGAGGGGTGACCTCAAGGATTGCATTTCAGCAGCAGCAAGGAATGAATTGTTGAGAGTTCTTTTGTATAGCACTCAATAAAAGGAAAACAAAATGTGTTAGAGGAACACTGGATTGAATCTTTTGTGAAAACAAAAGAGAAGAGGGTCCCCACATTAAAGTTCTTGGAATCACAGGCCTATATCATCAGTTGGGGTGAGCAATACGTATTATCCTCTCTTCCAGAGTCATCCATCAGTATTTACAATGGTTCACCAGTGTTAATCTGATAATGTTTAAGAAGTTTAAATAATTCTGAAGTGTATCTTGTTCTGATTTTTGTGTGATACAGGTCCCCA
Source organism: Chaetura pelagica (assembly GCF_000747805.2). Classification (NCBI taxonomy): domain Eukaryota; kingdom Metazoa; phylum Chordata; class Aves; order Apodiformes; family Apodidae; genus Chaetura; species Chaetura pelagica. Next base: position 9,716,424 of record NW_009953786.1, read on the forward strand.
AACAAAAGATCGTATGTCTTATGTGGTCACTTACTGTTCAATAAATAAAAGCAGTGCAGAAGGGGCTGTTATTTATTTGCTTTTACTAGTTATTTTGGTATTTGTCACTACCTTTTTACACTCTCCTGTTGTTATTTTGGATATCAGTTCTAGGACATTTATCACAACCTTTTTAATTTCTTCATTTTATGGAATACAAATCTTCATATTCAGGAGTATAACCAAAACCTAGATTCAAAGTTGCCATGTCACATTTCTGATTGTTGGCTGGATGCCAACAAATAACAAACATTAGAACAATTGCTTTCATGTATGAGTAAAAATATACATATATATTCATGTTTTCTGATACAGATAAGGAAGAGGATGATGAGCAAAGGCTCAGATCCTCACTTGTTTATGTCTCTTACAAAAATATATTTCAGTAAGGACACTAAATAGAAGATGGGCAGTGCCTACATGCATCTATATGATTCCTGGGGCTGTTTTTAGCAATGACAAGTTCCTACAGGAGCCTTTCTGAGCAAAACACCTGGTGATTGTAGTCCACTTTTGTTTGAGGGAGAGCCTCAGGTTTAAAGGTCTGTCTTTTCCAGGATGATTGAAGTCAGCACAAGTTTAGAGTTTGATTTAAAAGAGCAGGTGGCAGTCCTTATGCATCTGCTCCTGTTCCAGCTGAAGTTACCTTTGTTTAATAGGATGTAGCTGTAATTCAGCAAATAATTAGCAAAAATGTCAGTAAAAGTGTCCTTAAACCTTTGTGCAGCTGAATCAGCTCACTTTTGAAGAAAGCTTGTCTCCTTCAGTTGTTGGGGCTATTGACAGGAGCATCAGGAGCAGCTGCTGTGTGGGTGGGTGTGTGTCTTGCCTGGCAACCTCGTTCACTGACTCTGGATTTCAACTCCTACGCTCCACCTGCACGGGGCATGACTACTCAGTTTCTGTACAGCAGCAGTAGATTCTGCCTAGTGTTAATACTTTAATACTAATACTAATACTAGTTGAATACTAACAATCAGTATTATATATTAGGACTGGTTTGTCATATGTCTGTGTATCTAATACACGTACGTGTATGTATATACACATATAAGTGATTGATTTTGTATAAGGAATTCCAGTACTACTAGTCCTCATAGTTTCTTCTCTGTTGTCTCTGTTACACACATTGAATTAAAGAGTGTGCCATTAAAATATCTGGTCAAGAACACAGAAATATCCCTTTTTCTCTATTAGTCTTTCTCTTTGGTAATACTTTTTTAGTTTGTAACTTTACTTAAAGCAAACAATCAGAATAGCTTTTCTTTAATTTTCTTTCCTTTACATGTTTGCTGTTGTGGGTGTCTACCACCAAAGCAGGATGAAGATGTCAATGAGGCCTTCCACAGACAACTGGCAGTAGCCTCTAGATCACATGCCCTGGTGCTCATGGGTGACATCAATCACCCTGGTATTTGTAGTAAAGCCCACACAGCCAGGCATACTCAGTCCAGAAGGCTCTTGCAGTGCATCGATGGTAACTTCCCGATGCAGGTAGTAGAAGAGGCAATGAGGAGAGGTGCACTGCTGGACTATTATTTATTTAACAAATAGAGAAGGTCTGGTTGGGGATATTAAGGTTGGGGACAGCCTTGGTGGCAGTGATCACAACATGGTAGTTTAGTATTTTACTAGGAAGAAGCAGAGCAATAAGTAGGATTGCAACCCTGTACTTCCAAAGGGCTAACTTTGAAGGTAGGGGGGCCCAAGAGAGCTGGTTAATTTTCAAATGTCACTTCCTCCAAGCTCAAGATAAGTGCATTCCTTCGGGTAGAGGAGGAAGGAGACCTGCATGGATGGGCAAGGAGCTCCTGAAGAAAGTCGCATGGAAGAAAGAAATTTACAGTTTGTGGAAGTAGAGACTTGTCACTTGGGAGAACTACAGGAACACTGTCACGGTACGTAGGAAGGCCACAGGGAAAGCCAAAGCCCTCCTAAAACTAAACCTGGCTAAGGGAATAAAAAAGCACGAGAAGGACGCAGTGGTAAAAGGAAGTCAAGGGAAAATGTGGGCCCACTGCTGAATGAGGTAGCAGCCCTGGTGACAGAGGATGCAGAGAAGGCAGAGTTACTCGATACCTTATTTGCTTCAGTCTTCACTCCTAAGACCAGCCCTCATGAATCCCAGGCCCTGGATGTAAGAGAGAAAGCCTGGAGGAAGGCAGACTCTCCTCTGGTCAGTGAGGATTGGGTTAGAGGTCAGTTGGGTAACTTGAAAACAAATCCATGGGCCCCAGTGGGATGCACCCATGTGTGCTGAGAGAGCTGGCTGGTGTTGCTCTACCACTCTCCATAATTTTTGAAAGACCATGGCAAACAGGAGAGGTGCCTGAGGACTGGAGGAAAGCCAGTGTCACTCCAGTCTTCAAAAAGGGCAAGAAGGAACATCCAGGAAACTACAGACCAGTCAGCCTCACCTCCATCCCTGGAAAAGTGGTGGAGCAGCTCATTCTGGAGATCATTTCTACACACACAGAAGAGAAGAAGGCTATCAAGAGTGGATGTCAAGAAGGAGAAGCCAATCTCTTTTCAGTCCTGCTCTTTAATAGGACAAGGGGCAACACATGCAGATGAGAACACAGGAAGTTCGACCTCAGCATGAGGAAAAACTTCTTTACTGCAAGGGTGACAGAGCACTGGGACAGGCTGCCCAGAGAGGTTGTGGAGTCTCCTTCTCTGGAGACTTTCAAGATCTGTCTGGATACGTGTTTGAGTGACCTGCCCTAGATACTGAGGTGGTCCTGCTCTGGCTGGGAGGTTCGACTCGATGATATCCAGAGGTCCCTTCCAACCCGTAACACTGTGATTCTGTGATGTATATAGAATATTTAATGTAAAATGCATAGTAATTATATATTGTACAGTATATATAATATAAGACGTGGTATATACCATAAGTTTTGTAACGTACGATGTAGAACATATGTAAGTATCTATCAGAGAATCACAAAATTCTTCATGTTGGAAAGGACCTCTCAAGTTCATCTAATCCACATCCCCCTGATTTTTTTTCCAAAATTATTTTTCTTTTCAGCTAGAATGTCCTTTTTTTTTTTTTTCAGTTTCTTCTGCCTTATTTAAGCCATTTATATGCTGTACCCTAAGATAAATGTATAATGTAACCAAAGATAAATGTATAAAGTACATAAACTACATAAAATAAATGAACCTTGTAGAAAATTTAAAATAATTTCACTGAAAAGAATGATCACAAAGTTCAACAGTGTAAGCAGCTATTTCTCATTTGGAATTATTGATAATATGATGATTTATAGCATCTACAGCTCTGTATCTGAGTTATTCTATGATTCTCTAAAATCTAATCACTAATTATGTGGGTTTTTTTACCTCTGAAAACTGGTTTGATCATTCCATGTGAGCCACACCCTGAAAAACTGAAGGCCTTGCACACCTGATTTAAGATTTAACCTAGTATCAGTGTTAAACCTGTTTCAGTCTGTCGTTCTCTTGCTTAAAATGCTGTGGAACTCTAGGGCTTCTCTTTGCTTGTTTAGCAAATAGATTATAAGCTGCTGTGGCTTAGAACTTGATTCCTGCAGTCCAAGGTGTATAGTACAGTTTTCTTCCCCTAAAAAATAACTGGGGGAGAAAAATCACTGACTTTTTTTCAAGTGCATTGAATGCAACAAAAAGCCAAGATTAGCACTGTAAGCTAAACTCTCGTTATTGTGCGCAGAGCAGACAACAGACAATCAGACCTCCTCACCTAAACCCAGAAACCATCAGCCTTTCACTGAAGTGCTGTTTTTACCTGCTCTTGCTGAAGTTCTCGGCAATCGTCACAGTTGCAGATCACCAGGAACTGGACTGATACCACCTGTGATTGCTCCTAGACTTCTGAAAAGGTTTTGTGGGAATTTAAAAAAATGGCTGAATACTTCATGTTGCTTTGGGCTATCACCATTCTACAGTCTAAAAGATCCCTAGCAGTAGAGCTGCAGAATCCCTGGGAAGTTCAGGAACCTGACTCTGCGGTGACCTTTTCTGAAAAAAAGGTCAGCATGCCACAGACAGACTTGCCAAGTCAACTGCTTTTCCCTGTAGACTAAAGCTTTGTGGTCTTATCCACAGATCTGTTAGGAAACTTGGCCAAGCTGCTGCTTTTTGTTGTTTCAGGCACTATTTGTGTGTTGAATGAAGTTTCATACTAAGTGAGAGTGACTTCAGCACAATGGAAGTAAACTTAGCATTAAAATCCCTTAAAATCCATCCTGTGGCTCCCTCTACATTACCTCAACATTTTTATTATTTGAATGCAGATTTCGTAGATTCTTCTGTAGGATTTGGTTCTGTATGAATCTCCCTCTCCCACTGTTACCCTCGTTGGTAATTTTTTCTCTCAAAGTTGAGGGGGCATTAAGGAGGTGATCTTCCAGTAGTTTGAATTAGCTTGGAATTAAAAAAACCCTCATTACTGCCACTTCATTATTACTACCTCATTATTTGCTATGCCAAAGAGCTTTCAAACACAGGGTTTTATTTCCTTTCCTTTATGGGAGCATTTTTGTGGTAAAAAGTATGGACAGGCCATTACCTGTTATTATAAGCACAGTCATAGAAATGCTTTGACAGTTGGGAGTGGCTTGGGGTCATAGTTTTGCTTTGACAGTGGCTTGGGGATTTTTGGTTTCAAGTGAAGATTAAATTTGGGCCAGAACAAATGCATGCTCTTCCCATCCTCTTTCTTCAAACTACCCTTAATGAGATAAAAAAACAGTAATACTGGAAAGACTGGAGAAGCTAAAGATCTTGTATTAAGCTTCTTTGATATCATGTTTTCCCGTATTTTCCTTTATCTGTTTGTTTGCACCTCAGAATACCTGTTTAGGGCAAGAACAGTGTCTTTGGGAAGTGTTAATCTGGAGACAATCGTGAATTTTTACGTTAATATTTTAGAAGTGGACTATTACCTGTAACAGTTATTTTTGCCTATTTAATGTTTCAGGCCAGATTTGCATTTCTTCTGGGACTCCAGACCTGTACAGGAAGCTTGCAGAGACCTGCTGATTTATAGCCTTTGCACATCTGACCCAGTATTCATGCAGTTACTTTGCTGAAATATAATCTGAAATAAGAAGGAATGTGTATGCTGCTAATGAAAACTTTATTTATGTGACTGATGTAGCAAAAATAACTGTGAGTTGATGGTAGCTTCTATATTAAATATTGTCAGGTCATTGTCCCTTCATGCCCTCACAGACTCCCTAATAGACATAGAATTCAGATGATGGGCACAGATATGGCATTGGAAAGTGGGATCAGTTGCAATGACAGTGATAGATGGATCATAGGCTGATCCGAGAAAAAGATGTTACTTAATTTTTTATTAACCTCAGAAGCTTCAATCAAGGTACTTACTTTGTAAGTATGAATACATCAAATTCCTATATGAGTTACAGACCAAATCCTGTGGATCAAAAGCTCAGTGGCTGAACTTTGCACTGGACTTTAAAAGAATAACTTGCACTTGAGAGTCCCAGTGATACCTGTTACTGCTGCAGGTTCTGTGTTCAGTTAGCTCTGCAGTGTTGCAGCTTAGCACAAATGTATTCACCTAGAGTTTATATGTGCTCTAAGAAATAACGTGTCATCAAACCTGTATATCAGTAGCTATTTATGGAAGGAATAAAGCTAGATTGTTCTCACCCATGGCAAAAAAAGGAGTGGGTCTGTATGTCAGTTGGCTGTTTAGTTGTTTTATGATTCCATTGGCTCGATTCACTCAAATCAGGTTTTATGATACAACTGGCTCTTCAGCATTTTATGATATTTTCCCCATCAAGTTCCATCTGTTTCAGAAGGGTGACGTATCTGAATCTGTGGGACTCCTTTGGTATTATCAGAAGGACATAGTGAGATATTTTGAGTCTGGCAGCACCGCTGGCTCTTTTGTCTGGTGTTGTGCAGGATGAAATGGAATTGGCCGTTACCAGCTCCATGAGTGTGTTCTAGCAGCAAACATTTGTTGTTTCTGTGGGCTGTATCTGCTGACAATACACTTGTAGTGCTGTCCAGAAAAGAGGAGGGAAACTAGTGGTGATGCGTAACATAATGCTCAAATTTATACAAGTGCTGTGTTTCAGTAATGCAGCAAATGTTGGATTTTACAGCATTCACACCCTGATCAGGTGTAAATTTCTGTTGCAGCTTTATGAAGAGCTGAAACTTTTTAGCAATCGTTTTGCTTATAGGCCACAACTTTTCACACTTCTTCACAACTTCTTAAATAACCCATCTTTCAAAAAATATGGATTTGCTATCACTACTCATTCATAAAATGCCTGCTGCCTTCTTTTGTCTGAGCAGAAGTTGTTTAACAGACATTCTGTATTGATCCTCTGTCTCAGCCAGGTAAAAATTACCATTAAAACTGCAATAATTCCAGCTCAAGTATTTTGAAAGAACTGGTATAGTCTGCTCCTCTCTTTTTAATGTGAAAAAAATGTCTGTATTTTTCTAGCAGGTTTGTGGGTGTGTTTTTTTTCAAAAACAGCCACTACAGGACAAACTCAGTGAAAACTACACTAGGATAAAACCTGGTCCACTGATACTGAGTTTATTGGAAACTCCCCTCCTGCAGAGAGTCATCTAAGGTGTTTGGGTCTGCAGTTTTGTGCTACCACACCTGTGTTAGTTACCTGGAAAGTGCATTGTTTACATTCCACACATTGTCTGACTCTCAGCCCACACACAAATGCATGCGCATATATTCACACTGCAGTGAGCAGAAGTGACCAAACCAAACTGATATACTGTGCAACAAAACAAAGTAGAAAGGTTGAGGAAAAGGCTATGCAGAAAAGACTTCTAGACAGCTGTGTTCATCCACCTGGCTGTAAGTTAAAGAGGCAACTTTTTCTCAATGCTAAAAGAATTTGTTGATTTAAAGAAGAAAACCAATTTGCAAAAAATACATGCTGTGTGCATAAAATGAATATGTTGCATACTTATCTGGTATTCCATAGCACATGTGAGATAAAATTCAATATGCAGTTATGTTAAATTGTTTACTAATTTGGTTAATTCTTCCCATTCTTTCATATCTCAGTGTTTGATGGTAGTCATTCAAGTCTGTGACATCTGTTCTTGACTGACAGTCTGTGGCTTTTAGAGAGTTACAAATGCTCATTTGCAAAAGCTACATGGAAATATGTATCATATGTAATATCAACATTATAAAGCATCCACACTGTGTCAGCTCTGTTAACTAGATGCTGACACTAGATTTGTTGGAAGACGGGACTTGAGAATTAACCAAAATGGAAATATAGTTCTTATCTCCAAGCACTTAGAGGTTCTTGTGCACCTCCATTCATCCTCATAGAAGAACTTATTTAAATGGACTATGTGCTTATGGATTTTTGGTGTAATGTTTTTTTCCAAAGAAAATTTTGTTGCAAACAATGAAAAATGTGGTGGAATATGTTCCTTAATTTTTTTCCTTCTTCTCAGACGATGTTTTTCTTCTTTAATGAACCGGGGATGCTGCTTTTTACAGGAGATATGTTCAGAGTTTCAAATAGAAATTTTCCCCAAATCAACTTGATTTTCTGAAATGTAAACTTGTTGAAATATAATGTGAACATTTTCCTCAATGGTGTCAAATGGTCTATCTAAACACAGGCTGTGCTCACTGTTATTCCTTACTGCCTATATTTGATATCATAGTTAAGGTTATATCTTTCCAGCTAATAGTAATTGTTCTGTCAGTTAGCAGCAGAGTATCATTGCTGTTGATACAATACATTAATAATTTATTGTGTTGCCATATTGCTTTATAATTGTCTTCAGGATTTAGTTCAGGTGTAATCAGAGGCTAAACTAGGTAATCCCTCTCTTATATTTCCATTAAAAAAAATAATAAATCAGCTGAAAACCTTTTATACAGAAGAAAATAAAACTGGGTGAATAATCTACAAAAGCAAGCTTTAGCTCACCTTACCTCAGGTGAGCTAGTCCCCCTTGCATCCTTTAACAAGCAGCAGAAAGAGGCTCCTCATAGTAACTTTAGGACATCTATGTGTCTCTTAAACACAGAGCAAGAGTAGGGAGATAAATTTTCCTAGAGTAAAGTTAGGCTTGTGGAAAGAACTTTCAATTTTCTCTGGTAGAAACAAATCTGCTTTGCACCAGGCTACAGAATTTGGGCTACAGAATTCAGCACTGCTAAATGTGAGATAGAGAATGATAGTGCTTGGCATCAGCAGAGAGGGCTTGTCTGATTCATTGCAGGAGCAGGAGGTTATATATCCTATTGTCTTTTTTCTTTTTTTGAAGAAGGAAAGTACTTGAACCCGTTCTTGCCATTTAACTTGATGCAACCCCAGATACAGAAAGTGATTCTGTATTTTGTATACTGAATATATAATCCATTCTCATTTCTCACTGCCAGAGATATCTGGTGATCTCATGTGGAAAGTTCAGAGTGCTGTGTCACGGTCAGCATATTTGGTTTCTTTGGAACTAGGCAACCCCAGCTTCGTCTATTCCAAATAACATTTCTTATTAATAGGGTTCTTTTTAGAACATTGATAGTACTTGGCAGGTATGGGGAACTGTGTGTGCTAGATGATGGCCTAGTTAATTGTGGGATTTGATTCTCCTTTATTTCATTAGCTGACTTGCAAATTCTTTCCCCTTTTTATCAGAGAAGCTCTTTGGAACCACCAGAAATCAAACTGGGGAGGAACCTGGGATTGTTATTCTCATATCTGGTAACAATCCCATGTGTTGCAAAGATCCCACAGCTGTCCTGACTTTAGGAGTGTTTGAAAACATCTGTTAATGTACCTTATTAATGCCATCTAGTCTGAAGACAAGACCCCATCCAAAGTTCTCTGAAGGTATCTGGAGAGCTTTCAATGACTTCACTGCACTTTGGAGAGGGCCACTAGACCCTTAGAGAGGGAAACAGTTTTCAGTCAGTATGAAATTGTCTGTGATTCTGTTTAAAACCCATTTTCCAGCCTCTCCACTACTTAATCCTACTAATTCTATGCTTGCTTCTCTCCTGACTGCTGTAGTGACCAAATCCATTCTTAAACTCAAACTGGAAGCTCCTTGTGGTCTTTTTCAAAGCCTTGGGATAGACTTCCTTTCTCCTAACAATTTTAGAATGAGCAGGCAGATCCAGAAGTTCTTTTTCCTCTCCCTGTGCCAGGAGTTTCAGAGAGGAAGAGGGAAGAGGATGAGCAGAGGGGCCTTTCTCCATGGTGGTAGAGGAGGCTTCTGTTCTCAGGCACTTCCAAACATGTGTCCCTTTCTGCAGCCTGATGAAATGTTTATAAGTGGATTTTCTGGGTTTGCAATCTATTTCAAAGCAAGTGCTGGATGCCAACACTTTTTGCCATGGCTCATCTGTGGACAGTGGGCACCTGTTCCAGAGAAGGTTCTTCACCCAGACCTCTCCAGTGGGTAAATCTAAGGTTCTATCTGGATAATAAAAGGTCTTGAATAAAAAGGAACAGCCTTGGGTGAATCAGACAGAAACTTAGATGATATGCAGAGAAGAACTTTGTGGGTTTTAAAAAAAATTATTATTATTTTCTGAACTCTCAAACATGTTTGTTCAAGTGATACTTTAAAAGGGAGCTTGTAGAAAACCCAGTTAGGATTCCATAACTTTTAAGTACCTCACAAGGCCACATTTCATTTTAGTTTTACCAAAATATGGAGAAAAGGGAGGCCAATAGCTTTGGAATTTAATTTTGATTACAATTAGTAAGATCACAGTCAGATTTTCCTATAGCCATACAGGTTTGAGACAAAATTTTACATGACCAATCTAACAAGAAAGCATTACAGTGCAAAAAAAAGTCTTAAATCTAAGCACCAGGTGTGTCTCTAAACTCTCTAAACAGTTAAGAGGAATTTATGGATAAAGTTTTTTCCTTGACCCTTAAAGTCAAAGGATTCACATGTACCAAACTACACTTCTTAAACATACATAAAGCCTTTTCCATGTCAGTCTGCAAGAGCAGTGTAAGGACTGGGGGTGCTGTGGGGCTACTGATTACAAATTGTAAGTTGAAATTAGCTGAAATTTCTTCTAAAATTTGGAGCTTTTGCACATAGTGTGGAAGATTGAGCAGTGCTTAGAGAACAAGATACATGAGATCTGTGAAACAGCAAGAGGTGAGACTTGATTACCTGATCACGGACCTTTGTATTTTTACCACCTTTGTGATTTAGCACCATGCTGTTCTCCTCCTCTCAACTTCCCAGCATTTGCCAATAGCCAAAGTGAGTTTTCAGTTTGGTGCTTGAAAATCACAAAAGGACTTGAATGACATTCCTAGTAGGGCAGAGAGAGGCTGTGGAAATCTGCTGTCATTCCATCAGCCCACAGAAGCACTCCAAAATACCACGTTCTGGGGGAGAGAATGAAAGGTATCTACAACACCAAATGTGACAGCTGGAAATTATTTAAAAAAACAGACAAGATGGGGTAGGCCAATCATGTTACAAGGGCTAAGAGAGGCAGCTGGGAGATTTAAATGGCCTGAGAGCAGCTGAAAGATGTCAGCAGTTTGCTAGCAAGAGTGTCTAAGAGTTAAGTGGCTGTGTGAAAACATGCTGAAGTGATAAGAAAATCAGCTGGAGAAAAACAATATTTCAAAGCCCATGAAACAGGGATGAAAATGCAAATTCTGCTAACACTATTGAATGAGTAAATGAATTACTTTTTTTGTCTCTCTGCTTTCCTGTGTTCCTCTTGTTTTCACAAATGACCTCTGCAGAATCTGCAAGAGTCCTTTTCTGCTGCCATCGCCTCCTTCTCTTGATCTTTTGGTTTCTGGTTGTTTCCTCTGCAGAAAACAGGTATCTCTGAACACTACAGTTCACTTGTTAATTCTTAAGCCAGTACTTTAACAGCTTTTTTTTTTATTTCCTGAACTTATCAAGACTTTCCTTGCTTATCATCCTGAATGTGAAAACCCCTCAGTGGAATACCATGCTTTGTGAAGAAAACAGGCTGGTAGCCATTGATTTTTGTTGTTCCAAATATCATTCTGTGTAGGACCTATTAGATTTAGATGGCTTTGTATTCCAGAGAGCTAACTGGAGGAGTTAGCAGTCTTTAGAATTTGGCAGGGTATAAAACAAGCTTGTAGTAAGAACATGGTGACTTTGGAAAATAAACTACGAAAATGCACAGCGTGGCAGATTTTCAAGGCTTTCAGCATTACAACTGCACCTGTGTTTTTGCATGTATTTTATTATACATACAGCTTATAATTTAATTGCATCTGAACCCGTGTTTCAATCTAGTCTGGATGTGTGCATCGGTCATGTAAAGACATGTGCCAACTTCTGCATAATGTTCTTTAGCTTCAAACTTGTGGCTCTGCTGGTTTTCAGCTGTGAAATCAAGACACAGTATGTGTGTTACCTTCTTTTCTGTAGTTCATAAGGAACAAAGAGCTTATGTGAAAAAAAAGTACAGAAGAAGAGATAGATTCTGTACCATCAAAACCTGAAATACAGCAACACAAAAAGAGCAAACATGCTGTCTGGCATCTCTGAAGCTGTTTGCTAATGACCTCCGATGATCTAGAAAATGTTAGTGAGTGTTGTCTCAGCTTGAAGCCTGAGACAAACAAAAATAGCAGGCAGAGAGAAGGATACAAAGAAGGTGAAAGAGAGAATGGAAATAAATCATTTTTCAACCACAACAAAATCCTAATCAGACAGCAAATTTTTGATTGCTTTTATGCTGCCTGACCTACACTGTTATGTCCAGGAAGAGCAGCAGCATCAGTTTTGGAGGTCATGAAAGTAGACTCATAGAATAATAAAATAATAATGCAAATTGAAAGGGGGAGAAGAGTTTAAAAATGCAGGTTAAAATAGATTGAGCGTTTTATGAAAGACATCTGAATGATTATGGCTTATTATTGGTGAAATAATACTCATTATGTAGCATATACTCAATATTTTAAATAAAGAAAATAATAGGGTCAGGTCAAAAGATTTACAGTCCAATCTGATAAAATACCAAATGAGACAGAGAGAGATGGAATATTTGCAAGGGAAAGTTATGCATGTCTGGCATAGGAAAAACTGAGTGAGAAGAAATGTTCATGGTGTAAATTATTTGCTTTTAAAGAGCATTTAAATTAACTTATCAGATACCTAAAAGCCTTTGACTGTATATTTAAAAAGAGGATTTTGTTTTGGAAACCCTTAAAATTATATTTCTTTAACAGCAACAATTAACCAAAAGCAAAAATGTAGAAGAAATTTTACATATAAGATCTAGTATTGTATTTTTAATGCTTAAGTAAATTTCTCTCTTGGAATAAGAAATTTCAGCTTCCCTTCTTCATTTTCTCCATAATTATCAGCAGGCTGGGCAATTTATTATTCTATATTCTGGTGTAAATAGAGATGGCTTCTGTTTTTTTTCAAAAAGGAGTTTATGGGAAATGAGTACAGGTGCACTGATCTGAGAAGTGAGATAGTGAATTTGAGAAATAATGGGAGAGGCACTGTCCAGCTCCTTTTTCAATGCATTGCCTTTGATTGTTGAAAAAGTTCTGCCTTCTACATGTCCCACTTTCCAGCTTGTAGTTAAGAGGATCTTTGTCCATGACTTTGCACCACCTTGTGACTTAGGAGAATTCCCCCCCAGGAAGGCTGCCCAGGTTCATGTAGCCCTAGTGCTTGAGAAAGGAGAATTTCAGCTGCAGAAAGAAGAACGGTTTGATGAGTGATATTTTTAATTAAAATGAGGCAGTGTTGGAGAGACTAACTTTGCAGGGCCTCCTACAGCAGGAGCATAAACCTGTAAATCCAGCCAAGCTGCTATGAACATCTGTAAACTACAGATGCACCAAGGTGGCTCCATTTAAATGGAGTTCAGTGCTTCAGTTTCCCCCAGTTTTCAGATTCCAGTGAATAAGCTGAGCATCACTTTAATATTTCTTTTCTACTCTTCTCCTCTAAACCAAGTCACTCTCAGAAAAGGACCCAAAGTTTATCACTAACACAATCATGTACCCACACTTTTCTTCCTTCTAGCACATCTCATTGAACAGCAGAATTATCCCTCCACTAAACACACACCGATGTTGGAATGTGTTCCCATACTACAAATTTCAGAGCAAGTCAATGCCTAGTAAAGCAAAGAGCTGTGTGAAAGATTTACGTATAGCTTGCTCTGCTCAACAACAAGGCCTTCATGAGCTGTTTTCTGGGGTAGCCAAATGTTCTTCCAAACACAGGTAGTCCTCTAAATACCAGGATCTGTGAACAATGCAGTAAAAGAGTTATTTTCTTAAGGTCATTGCTTATTAGGAATTAGAAGTCAGTATCATTACATCTTTTACCTATATGACTGACAGAACCTGAGACTTTGCAGGTTACCTTGCCTAGATTTAATAATATCCCACTGAGAAACAATTTGTTTTCTTGTTGGCGTATTCATGACTTTGTCCTCAGAAGTCACCAAGTGGGCAATAACTACCTTCCTTCTCAGACAGTTAAAACCAGGAAGATCTGCTCTTAGTTTTTAAACTCCAAACAATCATACCGTCCTCATAAGCACATTAAATACCCTTGTAAATGTCAAGAATCCATGAAAATCTTTTGATGTTTGCAAGTAATAGCACTTTCACCACCACCAGGCAGATTGTACTCCTGACCCATTTAGAGCAAACCTCTCTGGCCTCCAGCAGTTCTCTCAGGGTACATTAATGCAGATCTTCTGTTTTCAATCTGTGCCCTGGCTCCAGTCCCTGGGTATCAAGCTTATCTTGACTGTGGCCAAAGTTTGCTGTTCTGTTCTCTCTGCAGCAAAGGCTGTGAGCAGCCAGGCTTTCCTGCTG
>NW_009953786.1:9730437-9739466 GCF_000747805.2 Chaetura pelagica
AAACAAAGTATCATCAATACAGTGCAGCCATATTTCAAATAAACTGTATCTTAAAAGCAGTAGAAGACACAGTAAAGGCAGTGCCTCCTTCTCCCTAACACTGCCATTCCCTGAGTTTAGGAAAGCCAGATTCCTTGAGGCTCCTCCACACACTCTGTTTGTATCTCTGCCAAGCTGTATTCTTAGAGAACTGCTGGCAAGCACCACTGCCATTGTCAGGATCAGACCAAGGCACTCCAGATGGTTTGCATTCTATTGAAGACAAGATACAAGATCTTTGAGGCCAGCTTCCTTCTTTGAAGTTACAGTGGGCACCAAGACTTTCTTCCCTTGAATGACACTACAGTTCTGCTTTGTTGCCCTTCACCTGGCCTTTATTGAGCCAAACCAATGCATTCACACAAGAAAGCCTTTCAGCTGTGGTGCACCCTTCTTGGGCACTTGTTCAGCTGAGCTACTGCAGCCATGTCAAGGGCAGCTCCTGTCTGACACAAGCCCTCTGAAGGCTGATGGGCACACTTCTGTTTTCACACTCAGCTCCTGCTCTTGGAGCTGTACATTAGATACTGATTTCTTTTGGCAAGATTGCAGGTGTTGTTAGAGTAGGAAGGAGCATTGCAGTTCTTGATAAAGTCAGAGGAAAACCAGTTTCAAGAGACACTAGTATATGTGGAACTGGTGACATTTACAGAAGAATAAAGCCTGGAGATCTTTATACTCTCCCTTACATGAAAAGCATTATAGATTATGATGACACTCAGGTTAGTGAAAGGATGCACTTTGCAGAAAATGAGAAAATAGCTTACTTGATAAAGTAGTTCACTAATGGAAAAAAGCCAAGGTTAATGAAAATCAGAAGAGAGCAATGCTTAAACCTGCATACTGTGATACCTGAGAAGAATGAAGACCGCATTTTCCTTAAATAGTGTTCATAACACATATTCATGTCAAGGAATGTGCCCTAGCCCACAACAGCATGTTGAAAAAAAAATTGTGGACTTATTCATTAATGGGCTACTTGCCCTTGTCCACAGATAGGAAGAGAGCATCCTGGACAAAAAGAACTTTCCACTTTGAAGGTCCTTCATTGCTAGGGTGATGAAAAAATTACATTATAAATGAGAGTGACCATCACTTAAAAAAACTTGGGACATACCTTGAAAAAAAACACCTGCAAGAGTCCTTGCCCTGTATAGAAGCTGAGAGTGCATCACCTACAATAGCCACACCTAGAGAGGGGTGAAGAAGCAACAGGTACAGTGAAGTCTGGTTCAAAGAGTAACACGAGTGTGCTGAGCTGAAGAGTATGTGTCTCGGAGACCTCTCACCAGTTAATTCAAGTATCTGTATCTTTTGACTTTCAGATGCTTGATGATGAAACAAGCTTTGCTGGGTTCATCCCTAATCCCTAATTTTTCTTATGTTAAAAATTATGCTAGTGTAAGCTAGCCCAAATTCATGGCTTAGCAAAGAGAACACATGGAACTGGGAAACATTCCAGAGCTCATTTTCTTTACATTGAGAAAAGCTGATAATTTTTCTATGTGCACATCTGCATGTTTGAATATAGTTGTATTTTTTCCTTACTCTTTGACAGTAGGTCAAGCTTATTTTTTTCTTATCATTTTAGACTGGGCTTTGGAGGAAAAAAACAAGAATCTACAAACAAACCCCGAAAGGCCAGTCAGTGGTCATAGTAAGTCTTTTGTAAATTCATACATAACCATGCTATTTTTGAAGTCCTTAAAAATCTTTCAGTCTTTAGTTGCTGCTGCTGTAAGGTGTATTCTTGGTTGTGCTAAATGTAGAATATCACAATCTCAAGAATATGTTTATGCCCAAAAATCCAGTAGCATGATTGTAGTAAACTAGCCTACTAGAGCATATCCCATTTCAGGGATATACAAAGAACAGATGGGTGTAAACTCCTAGCATGCATCTTGTAATACAGTCTTGCTAATCAATAGGCAATAATCAATATGTACTCTTTATGATAATATTAAATGGAGTATAAGGCTGAGTCATTTTTCTTTCCTTGCATTATCCTGTTCTTCCTACTGTACCCCATTCACAGCATTTATATCTTGGTGATAGTTATAAGCTCAAATTCCATCATAATACTCAGTTTTTACTTGCTCATAAATTTTTCATTAAAAAGTTTCTATGTGCCTGAGCTTTTTGGAGTTAGACTTTGCTGCCCAGAGCCTACTTTATTGCTGGAAGTACAATTTCATGGTTTGAAGGTTAAGCACAAAGGCAAAGACAAAAATTACATACTTTGCAATCTGAATACACTTTATCTTTATTTATACCAAAACCTTGGGAAATAAATTTAAATTAAACATAAGGCAATTCAGATTATATGTGCAATCTATCTAAAACTGAAACATAGAGTAGAATGTTTTTTCTTACCCAGCACTGAGCATAACTAAGGAATTGCTCAGTTTGAAGTGGCTCAGTATCCGATGAACAAGTTTAAGAAGTGCTTTGAATGCCTGCATGATGTTTTAATCCCAATATAGTCCTTTCCCATGTTTGAAAAATCCAGTAAGATTTAGATATAATGAACTCAGCAAGTTTGCTTACGATACCAGGGATGCCATCCAAAGGGACCTTGACAGGCTGGAGAGGTGGGCCAGTGAGGGGCCAGTGGGCCAGTGGGCCTCATGAGGTTGGACAAGGCCAAGTGGAAGGTCCTGCACAACCCCAGGCACAAATACAGGCTGGGGGAGAATGGCTGGAGAGCAGTCCTGAGGAGAAGGACCTCAGGTGAGAGCTAGATGAGAAGCTTGTTGTGAGCTGCCAGTGAGTAATCACAGCCCAGAGGGCCAATTGCATTCTGGCCTGCATCAAAAAAAATGTGGCCAGCAGGTCAAGAGAGGGGATTCTGCCCCTCTACACTGCTCTGGTGAGACCCCCCCTGGAGTATTGTGTACAGTTCTGGTGCTTTCAGCACAGGAAAGACATGAAGCTGTAAGAGAGGGTCCAGAGAAGGACCACGAAGATGATCAAAGGGCTGGAGCACCTCTGCTACAGACAGGCTGAGGGAGTTGGGGCTGTTTATCCAGGAGAAGAGAGGGCTCTGGAGAGACCTTATTGCAGCCTTCCAGTACCTAAAGGGAGTCTACATGAAAGCTGGGGAGAAACATTTCACCATAGAGTGTAATTATAGGACAAGGAATAATGTTTTAAACTGAGAGAGGGTAGATTTAGGTTAGACATCAGGAATAACTTCTTCACCAGGTAGTAAGGTAATGGAATTGGTTGCCCAGGGGCATTGTGGAAGCCCTGTCCTTGGAGGTGTTTAAGGCCAGGTTGGATGAGGCTTTGTGCAGCCTGGTCTAGTTTGAGGTGTCCCTGCTTACAGCAGGGAGTTTGGAACTAGATGATCACCAATGTCCCTTCCAACCTTATCCATTCTATGATTCAATTATTCTAACTCTAGTAATCACAGAATCACACAGAATCCCATAATGTTAGGAGTTGGAAGGGACCTTGAAAGATCATCTAGTCCAACTCTGTTGCCAGAGCAGGATCACCCAGAGCACATCACACAGGAACTTTTCCAGGTGGGTTTTGAAGTCTCCAGAGGAGACCCCACAACCTCACTGGGCAGCCTGTTCCAGTGCTCTGACACCCTCACAGCAAAAAAGTTTTTACTTATGTTTACGTGGAACCTCTGGTGCCCCAACTTGCACCTGTTGCCCCTTGTCTGATCACTGGACATCACTGAGAAGAGCCTGGATCTGTCTGCCAATGTATCTTCACCAGTTAATAGGAAAATACAAATGTTAGGAAAAATTACAACTCCAGCAGCCAGCTTGTCAGCATAACCTTTCAGGGCTTTACACCTTTTTAATCTACACATTTCTTAGTGGTAGTGTTTGTACTTTCAACATCTTCCCCCTTTCCTCCCTCTGCAAGGAACTCAGCATTGATCACCTTTCAGTGCAAAATGTCTTTGGTACATTTTGGAAACACAGCTGAAAATTCCATTGTGTGCAATCTCTTGCTGCTTACATATTTGCCATCTCTCAAGTAAAATGCTAACATTTCTGCTGAGTATTCACGTATTTCACAATGAAGTGCTGCTACTTCTCTATTTTTCAATTTTGATCCTGGTAATATGAACTATTTGTGTTTCAAGTGTGTGAGGTGTTATGGAGGAATATTATGTACAAAGGTCTGTTCAGCTACTCATTTAGCTAAAGTATTAGTTAGTGTTCAGGTTGTTATGCCCAATGCTAGGTTTACTGGTGGAACATGACACATTAACTTTTTTGTTGAGGTAATTTCATCTGTCAAATTATAGAGCCAGCATGCAAATGACCATTATAAATGGATTCATAAATTTGTAGTCTGTTCCTGTTATGGCTTACCACAACAAAGGTCCCCTCCAGGGCAGCAGGTATTCCCCTTCATGCTCCACCCTGGGGTGCCTGTCACCTCTAGATGGAGGCAGGGGAAGGCCCAAGGACACTGACAGGGGTGTACGTATACAGGACAAAGATACCACCTTCTTCCTATATCAAATAGTAGGTTACTGTGCCACATGGATTCCTGAGCCATCTGTAGCCTCTGTCTTCCCCTCAGAGAGACTTCTGTTTTTAATTTCTACTCAGTACAATGTCCTCTAGGCCGACCCTCTCTGCACTGGGAAATGGGAGAAAAGAACAGAAAATGGCATTTATTAACTGTTTACTACTCACCTCCCTGCTGGGTGTTTATATGCTTCTTAGCAGAAAAGAACATTACATTGTAGCCTGCAGGGTCGTAGGTCTTAAGGTCTGCAAAAAGCAGTTTGGCAACACTTCTCAGCAGCCAGGCTAGAAGCACTTACTAGAAACAGAACACGACAGCATCAGCCCAGGACGTGAGTGAGTATTACCAGTTCTGGACAATTGAGTCTCATAATCCTCCACAGTGAAATAAAGTCTGACCCCAAGATGAGGAAAAATCTGTCTCTTCAATTTCACTTCTGCCCTCTTTTGCAGATGAAAAAGACCACTTTTGTGGATGAAAGAACAGCTTAATTCTGCAGTTAAGCTTGTGCTTCTGCTTAAGTCACCTTAAGAGTGACACCTGCAGTCATGAATTCTAATATGAAGATTATATGAACAACCTCCCATTACCCTAAGAATTGGCCAAGACAGTAAAGGATTTCACACAGCCTTCTTTCAGGTATCAGGTAGCAACTGCTTTTGGTCATTAGTGGCTTGGACTGATACTGAAACGTTGAGTATTCTTATAGGTTACGAGTCCATTATCAATTGGATGTGAGCAGCTACTTCAATGCTTCCCAGTTCAAGTACTATATGCAAAAAGCTGTCCTGGTGTTTAGGTTCTTAAGAATAGCATTTTGTGCTTATAGGCAGGGTTCAGGGAGGAAAGAAACCACAGGTGTGGAAGGGGATTGATTCAGGGACCCGTTAATAAATCTCAATCCACATAAATCCATGGGACCAGAAGGGCTGCACCCAAGAGGATATTAAGAGCTGGCTGTTTTCATCTGAGGCTGCTCGCTGCCATTTTTGAAAAGTCATAGAGATTGGGGAGATCTTCCATGACTGGAGAAAAGCAGATGATGCACCCATCTTCAGAAAGGACAAGAAGAACACTCTAGGGAAATATAGAACAATCACAGAGTGAGCAATCTCCAGAGTAGTTTCTGGGCACAGGAAGAAGGTGGTGATTGGAAATAGCCAGCATGGATTTACGAGGGTAAATCATGCTAGACCAACCTAATTGCGTCATGTGATGACATGATTTCATCTGTTGATGAGGGAAAAGTAGAGGATGTTGGCTGCCTTGAGTTTAGCAAGGCTTTCCATGTAGTCTTCCACAGAATCCTTATATCCAATTTCAGATGGTCCAGTCTAGCTGGGCAAAAAATTGACTGGATCATTGGTCCAAAAGGCTCATGCTCTGTCTGCAGACTGGGTACAGTGGAGTTCCTCAGGGATCTGTCCTGTCTGGTATCTTTATCAATGACCTGGAGGAAGCGACAGGACGCAGTACTACCCGGTCTGCAGACCAATTATACTAAATGGGGAGCGTAGTTACAGAATCATAGAACTGTTTTGGTTGGAAAAGACCCTGAAGATTATTGAATCCAACCATAAACCTAACACTGCTAAGTCCACCACTAAACCATGACCCGAAGCACCACACCTATATGTCTTTTAAATATCTCCAGGAATGGTGACTCAATGATCCATATGGTTGATATGCTTGAGATCAGGTCTGCCATTTGGAGTGGTTTACACTTGCTTAGAGAACTAGGACAAGAAGAACCTCATGAAATTCAGTAAGGACAAACAGAGTCTCCTTTATCTCACATGGACTAACCTCCTGCATAGGCCAGGGCATGACTGACTTGGTAGCAGCTCTGCCAAAAAGGACACAGGAGGGTTAGGGTAGGCTGTTTGCCATTGTGTTTGCCAGTAGCAAACTCTGGCAGCAGTGAAACTATACCAGACTGTATCAACAGAAGCACAGATGGTGGATCAAGGGAATTGATTTCCCTTGTACTCAGCACTCATTGGACCACAGCTGGCATGGTGGGTCCAGCCTTGACTCTCCCAGTACATGAAAGCTGTTGATAAAACTTGAATGACTCTATTGGAGGGCCAACAGGACGGCTGGGGGTTGAAGCATGAGACTTGTGAGGAGAGGCTGAGGCAGTGGGGTTTTTCAGCCTACGGAAGAGAGCAGCAACTTTCCAGTTCCTAAGAGGAGCTTACTGAGAAGACAGGGCTGGGCTCTTTGCCAAAGAATGAGAGATGAAGGTTATAAATGAACAGGGGAGGTTCTGGCTAGATAAAAGTGGGAAAAAAATTTAAATTACACTATGGGGCTATTTAGGCAGTGGGGTAGATTACCCAGAGGGGTTGTGTAGTCTCCACATGGAGGATTTTAAGACCTGTCTAGAAAAAGCCATAACCAACCTGGGATCTCTCAAAGTCCGTTCCACTCTGAATTATTTTATGGTAACTCTGAGGATGGATGTTCTCCATCTTCTCTGTAGAATTTCCTCCATCTGATACAGTTCATACCATTCTGTGTATTTAAAGTCAGTACATATGCTGCTATTCACCCTCCAGACCAAGAAAATTACATAAAAGGTTGCCCTCCTGGTTTTATCTAAACAAGATCTAAGACAATTTGAGAAAAAAATCACCAGATGGGCTGCAACAACATTTTTAATTGTTTTAATACAAGTGAATAGATTAAGAGATCTGAAATGTTGTAAAGCAATATACATACTGAATAAATAATATGCACAGGAGAGTCATGTCTACATTATAACACTGGCTAGTATTCAGAATACTTAAAATAAATCCAGTGACATTGGATAAAGTCCATAAAAATGCTATCCTGTCTTCCCTTGTATGAAATTGTTCAAGTATAAAAAAATCCAATACAGTGTAAAATATTAAATTCCATTTCATCAAGAATAAAAATTGCAAGTATTGTAGTTTCACAGGACAATGTAAAGCAGCATTTTCTAGCAAAGGGAAAAATAGTCAGTCTACATACAGATGAGTGAGAAAATGGTAATAATGTATTTGAGAGGTCTCCATGAAATACTAGTAGAGGGAAAAAGAATGAACTAGCAATATTTTATGTAAAAACCTAAAAAAGTGTTAATTTAAGAGTACCCTCATACAGTGCACATACTGAATTTAAATAAATCCAAGTCAACATCCTCAGTTAATTAGGTTAATATTTAATATGCTACATCTAAGCCTACTAAATAATTTATGCCATGAGATGAATACATAATTTTACAGTGTCACATCTAAAGTTGCTTTCTTTAGAGCGCAGCATAGTAAAATTTTCAAAATAAATATTTCTTTTTAAATAGCATAACAATTAAGGCACAGTATAAATCACATACCATTAACCCTTCAAGAACTGCAGTCCTGGTAACCAAAGTTGCCTTGCATACTGTAGGTTTGCTAATAAATATTTTAAATATAATCCTGAAATAGGTATTAAAATTGTACAAATGGTTTCAGAAAAGAAAATTCCCTTAAAACAGTTCTTAAAGGTTTTAATTCATTAGGTTTCTTCCTGCCTTTATTCACAAGTTATGAATAGATGCAATAAATATAAAGAGAAGGCTGTTGTAGTAAAGGGCTGATCCTATTTTAGAATCAGAATAGCTGACACCAGCAGTTAAAGTTTCCCAAAAGTGAAACAGGATGGGGCGAGGGATTAGGATGTGACAAGCTCATCACATGAGCACGAGTGATGTGTTCTGTCCAGAACTGTCTGTGTTATTGATTGTCTCTACAGCTGTTGCACCCCTTACTTCCACATCACTTGCTCCATAGTTCCACTCATCCAGAGGACAGAGAAGAAAATAACTTTGGTGCCTGTCCGCCATCTTACTAGCTGGCCATCTTCCTTGGCTTGTTCGATGCCCGTTAGTGAGACAGTGAGAAGGTACTATCTCACGAAGACAACTTCTGAAAGCTAGAAAGGACAATCAGTGCTTTAAGCTTGCTTCCTTTTAAAAATGGATAAAGATTACATATTGCTGACTCAGTTTTTTCCCTGGTTCAAACTTTTTGGATACCATTTTCTTACTTATAAAAGGCAGTTTTTGCTTCCCTGATACTGTAAAAAAAACACCTCTGCTTTTTTTGGTTCTTGTTTGTTCAAAAATATGAAGTCCCATTGCTACCCCTGCCACTCTTTCATGACAGTACAGTATTGTTTTCCCCTCGTTTTCTTCTAGCTTGGTACTTGAAACTAGACATGCCGCACTACCCCTCCCCTCTAACAACACAATTTGGATGCAAAACTGTATGAAGACAGTGGAATAAAAATCTTTCGCTTCACGATAGCGTCGCTTTCCTTAAAGCTCCTTAGTTAACACCAATTGTCTCTGGTTAGCTACTTATACTGGAAGGCTGAAAAGAGGAAGAGAAAGAGCGAGCTTCCCTCAGAGGTCCACCTGCTATTGCATACGGTCTGTCTGCAGCTGTTGGTGCTGGTGCTGGCCAAAAGCGGCAGCAGCC
>NW_009953786.1:9739495-9748242 GCF_000747805.2 Chaetura pelagica
GGCGCGGCGGCCGGTGAGGCAGCGTACGGGTACTGCTCGTAGGCTGCAGCGGCGGCGGCCGCCGAGTACTGGGCGTAGGCAGCTCCGGTGTAGTCGATGTAGGGTGTAGTGGAAGCGGCGGCTGCTGCGGGTTGCACGTGGGGAATTACCACTCCTGGCTGCACAAAGGCCTGTGGATAGACATAGTGAGCAGGTATCCTGTTGAAAGATGGGAGAGGGAGTTAGAGTTGGTAGGCGAGCCGGCGCCTGAGCGTCACATCCATACTTCCGAACTAAAACAAACTCAATTTAGTTGTTGTTATGTGCATAGGGTTGCCACAATAACTAGACTGAACGGACCGATTCCCGGTTCACTGGCCCAAAGAGCAGCATCGCTCCACAGCACAGCATTAGGGCCCAGCTACAGGGGAGTGTTCAGTGTTCCTTGAGAATATTATGCCTAATGCAATTAGAATCTTCAGAAGGACCAGGATTACTGGTGTCAGTTTTAAGACGACTCTAAAGGAGTAAGCTTGATTACTCCATCTGGAAAATTGCGGTATTTCTTTTTCAAAACACCTGTAAGTAATTTTTATTACCCTGCTTCTCACTTATCTGGTCGACTCTTAGTAAAATTATTTCCTGCAATACATTTATAATTAGTAACTGAGCGGTTTGACAGCATCGCTATAATGAGCTTGACAATAGCAACAAAATGGCTGAACCCTGACTTTATGTAAAAGTCTTCTCAGGGAAGGAGGGAAGAGTGTATTGTGGCAACCCTACTTAAGTTGCTATGCAGACTCAGCACACATTAATTTCTCTGCAACCTCAGTCACCCTTATTAAAAATAAGGAAAAAAAAAAACAACAACAAAAAAACCAACACAGGCGACAAAGGAGTTTAAATGAAAAGTTCACAAGTGTGGTAAACACAGCAAGAATCACACTTTCCAAACGAACGAATAGTGCAGCTCACTCCGTCACAAGAGGCCATTGAGGGGAAGCTACAGAGATGCTATTAAATCCATAACAGTGACTCCTAAGTACATGTGCATCACACTTCTATAAAGTTCGTACGGACACAAGGGTCAAACCTGTTTGATTATCAGGCCACTGATGTCCTGTTTTGTGCCAGCTTGTTTATTTCTATGCAAGACATACAGCATAGAGTTTTTTGGGAGGTGGGCATAAGATTAAATCTAAATAGATCTCGTGCTTAACAAAAGTAAAAAAAAAAACAGATGTACAGCTTAAGAAATAACCATTCTGAACATATCAGTACGCACTTTCCCATCTTCTCCGAGTCACAAAGCTTGCTTCCTTGGCTTGTTTACTTAGCTCTTTAGTTTTGAAAACTGGTCATATTGTTGTCTTAGCACACAAGTGTACATTCAAGTTCATCTCATAGTTGTGTTTTATCATATAACAGGAATTCTAAAAACAATATACTCTGTATCATTCTCATTTTACATTCATAACCCTGTCTTGCATCTAGATTTCCACGGAGAAGTCGTTCATATACACAACTCCTTTCTGGTCAGAAAATCTTTATAAATGAATAAAAAATTGCTTGGAGATTCACTACAATTTCGTACTGAATTTTAGCTTTACAGACAACTCTAAAGACTATGCCAATATTTTAGTGCACTACAAGCACAGATGCAAATTCCAACAGTAAAAACTGTCCTCTCTTCTCCAAATTAATGATGTAATGGAAAGGTTTTTCTTTGTTTCAGTTTTAAAATAACTTCAATATTTACTCAAGTGGTCAACAAGGAAACATTTCAATCAAAAGAAACGCTGTCAACTAGATTAATAGCAAAATATAGTTTAAAATGTGACAGTCAGGCTTTAGAAGACCCTAGTTTTTGTTACAAGAAATAAAGAGCTCAACTGATTGAAAAAGGAATATTAGCAGAGAGAAATGTTCAGCTGCCGTGTTTAAGACATGAAAATCACAATCATAAAAACCCAACACGTCAATGAAAATGTCATTTTCTACTATGTGAAGGAACAAATGTAGAAAAAATAAATAAAAAAAAGAGTGGCAAATAGGAATTGGGAAGAAAAAGAAAACATAAAACCTTAAGCTGGATTTTTAACACTCACCTAATTTATGAAGTGATTAGCCAGAAGCGCATTTGAAGCATACTTAGGCTGGCTCTGTACATTTAAATACACATCATTACCTGACCTCTCCATACAAAATGGATGAGCATAAACAAGCATTTTATATTGGTCACCGATTAAGTACACTCCTAATAAATATAATGCT
Source organism: Chaetura pelagica (assembly GCF_000747805.2). NCBI lineage: Eukaryota > Metazoa > Chordata > Aves > Apodiformes > Apodidae > Chaetura > Chaetura pelagica. The sequence goes on from NW_009953786.1 coordinate 9,741,752, forward strand.
TTCTTAAGAACAGAGGTATAAAACCAAATTTGAATTCACCAAGAGCCTCTTCTGCATCACTTAAGAGTCACTTTAACATCACATCAAAGGAATCTTTACATACAGCATTTATGAAAAAGAGTAATTCTAACAGAAGAGACAGTAAGCAAGCTTATCTAGCTGCTTGTGTTGACTTGAACTGATGTTACGGAGATTTTCTGAAGACAGGAAGACACTTGGCCATATCCTTGAACAAGACAGAAAGATACATGTGCTCCCACTTAAAACTCTTGTGACTTGTTTTATTTAAGCCAAGTAGCTAACAGGTGGTGAAGTTATGAAACATTATCTGTTTGCCACTTCTTACCCTACAATAAACATAAACCCTGTGCAGGCTGCTCACCACCATGCCATTTCACACATGATGATTGACAGCATAAGCTGCAGTGGGGCTATTTTTTATCATCTGTCATGCTACAACTGTTTTGAGTCGAGTAAAATGGCTTTATATGGCCAAAGTAAATTTCTACCTACTGCAGAGGCCAGCACATGTAGCTCTCAGCCATTCAGAGCCCCACTGCTTTTAAGACTCTGCTAGGTCAAAAGTAGAAAAAGCAATTCCTGGTTATGCTGGATATCCTTAGTATCCTTAATTTTAAATAAAAGTTGCTGCTTTACTTTTAAGAGTAAGAGTGTGAGAATTTGCATGGCTTAAACTTTCTTTCCTGGCAGTAGTTTCTATTTTGCAACATATATTTATTGTTTTATGCTTCTGCAATAAAGGAAAACAGAAGCCACATTTAACTTCAGCAGTAAGCATAGTTTTGGGATATTCAAAATCAAATGACATACACTTATGCCACGTGCATTACGACCTTCATTGTTGTTACAAGATTTGTTTTTAAACAAGACCTGAAAAAGAATCCTACAAACAAAAATAAAGGGAAATAGAATTGTTTCAAAGGAAAGAAAAGATTTTCTACACTAATGCAGAGAGCTGTGGAATACAGAAATTCAGCAGTAGCACATTGTTGACTCTCAACATTAAATTCTAGTGAAAATAGATGTTCCACTTTGAACAAAATGTTTTGCTTTGGCCCTTACATGGCATCATCTGGTTTTCTAAGTGTAACTGAAGAGCGAGTAGATTTTCATCAATGCTCAGCTTTCCTTACAGCAGAAATAGGTTATGTAAACATCAAGGCATACAAGTCCCTTAATATTCTTCCTTTTATATTTGTGCCTGATACCATTAAGAGGATACTTAGTGTTCTGCATTTAACTGCCAATTATTCCGGCTTCATTTCCTCTTTCCAGATTATCTGTAGTCTAGTATTGTACAGGTCTTTTGATCATCAACTCAAGAAAGGGCTTTTCCATCTCTTAAGAAAAGCAGAATTGCCTGACTCTTGGAAGATAATACCAAGCAAGTAGTATCAGCTAACTGTTTGATAATGAACTCAATAACTGTGGAGTTAACTCTGTTTTTACTAGAAACAGTGGGCATGTTCTAATTTTGATCAAGGTAAATATTTTGGACAGAAAATAAAGGGTAAAAAATCTCTCCAATAGAATAAGTCATATCCTACAGCAGTACCTCTGCATAACCTCATAGTTTCCCACCAATATTAAATTACAGATGCAAAATGTGAAAAGCTATTTTAGGAGGAAAAGTCATTTCCCCCCTCCATAAACTCCTGTCAAATTCATAGTATTTTAAGAAACAATCTTGAAAACAGAGCTGTGTAGATCACCATGATCAAACAGCTTTCTACGAAACACACCAAGAGTAAGACAGATGCTGAATGTAGAGCATATTACTTGGTAGATTAATTGATCTCTGCAGCACTGAATAAAGAAAAATTTCCAACATTTTATTTAGCTTCATGCATTGAAGCTAATCTAGTTTCTGGCTCCCTCCACCACAATAACGTTGTACTTAATTCACAGTATTGTACTTCTTCATCTTCTCAGTAAAAGTAATCTAACATAATTTGCCAATGTTTTTCAGTTTCTTGTTTGATAGGTGGGGAACCATATCAAAACACTGCTGACCATACCAGAATATGGCAGCAGCTCACTGACTTGCCATCTGGTAGGAAAAAAACCCACAAAACAAACCACAAAACAGCTGGAGGTTTTTTGTATGGATGAGCAGAGTATTGGTAACGAATCACCACCATGACCCATTTTACACAGCGTATTAGTAAAGTGTAGTTTTAAAAAGTGCAACTGCACAGAAGGAAGAAAGGCTTTAAGGTGGCCATATATTTCAGTGCAATGCATGTCACATCCTTTAAGAGTGAACTCTTCAATAAAGACAGATTCAAGCAACAATCCCTCTTATTTCAAAGGAATATAGTGAATGAAGATGTTTATTCACCCTAATGAATGCTGTTCTTCTTAATCTGAATTACACTCTTTTGAAAAAGTACAGGTCATTGGAAATTTTGAGGAGGAAGTAGGATTCATAATCTCCTTTGTTTGCACATACCAAAAAAAAAAAGGCAAAAGACAAGGATTAAAAATGACCAATTTGTATACACATGACCCTGCAACTGACATTCCCTTTCTTCAGATTGATGTACATCGCATTAGAAATAAAACATTATTCAGCTTGCTGGAAGAACTTCCCTGACCTAAACACAATTTACATGATCTATTGTTGGCTCTGGGTAAGGAAAGCAAGAAAAGAGCCCTACATTTGCACAGTCCTTTTAGCAACGGATTGCCACAGGTTCTCCTTTTTCTGTTGTGCTCAGCAAATCCCCAGTCTCTCCACGGCTGATCCTGGGGCAGTCCACTGGTTCCTCTGTGCAACAAGTGCTTTAGCAGCTCTGGAGGCAACGTGCTCCACCTTCTCCTGACCTCAGTGCAGGCATCATAAACTGATGACTGCATACACACTGTCGTTTCCTCTGACTTCAAAGAAGTCAAACAAAATACAGCAGAGGACAATCGAAAGAATGAAAATAAGAGGATAAAAAGTTTTCCACAACCTCCCCACAGGTCTCAGAAGAATCAACATTCTCTTTTAGAAGTGCGTGAGGTATATAGGAAAACCTTTTTCCTATGGTTTTGAGGACAAGAACTGTTCCCTGCCATTTTGATAAATTAAGCTGCTGAGGAGCTATCATTGCTTAATAAAGAGCTAGGTACGATATTCTAAAGCTATTCTAGTCAAATAAACAAAATGCATTTGTGACACATTTTCCCTACTTTGTTGTTAGCTTCATTAGCAAAATGCATTATTTTGCAATGAGTTTCTCAGTCAGTGTGCATTAGTGAAGTGACACTGTATGGAAAGTTTAAAGCAGACTTCACCTCCTAATTATATGCCTGTAAGAAGCAAGAGTTAGATCTGCTTAGGAATAGTACACTAAAGTAAAGGAGAAATGCACTACCTATTAAAGAGAAAAGATATCTCAAATTAGAAAGCCCAAATGGACGCACATTGTTAATAAGGAGCTCCACACCCCTCCCAAGAACAAACCCCCCCACAAATTATGAACATGCAAGCAATACGTTGATTCACTTAAAAATCAAGAAGTCACACAATTTAGCACTCACTACAAAATATGGTTAAAAAAGTCACAGGCTACAGCTTGAAAGCAAGGGAAAAAAAAAAAAAGCAAATTTTAGCACTCACTAAAAAATAGGTTAAAAAAAGTCACGGGCTACAGTTTAAAAGAAGGGAAAAAAAAAAAAAGGCCCTTTGCTCCCCATGGCAAAGTTCAACAACAAAACCAAAATTAAAAAGACCCCCCAAAAAAACTTTCACTACAGCTCTTTCAATTAAATAAAAGCACACAGTTTAGCTATCAACACCACTTCATTACTGTAATAAATAAAAAAATAAAAAAAGCACACGGAGGTCTATTGACTATATGAAAAAAAACATACATGCATCGTTAATCACCATTTTAGCTTGTTTGTGTTTGAGTCTACTGGTTACAGAGTTTAATTCCAAACAGAACTATTCCACCTCTTATCATCATATCCTTCTGATCAGTTATCTTAACTGTAAACGATCCCTGTCAGATTAGAAAGAGATAAATAACATTGAGTCAAGCTGAAAAAAGAGAAATGGGGCACAGCAATCTTGCATCAAGTCATACCTCCTTGTTTTATCATAGGGTCATACGGGACTGGACCGCTTAGGTGGAAGGGACACGTCCCACACAACTTGACTCAGCTGCGGCATTAGAACATGACCGACAAGGTGAGCGCATTTACGGGTATACATTTGAAAGTCTGAAAACTTTGCAATTGCTGGTGAGTTTACAAGGCTGCTACTGCAAGAGGCCTTCAAGGATCATACTTTGTCTTTCCTTTTTTTTTTTTTTTCTTTTATTTTTTTTAAAAAAATTATTTTTCCTCCCCTGTTTGAGATCCCACTGAACAGACTTACCCAAAAGGCCTCTGTATCAGAGCTGGATGAAGTTGCTGGACACCAAAGGCAAAACCTACGAACAAAAAGCACGTTATATTCTCTGTATGGGTGTTCTTTTGGCCACTTTTATGCCATATAAATACACGCACACCAATGCAGAGCAACAGCCTTCAGTAACCACCTCCAGTGACAGTGTCTGAGTGGCTGTACAATCACCAATCGGAAAGTAAAATATATCAGTTCGGATATACGCGCAGACGTACACGTGCACAAAACTTAAAATACTAAAGCACATGCTTTCCTAGAGATGTTCAGAATGACTTTTTCTACATAAAAAGCACAGCATTTTCATTCACATTTTGTGCTCCATTTTGGTCCCTAACTTTAGCCTCTTAAGGATGATATTGTACTTTCTATTGATCAGCGTATTTGTATTAACCCATTGTACTTTCTACAGACTTCACGTTCAAGCCATCTCCACTTATGAGGACTTAGCATGGGAGTAAAACCCTAAGTTCATCTCTGTTCTTCAAACAGCCCAAGTTTAACCCCCTTCTTCCCTTGATGGGCACCTAATTATTCGCACAAGTGTTCCTCAGGCTAAGCACAGAGGAATTCAGAGCACTTTTATTTTTTTTAAAAAAATTATTTTTCCTCCCCTGTTTGAGATCCCACTGAACAGACTTACCCAAAAGGCCTCTGTATCAGAGCTGGATGAAGTTGCTGGACACCAAAGGCAAAACCTACGAACAAAAAGCACGTTATATTCTCTGTATGGGTGTTCTTTTGGCCACTTTTATGCCATATAAATACACGCACACCAATGCAGAGCAACAGCCTTCAGTAACCACCTCCAGTGACAGTGTCTGAGTGGCTGTACAATCACCAATCGGAAAGTAAAATATATCAGTTCGGATATACGCGCAGACGTACACGTGCACAAAACTTAAAATACTAAAGCACATGCTTTCCTAGAGATGTTCAGAATGACTTTTTCTACATAAAAAGCACAGCATTTTCATTCACATTTTGTGCTCCATTTTGGTCCCTAACTTTAGCCTCTTAAGGATGATATTGTACTTTCTATTGATCAGCGTATTTGTATTAACCCATTGTACTTTCTACAGACTTCACGTTCAAGCCATCTCCACTTATGAGGACTTAGCATGGGAGTAAAACCCTAAGTTCATCTCTGTTCTTCAAACAGCCCAAGTTTAACCCCCTTCTTCCCTTGATGGGCACCTAATTATTCGCACAAGTGTTCCTCAGGCTAAGCACAGAGGAATTCAGAGCAGCCTCTGCATCGTGCGCACGTCCCTTGGCACTCTTCTTCCTCTCGCTGTAAAGCAGCAGTTTGGGAAGTGCCCAGGACATCAGATTGGCTCAGATGTGATCTGAGGAAGAGCCCTTTCATTTTGAAGTCTGCATAATAGCTCCCATCTTCTCGAGGAGTCTGCATTAAGATATTGTTTGTATGAATAAGACCGCACACATTGGAAGCGATTCATTCCTAGGCCAGTCTTTCCCTGCAACGATACTGTAAATGGTCAGCGCCGCCGCACTCCCAGCAGCAGGAACAGCCAACTGAGTGTCTGAGCTGTGGAAGTCTTCCTGGGGAACTGCAGATGTTTTATCTCTGATTGCTTTTATGTTTTTATTTTATGGTATGGGGTGGTTTTTTTTTTGTTTGTTTGTTTAAATCAGTCACGTGAAAAATGGGCAGAAAGCTACCACATGCTGCCTTTAAATATCAAAACCAAAGCACACCCGAACAAACAGTCAAGAGTACTGCAGGAAAAGTGCTGGGCAGCTCCACCTGCTTTTTGTTTCAAAGTTTCGCTCTCTTCAGAAACGTGAGGAACACAAGAGAGAGAAAAGCCCTCCAAGGGCCGCTTCCTCACCTGGCTGCATGATCCGCGGCTTGGCCCCCAGGTACGCCAGGTTCACGTTGGCTTTCCTGCCGTCGATGATGGGGTTGGGGTCTTTACAAGCCCTTTCAGCAGCAGCTCTGTCAGCCATGGTGACCTTAACGGGCGACGCGGCGCGTTAGACCCCGCTCCGCGCCGACGGGGACGCCTCTTGCCCTCCTCAGCGACCCACCTGCCCCTCGGTGGGCGCT